>NC_064626.1:906430292-906771792 GCF_023864275.1 Schistocerca cancellata | reverse complement strand
CCGGCGTGATGGCACGGGGTGCCACTGGTTACACGTCTCGGTCACCTCTTGTTCGCATTGACGGCACTTTGGACAGTGGACGTTACATTTCAGATGTGTTACGATCCGTGACTCTACCCTTCATTCGATCCCTGCGAAACCTTACATTTCAGCAGGATAATGCACGACCGCATGTTGCAGGTCCTGTACGGGCCTTTCTGGATACAGAAAACGTTCGACTGCTGCCTTGGTCAGGACATTCTCCAGATCTCTCACCAACTGAAAACGTCTGGTCAATGGTTGCCGAGCAACTGGCTCGTCACAATGCACTAGTCACTACTCTTGATGAACTGTGGTATCCTGTTGAAGCTGCATGGGCAGCTGTACCAGTACACGCCATCCAAGCTCTGTTTGACTCAATTCCCAGGCGTATCAAGGCCGTTATTATGGCCAGAGGTGGTTGTTCTGGGTACTGATTTCTCAGGATCTATGCACCCAAACTGCGTGAAAATGTAATCACATGTCAGTTCTAGTATAATATATCTGTCCAATGAATATGCGTTTATCATCTGCATTTCTTCTTGGTGTAGCAATTTTAATGGCCAGTAGTGTATATAAGAATTTTCAGCCGAGCTTATTTCAAGAACATAATAAAGCCGTCCCTACTAAGGAATGATGTGAGTAAATGACGGCTGTTGAGTGTGTGTGACGTCATTATGAATTTTCAGGAGGAGATCGCAATACGGCAAGGTAATAGGACCTGCACGAGCAGTTTATCACCAGCTTTCTGACTTAGAGAAAGGTGCGATTAATGGCATGAGTGACTTGGAAGTATCACACCGACTCTTTTCACAGATAATTGGCTAAAATATTGCTATATCTATTGCTGCTTATGAGAAATTATTCTCTGGTCCTGCTGTTTTATGTGTTGTTAAGTTTGATTTCGCTCTGTCAGAAACTGATCTTCATGTCGGTAAAAACAGGGTAACTCTACTGTCTTTAGTGTGTAGTTTAGACGTACGCTAGCGATATTGTCGCTTACAAGACATTAATGTTATATGGGACTGTGTGATAATACTCTGCCACAGTGAGTGCATCTGTTCTTCCGGGCAAACTACTGTGAATTCGTTTTGGACGTATTTGATGATATGTTGTGTACTCCGATAAAAGGACTTAGACGTACTGCTAAATTTACTATAATGGATAATGGGTGAAGTCATGAGGGGGTGGGGTCTTGGTAATATGCACGTTAGATGTACAGGCCGGTTATGATTAAACTTTCGCTATTTGAGATGGACTCCACGAAAAATGAGCTATCGTAGGAAAGTGAAGGTAGAAACATTTGTGAGACACACGGAAGACAAATAACGAACACATCATTGAAAGAAACGCATTTTAATTTCCATATGAGAGGGTAATATCTGTTAACTCCATACAACGTTTACATTCCTGGTTAAAAGAAGTTGCTCAGTGTAACGACCATCTGCGCCCATGACAACGTGGAAACCGCACTGCAGGTTGCTCTACTGGTGGGCCAGTTTTTCGAACGGTGGATCATGGGAAGTTCAGCTGTCGTGACAGAGTTCCTTCACTGCCTGAAGATCGTGTACTGCATCCAGCAATCTCAGGCGTGGCAACAATAGCTTCTTCAACATCTTGTAGCACAATTGGCCATCGGCCTCTCCCAGCAGCAATTCCCAAATCGCGTGTTATTTATAACTTCCGAATAATGTTATTTAATCCTGGTATGGAAAGAGTACCTCGCCATATTCTTTTAATGCATTGATACTCACGAAGGGCTGCAACACTATTGCTGTTGTTTTCATAAAACAACTTTACGAGTAAAGAACCGCTTACTGTGTACAGACCCGTGTTGACTATTTGCCAACTGTAATGCACCACTGATGCCTGTATCGTCGCTGTACCAGTACCGGCGCCTAACGGCAAGTCACGACACTAACATCACTAACAACGCAGATCCTGTAGCGCAGTCTGAACATCATTCCTATGAAGTTGGGTATCCCCACGGTAAACAGATTTCCGTCTACATTGGCTCAAGCAGCGAAAGTTTAATCACATCCACCCTGTAAATGCAACGTATTTAAATTTGCCGAGTATGTAATGAAAGTGTGGAATAAAATTTCGTCACAGCCTTTGTGTTAAAAACGACTATAGCAGGATCCCTGACTGTCTCAAGAATGGTTAAAAATTTAGCATCCCGATATCCTTAGCATTGTGGAGTAAGAATTGCGCAGGAATGGCCAACCAAATAACAAATGATTGATGTATGTACTCGTCCTGTTTTATGCTAAGAAAATTATTAAAAGAATATGATAAGACTCAATACTAAAGCAGTGGAAAAACTGTAGAGAACATAACAGTAGATGACTAGCGCATCAAGGAATGTAAAGGGTTTAAACATTTGGGGAACATCGTGAACACATTACTAGGAGCTGGTTTGAGGCCTACAGTTGATGCACGTCTTTAGCCACTGACACCATATTACGTACAATAGAGACCTGCATACTGTACAGCCAGAGCCAACTGGGATACTGATCGAAATTCTGTGATGTTCAGCGATGGGTTGTTTAATGCGGTCAGATGTCAGTGTGTCCGTAGATGTCCTGGCCAAATGTAACAAAAACCAGCGACTCTGGACACCCATACATCTCCAGCTTCGGGAATCATGCAAGCAGGTGCTAGTGTATAAGGCAAGTGGAATGATTTGGTAATTTTTGAAGGGAGACTGAATATTCGCCACTATGTGTCAAGAATGAAAAATCCCCGTGTCATATTTCACTCTGTAATTCACCGAAATATCATTTTAATAAGTCATGATTCCTAAATACTAAAGTGATTTCTTTACAGAAGAATGGAAAAACTGGTAGAAGGCGACCTCGGGGGAGATCCGTTTGAATTCCGGAGAAATGTAGAAACACGCAAGAAACTACTGACCTACAACTTCTCTTGGAAGATAGGTCAAGGAAAGGCAAATCTACGTTTGTAGCGTTTGTAGACTTAGAAGAAGCTTTTGGCAATGCTGACTGGAATTTGAAATTCTGATGGTAGTAGGGGCAAAACACTGGGAGTGAAAGACTATTTACAACTTGTACAGTAACCAGACCGCAGTTATAGGAGTCTAGCGGCATGAAAGGGAAGCAGGAGTGAGATAGGGTTGTAGTCTATCTCCAGTGCTATTCAATCTATACACTGAGCAAGCAGTGAAGGACACCAAGGAAAAATTGGGAATTAGAAATAAAGGTCAGGAGAAGAAATAATAACTTTGAGGTTTGCCGATGACATTGTAATTCTTTCAGAGACAGAAAAGGACTTGCAAGAGCAGTTGAATAGTATGGATAGTGTCTTGAAAGGGGATATAAGATGAACGTCAACAAAGGCAGGATAAGGATAATGGAATTTGGTAGGATTAAATCAGGTAATGCTGAGGAAGTTAGATTAGAAAACGAGACACTTAAAGTAGTAGAGGAGTTTTGCTGTTTACGCAACAAAGTAACTGATGATGGCCGAAGTAGATAGGATATAAAATGTAAACTGGGAATGGCAAGAACAGCGTTTGTGAAGAAGAGAAATTTGTTAACGTCGAGTATAGATTTAAATCCTAAGAAGTCTTTTCTGAAAGTATTTGTGTGGAGAGCAGCCACGTATGGAAGTGAAACGTAGACAACAAACAGTTTAGACAAGAAGACAATACAAGCTTTTGAAATGTGGTACTGTAGAAGAATGCTGAAGACTAGATGAATAGATGACGTAAGTAACGTTGAGGTGCTGAATAGAATTGGAGAGAAAAGCATTTCGTGGCACAATCCGATAGAAGAAGGGATCGGTTGGTAGGACGCATTCTGAGACAGCAAGGGATCACCAAGTTAGTACTGGGGAAGTGTGGGGGTAAAAATCGTAGAAGGAGACCAAGGCATGTGTACATTAAGCAGATTCAGAAGGTTGTAGCTTGCAGTACTTACTGGCAGATGAGGAAGTTCGCACAGGATAGAGTAGCAAGGAGAGTTGTTTCAGACTGAAGGCCACAATAGCAACAGTGCACACCACAGACGCCTTGGTGAATGTACGGAACCTCGGATGGCCTTCCCAACACCCTGAAATCTGGGTTCGGTTCAAATGGCTTTAAGCACTATGGGACTTAACATCTGAGGTTATCAGTCCCCTAGACTTAGAACTACTTAAACCTAACTAAACTAAGGACATCACACACATCCATGCTCGAGGCAGGTTTTGAACCTGCGGCCATAGCAGCAGCGCTGTTCCGAACTGAAGCGCCTAGAACCGCTCGGCCACATTGGGCCGGCTAAATCTGGGTTAGGAAGAGACAAATTTCGTATCAGCCTTCAACCAGAAAACTTCTGAACAGACATAGAAGCACGAAATTACGCAAGATGACGTCCAGAAACTGTTTTCTTCCATTAAACAATTAACATAAACGTGTACGAGTATTCCTGCAAGTGTGGGTCACACTTTATACTGACGCTGATGATGAACATTAGTTTCGAACGAAATTAAAGTCAATCATTTAATATTCGTTATGTGACGAACATCTCTAAAAAAAAAGCTGCTGCTTCTCTGGGCACCAATTCTCCTTTCCGCTAGTACACTCCTGGAAATTGAAATAAGAACACCGTGAATTCATTGTCCCAGGAAGGGGAAACTTTATTGACACATTCCTGGGGTCAGATACATCACATGATCACACTGACAGAACCACAGGCACATAGACACAGGCAACAGAGCATGCACAATGTCGGCACTAGTACAGTGTATATCCACCTTTCGCAGCAATGCAGGCTGCTATTCTCCCATGGAGACGATCGTAGAGATGCTGGATGTAGTCCTGTGGAACGGCTTGCCATGCCATTTCCACCTGGCGCCTCAGTTGGACCAGCGTTCGTGCTGGACGTGCAGACCGCGTGAGACGACGCTTCATCCAGTCCCAAACATGCTCAATGGGGGACAGATCCGGAGATCTTGCTGGCCAGGGTAGTTGACTTACACCTTCTAGAGCACGTTGGGTGGCACGGGATACATGCGGACGTGCATTGTCCTGTTGGAACAGCAAGTTCCCTTGCCGGTCTAGGAATGGTAGAACGATGGGTTCGATGACGGTTTGGATGTACCGTGCACTATTCAGTGTCCCCTCGACGATCACCAGTGGTGTACGGCCAGTGTAGGAGATCGCTCCCCACACCATGATGCCGGGTGTTGGCCCTGTGTGCCTCGGTCGTATGCAGTCCTGATTGTGGCGCTCACCTGCACGGCGCCAAACACGCATACGACCATCATTGGTACCAAGGCAGAAGCGACTCTCATCGCTGAAGACGACACGTCTCCATTCGTCCCTCCATTCACGCCTGTCGCGACACCACTGGAGGCGGGCTGCACGATGTTGTGGCGTGAGCGGAAGACGGCCTAACGGTGTGCGGGACCGTAACCCAGCTTCATGGAGACGGTTGCGAATGGTCCTCGCCGATACCCCAGGAGCAACAGTGTCCCTAATTTGCTGGGAAGTGGCGGTGCGGTCCCCTACGGCACTGCGTAGGATCCTACGGTCTTGGCGTGCATCCGTGCGTCGCTGCGGTCCGGTCCCAGGTCGGCGGGCACGTGCACCTTCCGCCGACCACTGGCGACAACATCGATGTACTGTGGAGACCTCACGCCCCACGTGTTGAGCAATTCGGCGGTACGTCCACCCGGCCTCCCGCATGCCCACTATACGCCCTCGCTCAAAGTCCGTCAACTGCACATACGGTTCACGTCCACGCTGTCGCGGCATGCTACCAGTGTTAAAGACTGCGATGGAGCTCCGTATGCCACGGCAAACTGGCTGACACTGACGGCGGCGGTGCACAAATGCTGCGCAGCTAGCGCCATTCGACGGCCAACACCGCGGTTCCTGGTGTGTCCGCTGTGCCGTGCGTGTGATCATTGCCTGTACAGCCCTCTCGCAGTGTCCGGAGCAAGTATGGTGGGTCTGACACACCGGTGTCGATGTGTTCTGTTTTCCATTTCCAAGAGTGTATATTACAGGCAAATGGAATACAAGATACCTTACTTTTAGTTTAACACGGGGTGGGTGGGAAGAGTCAACATTTTACCGATATGTGTGCTGTAATAAGCTGATCAGATAGGATTTACACTGTCCCTAAATCTGTGAGCAAAAGTGGTAACGGGAAATAAATAAATAAGTCTTATCAAATCCAAAACTGCTGGATATTGTAAAAAAAAGGCATAACGATAAGTAAAATAAAGGCAGTCATTGCTGCAAAAAAGGGGGCCTCGCAAGTCCAGCTTGTTAAGCATTGTTCCCCTGACCTGTGGTCTAACAAGCCTCATCAGAAGTTTGTCAGATCTCACGCCGTGGTAACACATGGACTCATTATTACTTGGGCGGCTCGTGGCAACCAGAGAATGCTCTGTCTTCCCAGTGAATTCTCAGCCAATCCTTCTGATGTCAAAGGCTTGTGTCTCGGCATATGATAAGCCGTGGTAATACAGAGAGTCATTATTACTAGGGGTGGCTTGAGGCGACTCGAGGAGGCTCGGCCTCTCCCGTGAGTTGTGGGTTGACCCTCCCGACATCAAAGGCTTGTGGCTTGATGGATGATAAGCCTCACTATGGCTTGAGAAGAAATTTGCGCGATCTGTTGTAGTGTGTGTTTGTTTGTGCAAGCGGTTTATGAAATCAGTTTTTTTAATGACTGAAGTGCGCAATAAAAATGGACTGGCCCAATGAATCCAAAAAGTGATTACGGATTTTTTAAATCTATACGAGGAAAAGCTTCTGTTTGGAAAATGCAAAATGCTGAGCCAAAAGACAGAAACAAGATCTAGAATGCTTGGAAGCGAAGCCAAGGTAGCATCAGCAGTGGGTGTTCTTTAAATGAGCTGAAAAAGAAGAAATAAAATTTGATGGTGATTTACAGGAAGTTCGCATTTAAGGTAAAGAACAGTACGAAAACGGGGGCTGCTACTAACTAACCGAACAAACCGGAACCATTTGTATACGAGAAAATGACACCGTTTTTGCGCAATATCTTCACACAAAGGAAAACGGAAACGTCTGGTATGGTAACGTAATCACTTTTATGCACGTTTTGAAAATTTCTTTCTCTTGCTGCCTACTTGTCATTAACATTTTTACTCAGTAGTGGCTCTTCGTTCTTTCCTACAATGAAACGATCTTTATGAATTGTAAGTAGGCTGTTTAGGTTTTTATGTTGGTAACCCCAAGTAGCGCTCTGTATGAAAATCACTGACTGTGCTGCGTGCAGTCTGTGACTAGTTGGACTCATGGTTGGAATATTCGCTTGTATAGTGTTGGGCAGTTTGATGTGAACAGCACGTAGCGTTGGGCTGTTGGAGGTGAGCCGCCAGCAGTGGTGGATGTGGAGACAGAGATGCCAGAGTTTTGAGGGGTTACTATAAGCGGACGATCTGGATTTGTGTCCGCCAGAAAAAGGAAATTTGTAAAGATTGTTGTCATGAATTGATAGATGTATATGACGACTTTTGAACATTATTAAGGTAAATACATTGTTTGTTCTCTATCAAAATCTTTCATTTGCTTACTATGCCTATCAGTAGTTAGTGCTTTCAGTAGTTAGAGTCTTGTATTTAGCTGGCAGCATTGGCGCTCGCTGTACTGCAGTAGTTCGAGTAACGAAGATTTTTGTGAGATAAGTGATTCATGAAAAGTATAGGTTGTTGTTAGTCAGGGCCATTCTTTTGTAGGGATTATTGAAAGTCAGAGTGCGTTACGCTAAAAATATTGTGTGCTAGTTTAGTGGTGATCAGAATAAATAAAGAGAAAACTGTTTGAGTACGTTGATTTTTGCTCTGCTGTTTGAAAATCAAATATCGTAGAAGTTTACCAGCACAGTCATTCGCAATTTTTTAAGGGGAAGTTTCAAAATGAAAGGAAGTAGTGTGTGCAAGTAAAAAAAAATTATTACACGATTTATTCTTACTTCCACCATCCAAATTGCCAACAGGCTCATTCAAAAATGTAAATTTCAAGATATGTATTCAAGTGTATATTCATTTCTGTGACATGTCATGTTGCATGTTTACAACGATGCATGAAGAAACAGAAGCGATGGCAGTCATCTAGTGACAGTGCTGAAATATGGATCAGGGATGCAACTGAGGGTAACACCATCGTGCGATACCTACAGCGCCAGACGCTGGAAGAACAAAATATCGATCTGATTGCTAAAATTCAAGGTCAGTGTTGTAATAGGAATTAGGAGTATAAAGAATCAAGACACTGCTCCTTACCGAGCGAGTTGGCGCATTTGTTAGCACACTGGACTCGCATTCCGGAGGAAGATGGTTCAAACCTGCGTCCAGCATCCTGATTTACGTTTTCCGTGATTTCCCTAAATCGTTTCAGGCAAACGCTCGGATGGTTCCCTTTTGAAACGTCATGGCAGATTTCCTTCCTTCCCCATCCTTCCCTCATCCTATGGGACTAATGGCCTCACTGTTCAGTCTCCTAACCAAAGCAACCAACCAATCAACACTCCTCCTTTTTGCGTTTTAGTAGTTAAATAGTAGAGTTAATAGTAGTTTTGCCTGAGCCACCACTTCAAAAATGGTAATATGCTAAGAGCTGGGACTGTAATTTTAGACCGCACCAATGCGTGTAAAGCAGCCTGCTATAAAGCTCCAAGGTTGTAGTGGTACAGACATGAATAAAGGGTAGAAAGCAACGCCTGAATAGGATAAGATATCCATGCATTTATTAGGTAGGAGAAAAAGTGGCCGAGCTGAGTAGGAATTTGCTCAGATTTTGGTTTTATTTTTTCCATTAGTAAAAACAGGCTACATTTTTCCAGGGAATTATCTGAATTTTAAGGGGGTTTTCTTGACTCACTACCCACATCAAACAGCGAATGACAGTGTTTAATTTGACAGATATTTAAAAACTGAGATAATAAGTATTAATTAACTAGTTGTAAATCAGAATCTGACATTCGAAATCTGTATCACTGAATAATGGAGTTGTTTTAATTGCCACTTTACAAATGGGCTCAGATGAGAAAATAGTTTTCTCGCCATTGCAGTTTGTGAATTATTATGCTGCAGTATTATGGAAACAAAGTTATTACTCTAGCAGTTTGCTGTACATTATTAAGTTTTATAATGTAACATCAAAATTCATTTAGATTAAAAATATGCCTATTTTACAATACTAAGGTAATCTGGCTGTGGTGTCTCAATCTTGATTACATCTGTTAATACAAGTTCACATTATATCTGGTATATCTTGTCACTAAAAATCCCAATAAACGACATTTGTACTGGATATGTAGAAGTCTGGTTCCTCTGGAAGTATCAGATACCACCTTTTAACATATGCAGAGAAAAAACAGTGACTGTGACAGATGCAATGTAAGATGTCACTTTCACATTACATAGTTTAGTAACAATATAAAATTGATACCTGATATGAGCGCCGTGCACAAGGGTACAACCAACACCACAAGATCAAAGCAACTATCCCTACTCTTCATACCTAAGCCTCAAGATAGATTCGGTTTGGAAAATAGCTAATATATTACCTCATTCTAGTCTAAGAGAAAACAACCCAGAACCTACATATCTGCTATCCTACTTTCTTTCCACACATTCACCTCTATCCTAAGAAAATATATAAGCAAATGAGCAGGGAAACAAACAATGTTAGATATAGTTATTTATAAAGATTTCCACTTGTCACGAATTTGACACTTTGCATTAACATTGCCTTAGTAACTATATTTCATTTCTTATTTCTCATTTTTTTAATTTTCATTTGTATACTTAATTTATTTCTATATTTTATTAGTAGTAAGTGAGTATGTTGACCACACTTCAAGGAGAAAAAACTGGCCTCAATGCAGCGATGAGTGAAAGTTATAATAATAAAAATTTCAGTCAAGGTAAAAATTACAAGTCATGAAACACATTATTATCATTTTTCATTTTCTTCATTCCTTTGTATCTCAATTAAACTTACCCATCTTGAAAAAATTGAAAAGTCCAGTTAGTTATTAATTTCAAATATCTCTCTGGTAAAAGAATCTTAAACTCTTTATCAAGATTTATACAAATATTTTAACTGTATCTAGTACTAAATTATTTGCATCCAGTAATATACAAAACATCTGCTTGTAGCATATTAATTTTCTTAAGCAAATTAGAATTGCTTGCACAGTTGAGCTTCCATTTATATACAATATCAGAATTCATGCAGATTTTAACTGTAGAAAAAATTTATTAATAAAATTTAAATGTTGATTGAAAAGTTACTACTCATAACATATTTTTTTCTACAGAACTCCTGTCTTGTGTGGAGAAACTCTGGGCTAAACTACCCAGGATTTTTTTTAAATGCCCAGTATTTGAGTAGGATTTGAACCACAGAATGTCCCAGTGAAACATTAAATGATTTGAGCTACACCCACCTTACGCACAGTGCTAACTATGTAAAGCACCATAAGCTGCTTTCATTTAATATCTCAAGCAGAACAAACAGGAAGTTATGGTTCTGACATCTAGAGACAGCAAGCCATGAGGTTATTCTCTAACAATAAAGAAATAAGGGCCTGATTTAACAAAACAAGAAGGTGGTTTTCTACCACTGTTGTTGGCAGCATTACCAAATTTAGCTACTATTGGTTCATTAGCTGGTAGAGCAGTTGCCATAGCAAATGCAGGAACAAACAAGAAAGAAGTGATAAAGTATTAGAAGAACAATAAAGGCATAGTCTATCGTTAGAGAAGAAAGGAATTGGACTAACAAAACTTCCAAAAAATAATCAAAGAATATAATAAACCTTTTCCGAATTTTGGTGCAGAAAAATTACCTGAACAACTAAAAATTGGATTCTTTTATAGTGTTTACATGAGCGATGAATTACCTAATGAACCAAAAAAAATCGAATCTGAAATAGTTATTTGAGATGTTTCTGACAATGTTGGCACACACTAGATATGCTATTATAAGAATAACGATAAGATATCTGTGTTTCATTCATTTCATTTCATGTAAGATTAGCAATGAAACTATCTTTGTAATTCCTTCACAACCACATTGAATTCTTCAGACCTTGCGTTTTCTTTAACGCCAGTGAGCTTATGGAAGTGGACTGTGTGTCAGAATTTGTCCCTTCTACAATGAGATTCTCTTTTTACATGCAGCCCCACCAAATCAGGTGCACTGGATAATTTCAAGGTGAAACGGATTCGTCAAGGGAATTACCTCACAGATCAATCAATTACATCTCCACATGAGCAGGAGTGCTTTCAACTGAAACAGCTCGAAAACCGATGTAAGATTAGCAATGAAACTATCCTTGTAATTCTTTCACATCCACGTTGAATTCTTCAGACCTTGCGTTTTCTTTAAAGCCAGTGAGCTTATGGAAGTGGACTGTGTGTCAGAATTTGTCCCTTCTACAATAAGATTCTCTTTTTACGTGCATCCCCATCAAATTAGATTTAAGTTGTTTCTCTCTTTGCCTTGTCTTATTGTGGACAGTGTGCAGTCAAGTCCACACAAAACGCGAGTTCTACAATCCATTCCTGGTGTCCTCATTTTCGTTCCTGCTCTCTTTTCCCCTTCGTAAATTCAACGGTAGTGAGTTTTAAATCGAAAAATCATTCCAGGCGAGTTCCTTGACTTAAACAACGTACTTCCCGATAGTATATAAAGCCTCCATGGTCTTCGTACATCCATCGAAAACTGTTGCAACTGACAGCGGAAAAACGCGTGCAACGTCAAAAATTTTACTATTCGTAACACAATTCTCTACACGTGCATCATGCTTGCAAATTTACCAAAGAGTAGTTCTTCATACAGGGTGAAGAAAAATTCGCAATACAAAAATGTCTCTCACAAAATTTCGACCAGCGAAAATTTCTGGGAGTAAATGGAGCTGCCCTCTAATACTGAAGTATACACTATTTCTTAAGCCACATGTATCCGACGTTTATTAGCACATGTTTGGAAATTATTTGCAGAGCACATTGCTAGCGATGGTGGTGATGTGTGGCCATAACGAACTGTGATAGACATGAATTTGGCAAGAATAATAGTTGGTACTAATCGATGGTACCATTGGAGGAGGGTACACAGAAAACAGGTTTGGAAACCAGGAGATGTTGTGGTGTGAAACAATTCACACTCATGACGTGAGAAAGGCTTCTTTAACAGCTGACCAGTAAAAACGTCTGTACTTCCATTTCTGGTTTTGTAGTATGCACATGCCAATGTTTTGTAGAAGAATCTTCCAGTCTGATAAATATTGCTTCTACTATCTAACGACAATAACTCTACTAACAAATAGTCCTTTAACTCTCAAAGTCACTTCTTTCACCCTTATTTCAATCAATAATACAACATTTACCATAAGTCTCAATTAGAACTTTACCATAGAACTCGCCTATGCCACAATCACTTACGCTACACACACTATAAAGAAACAGAAATAAAAAATCTTTCGACTGAACTTAACGTGTTCTTGTTAAGTGGTATCCTCTGTGCCTCGACTGGGTTTACAGCACAGTCGACACGGAAGTCGCTGTTGGTGGCGTAGCCGACGCCGATGGTGTAGCTGATGCTGTAGGTTCAGCTATCGCCGACACAGTTGCTGTCACTGTAGATGATGCACCCGCACTGCCCTGGTTGGTGCAGCCAAAGCCGTCGTGTGTGTAGATAGTGCACCTGCAGGTGTAGCTGCAGCCATAGCTGATGCTGTAGCTGCTGCGTGTTGGAGCCACTGCTGTTGTTGATCAGGTACCGAGAAGACAGGTATCAGCACCGCCCACTCGACAAATCTGCACCCTTTGCAACTGGTGTACCTGGACTCACCTCTATTTCCAACTCAAAAGGACTCAACGACTGCTGGTCAATTCTACCATCTCCTTAGGATGCCCCACCAAAACTTCTCTCTAATCCTGGCCAGCACAGGGACGCCACTTTTTGTAATGTGTCTTGCAGGTTTGATTGCCACCTCGTGTAGCAGTGGACAGATTAGAAAAAATTCCAGCTTTTCAATCCTGGTATACTCAGTCCAATTGACAACGAACAGTGGTTGGTACACAGCACTGCACATGATGGAGCTTACCAGAAGATCAGTGACAATTTGTTAGACGAGGCACTTTTGTAATATCCTGGCCAAAAGTGAACTGTGGTCACTTAATTTACAACAATGAATTCACCAATGACGTAACTAATGGCTGATCTCCGGAGGAAGAGTGTCGCTGAAAAACACAATACCAATCTGAATCTTGACACAATATTAATTCCGAGGTAGATGGCCGATGTTAAACATCGCAGTTGAAAAAGTTTTATGATAACACATCTGACTTTAATTAACAAAAAGAATTCCAAAGTTCCTACAATAATGAACACCTGTGAGACTAGTTTGGCAGGTGTTAAATAAATGCAGCAACGTTGAAACTTAAGTACGATCTCCTCACTAGGATGCAACTTTTTTTCACAGTCCAGAAAACATCAATGCATGTCGACAAACAGACGTCATGTATCAACGACACTCTCTCACTGTTATGATGGAACACACGCTAACAGTGGACAACTGGTATGAACTAACCAACAGCTGTATTCACTTAAAAAAAACCATCTCTCAACACTGTCACAACTATATAATATGTAATCAACATTAGCAACAGCATTAATTAATATTCTAATGTCTAGCACTGCAGAGCATTAGTATGCACCACTACCAGTTACAAACTTTTACTGCTGGTTATGACATAATCTAACTTTCACTGTGGCTGATTCCACCACAGTCCTGTCGCTTACTTAAACTTCCTTGTAGGATATGCACTCGCACAAATAAAACAACGACGTCCTTCTAGTATGAAACCAAATTAACAAACACCAATAGAATAATATTCCATTTCAGTGTCAGCATACACAACCTTGTTTAATAATCCGACAGGTATATCATACTTTCACGAAATATATGTAGTTGTATGCCATTAGTTTTTGATGAAGCTACGATTTATTATTATCTGTTATTTACGTACATTCTGTTGTGAACCAACGACTGTACTATTTGCAGCCTGAGAATTCAACAATGTTATTCAAATATTCCAAATGTATTGTGAACCTGTTCTTTCATAAGGTTACTTCTCTTTAAGCTTTTTGTACTATCTTTTGCTTACCAAACATTCATTCTTTTACCCAAGTCCAACTCAGTACAGTTATTATTATATATTTCTCATATAACGTATAGGTAAATCCGGGGTTCTCTTCGTTTACATAATATTATATTCTTGGCCCTGTCAAGTCCAGTAAATGGGATTAACTTTATTTTAATTAACTTTCCCCAAAGACTCTGAAAAAATCACCTTCTCTCTCTGTTTCTTTCTTTCCTGAGCCTCTTTATCTTGTTCTTTCTTTTTACTAAATGAATGAAAACTTTCTTTAGTACTTTTTCTGTACTGTAAATGACATATGCAGAATTCAGTTTTAATCTTTCATGTATTTGAACAACTTTATTTTTATCTTGAATATCTCAATGGTCACAGTTTATAGTGGTTGGTTCGAATAGGAAAACAAACTAAAAAAAAACACAGGAACAAAAAACCTAAGTGTCATCATCGCTTTTTATTCTATTTTAAGTTATTAGCTAAATTCAGACCTCTGTAAGCGATGACATTCGCGTTCCCATTGCACTTTGGAGTTACTAAATCAATTACAGCACTTGAATCGTAAAAGATAATCACCATTCGTCCCTCTTTTAAATGGTTCTTGATCAGATCGTTTTCTGCGTTGACTCTATCAAAATATAGGAAGATAGTCTGTTTCCAAGGGCAATCACAATATATAGTAAAGTATATTAACGTACAATGACGTGAAGTTGCTCTGTCCAGATCTCAAAACTACAAGTCTCACCTCAGTAGGAGGTGGTATGGTAGGGTTCTCAAGCGTTGTGCAAATATCTTAGAACACACAATAATAATAATCATAACTGAGCAATACTCACTCCGTATCCCTTTACATCCAGTATTATATCAGCTGTGTCACCTTCTATGGTGCATGCAAACAATACTCCAAACTATCCAAAATATTGGATAGTAAAGAGATGAGTTTTCGAACATTCACATAAATCTCAAACCAAAGAAAAGAAACCTCTTCAACATGTTATAGCCAGTGCGACAAGCTATTCTTCAAAGATTCATCAACAGATCTACCATATAATCGCTTATGGTATTTCTGTACTTATAATCCACAATGCTCAGCATTACATGGACACTCACCCAGCTGTCTTCCAAATCTAAATTATCATGCCGTCATATAGCAATCATGTTGGGCTGCTACACAGACACCAACACTTTTCAGTAATGATCCAATCAATTAAACTCCCGACCTCAAGACTGGCTGCTGAATCTTGAACAAATTAATTTCTATTAAGTTGTCAGAGTATATTATTACTGATGATGAACTAGAATTCAGAACCAAACTACGACATATGAGTGTACTCTTACACACCACTATGACTGACCGTTACCCATCTGCGTCATAATAGTGACTACTCACACTTCCTTCCTCGAGTATCAAACTAAGAACTATTTTTCGAACAATCTTAGAACGGTGATAAATACTTGTACATGTTAAGTTCATTCTTCGTGGCCTTCGGTAACATTTCTGGTGGTCAGCTGCAGTAGTTTTAGCGTCGCCGACTCACGCTGCTACCCACTCCCTCTGGTGATGGAGCATCTCTGTTTGCGACCTGGTTTTCGTCAGCTTTTTCTCTCGATCTTTAGATACTGTAACATGTCAAAGGAATACACAATAGAATATATCTCTCACGAAGTTTAAACATCCATTTTCTTGTCGATACTAAGTTGACTCGCCTCTATTACGTAATGTGAAACGAAAAAATTGGACCACAAATTTTTGGAGCATTACACTGGGCCTTAGCTCGCCTGTGGACCGTATACCCTGCACATACTAAGTTTGGCACTTCATAGTCGTCCCTTTGCTAATAATATTCAGATTTTCCGTCAAAGTGTGTTAAAATAATGGAAGTTGGACCCAAATTAGTATCTTCAGTTTTTTGTACTATGTGCATTAATAATCTGCTCATATCTCTGTTTCATGCTTGTATTATTTTTAAAGCATTAACAACTGTTCCACTTAAATTTTTTATGTGCTCTTTTCGAATTTTTATTTATGTTTTCCAAGTGACTTATTTGACCATGATACATTTCTTTCACATTATTTTTAATCTTACATTTTCTACATTTTCAAATACATGGTAAAACTTCTTCATAAATGCAATCTTGGAAATTTTCTGCAAAAGGCATCTTGGAACTCATAGCTAAAGAATAAGTACCAGGTTCAATCATAAATTCTGTTTGAGGATGAATATACTGAGATAACACCATTTTTTTTGCTACTGAAGTTTTCATAACCTTCACAATGTCTTTTTTTAACATAACCTTTAATCGATTTCCTAGGATGTTCATATTATAAAATATCAGTCATTTGATTTGCCTAAAACAAAGAATAATTCTTTTCATTAATAATCACAATTACTTGCTTACCGTTAGATACAAACTTGTTGTACGTGAGATGACAGACTCCATTTAATAGAAAATTTTTTATTAGAAACTTTTATTTTTGTCTTTTAACTAGAGAATATAGACCTGATTCGTTTATAAATACTGTGTTTGTCCCTTATTTGAAGGAGTGCTCAGTAGTAATCAAAAAAGCTGTACACTCTATGACTATATGGATAGTTGGGAGGAAATTGGAAGAAACACAGATTCCATCGAGACAGGAATTTACAATGAATTAAATGACTGTGAAATTAGTGGTGAAGATTATAATCAAGCAAATTAGTTTCAGAAAATTTTAATATCAAAAATCTTCATGAATATCATGAACTGTATTTTAAATCTGATGTTTCATTATTGGCTCATGTGTTTGCAAACCTTAGAAAATCTTAGATTAAAGCACATAATTTGGATCCTCTTTGGTATTGTACCTCTTTGTTTACCTTGGGATGCAATGTTAAAAGTGACTGGATGACCACTCGAATTATTACATGATAACAATATGATTCTAATGGTAGAAAAAAAATAAGAAGTAGTATAACTCAATGTTGTGAAAGATATGTTAAGGCAAGTCATAAATTTATGAAAGATTATAATGTAAAAATATATCGTATTATGTAGCATATTCAGATGCAAACACTCTTTATAGTTACACAGTGAGTCAATGTTTACCATATCGTGGATCTGAATGGGGCGATCCAGATCCATTTGATTCTAGAAAAAACAAGTGAGATGTCAGACACTTCTCAAGTTCAACACATATTTGAAATAGCTCAAGAATATCCCAGCTAAGTTCATGATCTACGCAAAGATTGACCATCAGCTTCCAAAAATAAAATTGTGTCTGGAACTAAAGAAATTAAGTTGCTGATTACTCTCGACAGTAAAAATAATTATGTAGTTCACTATAGAAATCTTAAACAGTACTTGTCTCTATAAATGAAGACAGCAAATATACATGGAGTTTTAAGAGTTAAAAGAATCTGATTGGCGAAAAAACAGTACAGATTTAAATACAGAAATGAGGATGAAAGAAAAGAATGATTCTGAAAAAGATACAAACTGATGAATAATTTGGTAATTGGGAAAACGATGGAAAATATCAGGAAAATAGTGGATATAAAATTAGTTCAAGGTGTAGATAAATGTTGAAGACTTGTGGAAAAACCAAACTTCAAAGAAAGAATTACAGTTAACAGAAATCTTGCTGCAATCCATATGAATAAAACTAAAATTATTTGTAATAAACCAGTTACATTGGTATGAGTATACTTGATTCATCTGAAGAACTGATTTATGATTTTCACTATAGAGTTATGAAAAAAAATCGGTGAAAATCTTGACCTTTGCTATGGAAATATGGACAGTTGTATCTACAACATGCAGACTCAAGAATTCTATGAAGACATGAAATCTATCATTCATGTATTTGATACTAGTCGCTATACAACTGATAGTATGAACAACATTCCTCAATAAACATTCCTCAATAAACAAGAAAGTTGTAGGAAAATTGAAAGGTGAATGAAATAGAAAAATAATTGCCTTGAGAACAAAACTGTATACTTATGAAGTTGGTGACTAGGGATTAAAAAATCAAAAGGGTTGAAGAAAAGTATTGTTATAAATTCAATAAGCTTAGAAGAATATAAGGATTATTTGTTTAATAATACTGAACAATATAGAACTATCCATTTAATACAAAGCTTTAAACTTGAAATTTATTCAGTCAAAATAAAAAAAACATTGAGTCCTCATGATGATAAGACAATTTGGACAACAAAACAGATACATTACCATATGGACATTACGCTGTCAAGTGACTGCTTCAGCTGCTGTTGTCATCTTCTTTCATCTTTAAAAAGTAAATAATGTAAGTTTGGTTTCTTACATATCATTCATACTTTCTCTTTAACAGTATAAAACCTTACAGGTTTTGTCATTCCTTTCTGAGATGTCCATTTATATAGTAAAACATATAATAACAAAACAAAATCATTCAATTTAAATTTTATTAATAAAAGTTTTCTATATAAATGGGAGTCCTTACTCAAGAAGTGCAATAATGCAAGAAATTTTGATTTGATTTGTTTAAAGAAATTAGTGAGCTAGAAGTAAATGTTTTGTATAATATTACTGGATGTGAATATGTTAATAAAGATATGGTAAACAAATTGCATGTAGCTTAATAATGAGTTTAAGATTCTTTTACCAGAAAAATTGAAATTAAGAGCTAACTGGGATTTTCAGTTCCAAGAAGATGGCAGGTTAAACTGGGATACAAATGAAAAATAGTATTAATCACTCCCATGATTTCGAATTTTTAGTTTAACAGAAAATTTTGTTATTATAACTTTTACTTGTCTCCGAACTGGCGCCATTTTTTTGTGCCCCAACTGCAATCAATGTGCCCATTTACTACAAATACAATACAAAACTACAAAAAATGTATAAGAACTATTAAGTGAACTGCTGCTCCTGTAACAGCACATGCTACTATCCCTAAAGTTACACACAAACACACACACACACACACACACACACACACACACACACACACACACACTCATTCTATGTCCTCTGGCAATGGCTCTTCATTGAAATTCCAACTAATCTCTGTCTCTCTTTCCTCCCTCTGTCACCCCACATGAGTACTTTCCTTGTCTTCGTCTTTCCTTTCATTCAATGGCCTGGTCCAAATCCATTTCTGTTTCATACTATCCAGCACACACTTTTCTTCATTTCTTCTTTACAACCAACCACGTCACACTGTCTGTACCCACACCCTACGACACTCTCCTAACTGTCCTTCAGCGGTGCAGATCCTTCAGCTTTCAGTAGATGTGCATTGTTCGCTTTTCATATCACCACATTTCTGCATAATCATTTGCTTTTTTAGTTTAATTAAAATTTTTCTCTTGCAAATCTAGAAAGTTAACGGTTTAGTTTTTAATACCACTGATAGTAT
Source organism: Schistocerca cancellata (assembly GCF_023864275.1). Taxonomy (NCBI): domain Eukaryota; kingdom Metazoa; phylum Arthropoda; class Insecta; order Orthoptera; family Acrididae; genus Schistocerca; species Schistocerca cancellata. The sequence continues at coordinate 906,752,243 of NC_064626.1, read as the reverse complement.
TATTTTGATAATTTTAAATATGCATGTGAATGTTTCATGATTTTAACCATAATAGCTTGGTTATTTCTATTTATAAATTCCTTTGACATTAGCTTGTCGCTTTGAATGTCTCTTTTTCGAGAAAACCTTTTATTTTCTTCGTTATGTGTAAATATGTAGTTATTTTACTGTCAAATAATTAGTGAGTGACAATTATGCAACCACTTAATAATCAATTGTCGGCTACATAATGGCCAAGGCGTGTAAACAGACAGAAGTTCCTTTTACTGTAATATAGCAACATATAATTCTCCCTCAAAGCAAGTTATTGGACTTTTATTGCGTCAGTTTAATGAAACGTAGAAAATTATAAGAAATTAGCATCATTATGAGTTTGTGTGGTTATTGAGAGAGAGTGATAGGAATGGTTAGCAAACTCAAATGGGGCATGCATTTTGTGCTTCACAAAGAGCCATGATCTGGAAATTCTGAGAATCTATATGCTAATACGAATCAAGAAATGCAATATCATTCATCTACCCATAGCTACTGGTTTTCTGCAACCTGCAGCAGCTTCAAATACCATGCACATGATTTTCGTATTCTCTCTCTCGATATGTACTAATAATTAGTTGTACATGGTCATTCTGTAGGAAATTTAATATTGTTGAATTTTGTTCTGGTATACGTTTCCATTAGATGCTGTTGCTTTAGAGTTATTCATGAAAACTGCATTTTTCTTGAATAATTCGAAGACCATGGCCTTCAGAGAAAATGTATTCTAGTATAAAATTTAACAATATTAAATTTCCCACAAAAATGTCCCGTATATTACGGTTCTTCAAGGCATTGCAGGCTGCACAAAACCTGTAGGTTAAGGCATCTAAATCACCCTTTACACTACTTCCAATGGGTTCGATTCCCTGCTGGGTCGGAGATTTTCTCCGCTCAGGGACTGGGTGTTGTGTTGTCCTAATCATCATCATTTCATCCCCATCGACGCGCAGGTCGCCGAAGTGGCGTCAAATCGAAAGACCTGCACCAGGCGAACGGTCTACCCGCAGGAGGCCCTAGCCACACGACATTTCCATTATATGTCACAGGGTTGGTTATTAGAGACACAAGCATCCCACTCTACAGCCATTGAATTTATAAATAGAAATAACCAAGCTATTATGGTTAAAATCGTGAAACATTCACACGCATATTAAAAATTATCAAAATAATACTATCGATGGTATTAAAAACTAAACCGTTAACTTTCTAGATTTGCAAGAGAAAAATTTTAATTAAACTAAAAAAGCAAATGATTACGCAGAAATGTGGTGATATGAAAAGCGAACAATGCACATCTACTGAAAGCTGAAGGATCTGCACCGCTGAAGGACAGTTAGGAGAGTGTCGTAGGGTGTGGGTACAGACAGTGTGACGTGGTTGGTTGTAAAGAAGAAACGAAGAAAAGTGTGTGCTGGATAGCATGAAACAGAAATGGAGCAGGTGACTTGAATTTGGACCAGGCCATTGAATGAAAGGAAAGACGAAGACAAGGAAAGTCGTCATGTGGGGTGACAGAGGGAGGAAAGCGAGAGAATCGATAGAGATTAGGTGGAATTTCAGTGGAGAGCCATTGCCAGAGGACATAGAATGTGTGTGTTTGTGTGTGTGTGTGTGTGTGTGTGTGTGTGTGTGTGTGTGTGTGTGTGTAACTTTAGGGATAGTAGCATGTGCTGTTACAGGAGCGGCAGTACACTAGGATGGGAAATTAGTGGAGTAACAATTAAACTCCTGTAGTCGAGTTTGTGGGTAATGTAGGATAATCGGACTTGTTCAGTATGAACTACACTCCTGGAAATGGAAAAAAGAACACATTGACACCGGTGTGTCAGACCCACCATACTTGCTCCGGACACTGCGAGAGGGCTGTACAAGCAATGATCACACGCACGGCACAGCGGACACACCAGGAACCGCGGTGTTGGCCGTCGAATGGCGCTAGCTACGCAGCATTTGTGCACCGCCGCCGTCAGTGTCAGCCAGTTTGCCGTGGCATACGGAGCTCCATCGCAGTCTTTAACACTGGTAGCATGCCGAGACAGCGTGGACGTGAACCGTATGTGCAGTTGACGGACTTTGAGCGAGGGCGTATAGTGGGCATGCGGGAGGCCGGGTGGACGTACCGCCGAATTGCTCAACACGTGGGGCGTGAGGTCTCCACAGTACATCGATGTTGTCGCCAGTGGTCGGCGGAAGGTGCACGTGCCCGTCGACCTGGGACCGGACCGCAACGACGCTCGGATGCACGCCAAGACCGTAGGATCCTACGCAGTGCCGTAGGGGACCGCACCGCCACTTCCCAGCAAATTAGGGACACTGTTGCTCCTGGGGTATCGGCGAGGACCATTCGCAACCGTCTCCACGAAGCTGGGCTACGGTCCCGCACACCGTTAGGCCGTCTTCCGCTCACGCCCCAACATCGTGCAGCCCGCCTCCAGTGGTGTCGCGACAGGCGTGAATGGAGGGACGAATGGAGACGTGTCGTCTTCAGCGATGAGAGTCGCTTCTGCCTTGGTGCCAATGATGGTCGTATGCGTGTTTGGCGCCGTGCAGGTGAGCGCCACAATCAGGACTGCATACGACCGAGGCACACAGGGCCAACACCCGGCATCATGGTGTGAGGAGCGATCTCCTACACTGGCCGTACACCACTGGTGATCGTCGAGGGGACACTGAATAGTGCACGGTACATCCAAACCGTCATCGAACCCATCGTTCTACCATTCCTAGACCGGCAAGGGAACTTGCTGTTCCAACAGGACAATGCACGTCAGCATGTATCCCGTGCCACCCAACGTGCTCTAGAAGGTGTAAGTCAACTACCCTGGCCAGCAAGATCTCCGGATCTGTCCCCCATTGAGCATGTTTGGGACTGGATGAAGCGTCGTCTCACGCGGTCTGCACGTCTAGCACGAACGCTGGTCCAACTGAGGCGCCAGGTGGAAATGGCATGGCAAGCCGTTCCACAGGACTACATCCAGCATCTCTACGATCGTCTCCATGGGAGAATAGCAGCCTGCATTGCTGCGAAAGGTGGATATACACTGTACTAGTGGCGACATTGTGCATGCTCTGTTGCCTGTGTCTATGTGCCTGTGGTTCTGTCAGTGTGATCATGCGATGTATCTGACCCCAAGAATGTGTCAATAAAGTTTCCCCTTCCTGGGACAATGAATTCACGGTGTTCTTATTTCAATTTCCAGGAGTGTAGATTTGAGAGGTTCACAAGATATTAAAACATCCATGTTGGGGGAAAATAAGCACATGCAGAAAGTAAGCCATGGAGCGTAAAATGACTTGCAGTGAGTGACTATTTTGGTGGAGCAGATGCCGATGGACATTGAGGAGTGGATATGTCGAATCATTGTTTCACTGATTTTTAGGACAGTAAAACGTAGTGCCTCCATGTTCGCCTGGTTAATAGTTTGTGGCCTATCAGTTAAATGTTTATAGGTAAGGTTCTCATGGTAGTTGCCGCATGAAAAGACATGATCCTCCTGTAGTGCTTAGTAGGTCACTGCAGAAGTGAAGAGTTCCAAGTGATTGGAGAAAGCCATTCCGGCTTTCAAGAAAGGTCGTAGAATAGACTTACTACATGACCTTATCGCTGAGATCAGTCTGTTGAAGAACTTAGAACGCGTGTTACACACGAGTATTACGACATTTCTGTAGAGCATAAACCTCCACTGTAGGAATCAGCAGAAAGCAGTAGATACCGGCGGCCATGTTAATTCCATGTTCTTTGACTTCCGGATGGATTCGATACAGTTTAGCACTGTCTCCCAACCTACAGAATACTATCGCACGCAATATCAGATCAGCTTTACAACTGGATTGGAGAGTTCCTAGCAAAGAGAACATGCGTGTCAGTGTTACAGGAGAGAAATATTCAGACGTAAAAGTAACTTCAAGCGCACCCCCAGAGAGTGTTACAGGATCACTACTTTCCACAATATACAGGGTAAACCAGAACTCCACCGACAAACTTTCAGAGGTGTTAGTATGGACCACATCAAGAAAAAACTTCTAGTAGACGTAGGATCTAAAATGCAAACCTTAAGAGCTATGAGCAATTGTTGATCTTCGATACTATGAAACACATCTCTTCTACTCCAAACGCTATGCTTTCTATGTTTTAGGAGGAGGTAGTAGAGACAAAAACAAGAAAAATGTCCACTAAACATGAGCTCTAAAATACTGACGTTAACAGCTACAAGCATTTGTTCAGTAGAAGAGATGTGTTTCACAGGAGCGTTGCTGATCAAGTGCTTGTACTCTCAAGATATGCACTTTAGAGCCCACGCTCTTTTCTTTTGTCCACACTACCACCTATGAAAGTGGTGGAATTCTGGTTCACCTTGCATGTGAATGACATAGCGGATAACGTCGGAAGTTCTATGAGGCTTTACACACATGATGCTCTTGTGTATGGAAAAGTCACATCCCTAGAAAATTCTAGCGGAGTTCAGGAAGACCTGCAGAGGCTTGGTACTTGATTCTGAACAATCGCTCGACGCAGCCACATCCACTAAATTTCTTGGACTAAGCGCACGGAGCTATTTAAAGTGGAACAATCACACAAAACTAATCACACTTAAGGTAGATGGCAGACCGACATTCTTTGGAAGAATCCTCAGGCAGCGTACTTCACTCATGAAGGATTTAGCTTGCTGAAGCCTCATTCAACAGATACTTGAATATTGCTCATCAGTCAGGAATCCTTACCATATACAATCGATAGAGGGAAGAAGGGCAGAGAGTTTCGTTTATTTAGTAACTGCAAAAGCGTCAGGGCCGCCCGGAGTAGCCGCGCGGTTTGAGGCGCCCTGTCACGGACTGCGCGGCCCCTCCCGTCGGAGGTCCGCGTCCTCCCTCGGGCATGGGCGTGTGTGTCGTTCTTAGCATAAGTTAGTTTAAGCAGAGTGTAAGTCTAGGGACAGATGACGTAAGCAGTTTGGTCCCTTAGTAATTCACACACATTTGAACATTTGAAAAGCGTCAGGAAGACGCTCATGCTATTCCAGTAGCACATGCTAGAAGAGAGGCGTCGTTTACTGTTAACATTCTGAGAGTGCACGTTCCTAGAAGAGAGTCAACCAATATATTATTTCCTCGTATGCATATTGCACGAAAAGACTTTGAAGGTAAAACTGGAGTGACTCGGCCTCTGACAGAGACTTACCAACCAACTACTGGTCTCCCTGCGCACGAGTCGCATCTGGAATGGGAAAGGAGGAAGTGACAATGGTACACAAAGTTCCCTTTGCCACACAATGGAAGGTCCCTTGCGAATTTTAGTTGCAGATATAAATCGTTAGGAAGAAGTCCTGGGGATCGAAGCTGCACGTGATTCACCCTTTTCTGGGTTTAGCAAGTGTTTACCTTGAGGAGCTATCAGTTACATTAGGAGATACACTGAGTCATGGGATAAGGTGGCTCCTAGTATCGTGTCGGACCTCCTTTCAGCCGGCGTAGTGCAGCAAGCCGACGTGGCGTGGACTCAATAGGTAGTTGGAAGTCCGTTGTCGGTGCAAGATTCTGTGCACAAACTGACCTCTCAATTATATGTCGTAAATGTTTGATGGGATTCATGTCGGACGATCTGCGTGGCCCAATCACTCGCACGAATTGTCCAAAATGTTCTTCAAACCAATCGTCAACAACTGTGACCCTGTCACACGGAGCATTGTTGTTTGGGAACATGAAGTCCACGAATGGCTGCAAATGGTCTCCAAGTAGCCGAACTTAATCACCTCCAGTTAATGATAGGTTCAGTAGGACCAGAGGACCGAGTCCACTGCATGTGGACCGTCACCATTATGGAGCCACCACTAGTTTCCACAGTGCTTTGTCGACAGCTTGGGTCCTTAGATTCATGGGGTCTGCGCCACACTCGAACCCTACCATCAACCCTTACCAACTGACATTGGGGCTCATCCGACCAGACTACGATTTTCGTGTCGTCTATTGCCCAACCAATATGATCAGGAGCCCAGGAGAGATGCTGCGGGCGATGTTGCGCTGTCAGCAGAAGCACCCGCGTCAGTCGTCTGCTGTCATAGTCCATTCACGCCAAATTTCGCTTCATAGTCCTAACAGATGCGTTAGTCGCACGTCCCACATTGATTTCCGTGATTATTTCACGCAGTGTTGATTATCTGTTAGCACTGACAACTCTATGCTTACGCCGCTGCTCTCAGTCGTTAAGTGAAGCCAGTCAGCCACTGTGTTGTCCGTGGTGAGAGGTAATGCCTGAAACCTGGTATTCTCGGCACATTATGGACACTGTGGATCGCGGAATATTGAATTCCCTACTGATTTCCAAAATAGTATGTCTCAAGCGTCTATGTCCAACTACCGTTCCGCGTTCAAATTCTGTTAATCTCGTCGAGCGGCTAGATCACGTCGGTCATCGTTTCACATGAATTGCCTGACTACAAATGATAGCTCCACTTTTTTTTCCTTTATTGTAATTTTAATCACCCCATACAGGCGGGCTGTCAGTAGCATATAACGCTGCTCTTCAGCCTTAAGTGGAACAATAACATGACATATAGGTGAGACAGACAATACAGTAATAACGGCGGGCAAAAAAAGGAGATAAAATAAACATAAAGCCGTTCACGCTGGACGCGAAAAAACAGTAACACTTGGTGACACGGCGCACAGAACACGGAGGACGGCGACGGCGTGACGGTGACAGAACACTAAACACAAATCGAGGCACACACACGACACACAGATGGCGATGATCTCCGGCGCGCGATAAATAGCTCCACCAACGCACTGCCCTTTTATCATTTGTGTACGCGATCCTATCGCCAAATGTATATGTGCATATCCAGTGATTTTTTTTTCTAAAAAAAAAAAGTTTGAGGGTACTCCGACATTGGATATAATGCAGCGAAAATTACTTATAACTGAAGCATGGGATACCACCCGTCTGCTTTTAGCCATTACGTCATCATCATCATCATGCTAGCGGGTCCATAGAGACCTCTATCGGTAGTCCGGCGTTTGAGCGTACGGATATCCGTTTAGCTCTACCATCGCCCACTATTAGCGGGCGAGGGCACTACATGCTTGTTGAACTGGCTGTCAGCGATTCAGGTGTCGAGAACGGTTGCCGGAGCTTCGAACGATTACCAACACGATGAAGTGAAATAAAAAATTTACGTCCGTGAAATAAATCTTTGGCTCTCTTCCAGGTTGTCAACATCGTAAAAAAATTAGTTTGTCGACGAAAAAGTTTAGGGGTACGCATCCCCCAGCGTTCCCCCAGAAAAACAGCACTGCGCATATCACTATCCCATGATTTCAGTGTACACCGCACAGTGGTTTGTGGAGTACTGACTTTTGCGAGACACTCTCAGTTTAAACTTGTGTAAGAGGAGGCGATACAGAACCTTAGGACCGGGAAACATTATCTTAGGCGAGACCCGCGATAGCAACGCAAAGATCGTTGGAGCCGATACTCGGCCGCGTCGTGCACCGTCGACCTGACATTTTGCGGGTGGCGCCACGGGGCGCAGCTCTCGCAACACTCGCCACTGCCCCTGCTGCTGCTGCTGCTGCGTACACATCTGTCCAGCTGGCACAATGGTTGGGACCGCGGCCGGGCCGCTTTTCGTAATTGCTTTCGTGTGTCGCCGCTTAGCGCCAGCCTGCAGCGTGTCCCCGGTCGTATTTTGTGTGTTATCTGATGCCTGCTGCAATGTCTGGGAAGGTGTATTGGGTACACAACCGTGCTTTAGAGCTTTATGCGGAGTTTGTTCTCATAAATACTCTGTGCCTAAGTAGACAGTACTGACCTAATAACGTACGTGTCACACTTTATCCCTTCTACCGTTATAATCAATTGAGACACTGAGAATCATTAGGAACCAACGTACAGACACAAAGTTTGAGAAAAAAATGATTGTGAAAATCATTTTTATAGGCAAATCACCAGTAACATAAGTTTCCCATGTTTTTAAGTCAAGTCTCAACATCCTATCTCTATACAGGGTGTTTACAGACTTTTAGGAATTCTAGAGGGGAGTGACTACATAATACTTTGAATACATACCGTTTCCATTCTACGACGGTTTCAATTTAAATGTACACACATCAAAAAAGTTTTGCATCACCTCGGTTCCGAGAGTTCCGGAACCGGTGCAGAATATTCGAATAGAGATCAACATAAAAATCATTTCTGCCCTTTTTAATGCTCATGAAAACCACACATTGCATTTTGTACCAACATACAGTGAGACCTTCGAACAATACCAGCACTTGCAAAGTAGGTTAGAAATCAGATTAATAATGTTACTCACGCAGCATATGTTCGCGTTATCGGGCAACAACAAAGTTATTGACTGTGGATGGTATCGTCAGAATGGAAATAATGAAGTCACTGTAAAAAAGTCATTAATTTTGGCACTTATCTTGAATGGATTCCCACGTAGATTTCGTCGAAGTTGTTATGGCTCATCTTGTTGATTCTGCTTTGACTGATAGAAGGTCCAGATCTGTATTTTAGCAATATTTGAAGACCTAACAAATGCGTGTTTCAGGAAATTCTTAATGATCAAACAGTCCCAGATCAGAACAATGGTATGGTAGAAATAATTTTTGACTTGGTGTTCACGATCCACATTTTTATTAAACTTCTTGCAAATTCACATATACTTCTTCTTAATTGTCACACCATCAAGAAAACAGTTTTCTATCAATCTTCATATATTTAATTTCCACCAAACACAAGACTTGATTTTTCTTTTACAAAGTGAAATAACAACTTAACTTCCGCAAAGTGAAACACAGACTGCTCTGTGCTCATTCGCGCCAAAACGGTTACAAGTAAGTCAAAGATTATGACAGTCTCACAGAAATGAATACACACAAGAACCATATCACTGTAATATAGCGATACATCGGAGTACCTATACATTAATAAAACCAAATGTGAATATTGTCATAAAAATTTGTCTGTTACTTCGCAGAAAAGTAGTACGATATTACTGGTATGGAGAACTGGGGTTGGAGTGCCTTAATGGTCACGTAAATAAAGAACCATTACAACTTTCAGAGGTGGTGGTCCAGATTCCTGTACACAGCGGTACCTCTAATACCCAGTAGCACGTCCTCTAGCACTGATGCATGCCTGTAGTTGTTCTGGAATACTATCCACAATTTCATCAAGGAACTGTTGGTCCAGATTGTCCTACTCCTCAACGGCGATTCGGCGTGGATCCTTCAGAGTGGTTGGCGGGTCACGTCGTCCATAAACAGCCCTTTTCAAACCAGGCATGTTCGACAAGGTTCATGTCTGGAGAACATGTTGGCCACTCTTGCAGAGCGACGTCGTTATCCTGAAGGAAGTCATTCGGAAGATGTGCACGATGGGAGCGCGAATCGTCGCATGAAGACGAATGCCTCGCCAATGTGGTGCCGATATGGTTGCGCTATCGGTCGGAGGATGGCATTCACGTATCGTACAGCCGTTACGGCGCCTCCAGTGACTACCAGTGGCGTACGTCGGCCCCACATAATGCCACCCCAAAACAGCAGGAAACCTCCACCTTGCTGCACTCGCTAGACACTGTGTCTAAGGCGTTCAGCCTTACCAGGTTACCTCCAAACACGTCTCCGACGATTGTCTGGTTGAAGGCATATGCGACACTATCATTATTACTGTGATGAATGATCAGAACTGTCTTTATAGACTTTGAGGACAATTTTTGCTTTTTACCAACAGTGTATCAATAAGTGTGTGTATTTGATATATTTGCTATCTTTACTATTAAAAAATTAGCAAATAAGTATTGGGCACTGCCCAAAACAATTTGTAAAATTTTTTGTGGGGAGCATGGAGGCTATGTGTTAAGTAGGCTGTTTAGGTTTTTATGTAGGTTACGCCACGTAGCACTCTGTATGAAAATCACTGACTGCGCTGTGTGCAGTCTGTGGCTGGCTGGACTCATTGTTGGAATATTCGCTAGTGTTGTGTTGGGCAGTTGGATGTGAACAGCGCGTAGTTTTGGGCGATTGGAGGTGAGCCGCCAGCAGTGGTGGATGTGGGATGTGGAGAGAGAGATGCCAGAGTTTTGAGAGGTCACTGTGAGCGGACGATCTGGACAAGTGTCCGTCAGAAAAACAATCAAAATCTTTCATTTGCTAACTATGCCTATCAGTAGTTAATGCCTTCAGTAGTTAGAATCCTTTATTTAGCTGGCACTATTGGCGCTCGCTGTATTGCAGTAGTTCGAGTACGAAGATTTTTGTGAGGTAAGTGAGTCATGAAAGGTATAGGTAATTGTTAGTCAGGGCCGTTCTTTTGTAGGCATTATTGAAAGTCAGATTGCGTTGCGCTAAAAATATTGTGTGTCAGTTTAGTGATGATCAGAATAAGTAAACGGAGAACTGTCTGAGTTCGTTCAGTTTTGCTCATCTCTTTTAAAGTCAAATAACGTGAGAGTTTTTCCAACACAGTCTTTCTTTTCACTGTAAGGTGAACTTTCAACTAACGTGATTTTATTAACATAATTTTTAAATATATGTAATTCATAAATTTGGAAAAAAGAAAAGCAGATAAATGAATATCAAGAGCTCAGCTGGTAAAAGAGTTCTAACCAAAAAAGAGGAAGCTAAAAGGTCAAAGGTCTTTATATAGAGGGCCTATACAAGGGAGATGAAAGCAGTACTGCAGAAAGGGAAGAGAACGTAGATGAGGATGGAATGAGAGGCATCATACTCCTAGAGGTATTTGACAGACCACTGAAAAACCTTAAGTCAAAACAAGGCCCCCGGAGTAGACGACAGTCCTTCAGAACAGCCTTGGGAGATGATTCAAATGGCTCTGAGCACTATGCGACTTAACTTCTGAGGTCATCAGTCGCCTAGAACGTAGAACTAAGTAAACCTAACTAACCTAAGGACATCACACACATCCATGCCCGAGGCAGAATTCGAACCTGCGACCGTAGGGGTCGCTCGGCTCCAGACTGTAGCGCCTTGGGAGAGCCAGCCACGATAAAATAATACCACCTGGTGTGCGGGACAGACAAAATACCCTCAGACTTCAAGAAGAATGTAGTAATTCCAATTCCAAAGAAAGCAGGTGCTGACCGGTGTGAAAATTAGCGAACTATCAGTTTAATAGGCCATGAAAACACTAATACGAATTCCTAATAAAAGAATGGAAAAGCTGGTAGAAGCTGACCTCAGGGAAGATGAGTTTGGATTTCAGATAAATGTAGGAACACGCGAGATAGTACTGACCCTACAACCTATCTTAGAATGTAGGCCAAGGAAAGGCTGCAGCATTTTTAGACTTGGAGAAAGCTTTTGACAATGTTGACTGGAACCCTCTCTTTGATATTCTGAATGTACCAGGGGTAAAATGCAGTCAATGAAAGGCTATTTACAACTTGTAAAGGAAACAGATGGCAGAGTCGAGGGGTCTGAAAGGGAAGCAACGGTTGAGAAGGGAGTGATACAGGGCTGTAGCTTATAGCCGATTTTATTCAGTCTGTACATTGAGCAGTAAAGGAAACCAAAGAAAAATTTGGAGTCAGAAATAAGGGAGAAGAAATAAAAACTTCTAGGATATCCTATGGCACTGCAATTTTGTCAGAGCCAGCAAAGGACTTGGAAGAGCAGTTTAATGGAGTGGACAGTGTCTTGAAAGAGGATATAAGATGAACATCAACAAAAGCAAAACAGGAATAAGACAATGCAGCAGTCGCTGCTCGACTAACAACGGTCATGTACCAAATAGTTTTGTCTTGTGACTATCTTATGGAAAAGAATGACCATGAAAGCAGTTGTTTTTTATTTTTTGGGACAATGATTTTATATCAGCTGATCTGTCTCATGTATCGTTGTATCCAAATGGTTTATAAATGTCAATCTACATTCAGATCCGATTTTGGCACCTTTAGTGTGTTGAAACCGTTTATCCAGCAAACACTATTTAAGCGATCTTGGCTTTTGAATTATTTCTACAAAAATGTTCACTGCAACATTTAATGATCTTGGACCAACAGTAGATACAATTAAACATTATTGCTTAGACATTACTAATGCCATGCCAAGCGAAAGATACGTATTTTACACAGAAAGTAATTATTTTGTCAGTTTCCACAAACGGCTTTTATGATTTCCGTCTTGTGGGTTAATAGTAACCGCCCACTATTTGCGTTTTTCTATGCTTATCGTAAATACTGGCGTCATGAAGACATCTTCACTGCAGCCTTGACAGTCATTAGAGTAATATCCGGGAATTGCTCTTTAGTGTCGTTGAAAATTAGTAAGCCACGTTAGTTACATTTACTAAATCCTAATCAGTCAAAATTTAGTATACAAAAACTCATTTGAAAATATAATGTGAAAGTTATCGCTACAGATTTGACTTACAATATAAATCTATCGTTGATGTTTATTTACGTAAAATGAACCAACAAAAGACACACAGATATGCACCAACACGAAAAAGTGAAATAAAAATTTCTACCGACAAATAACTGTGCCAGGGAATATTGGTAACATTAAAACAGGTCTACAACAGCACCACGCAAAGCACTCAAGCCACAGCGCACAAAAGACAGGTATAAACATTGCGTCGTGAGCTCTCAGCTGATCAGCGTCGATATCACCATTTGGTCTTGCTCTGTCTACGGCGGGTAAACTGGGCACGCCCTCTAACAACTAGGCGCTAGCAGTGTGCTGCCTCTGGCGATTCTGCGCAACTCGCCTAGCCATCACGTTTGGCTGAGTGTGCATGGAGCCACCGATCACAAGCCATTATAGTTCCACTTCAACGACCCGGCATTATTGTCTTGGACAGCGCTTTCGTAATTTTCTCTTCGTTCCGCGGACCTGGCTTGCAACGACTTTGATTTGTTTCTAGTTTTCGGTTGTTCAACCGATCTGCTCCGTCACTATGGGTGGTGGCTGGACTGGCTGCAGCTTCGCCACCGCGTGCTACCAAGGTCTAACCACGTCGTCGTGTGACTTTCACAGCTTCGCTGCTCAACGTAAGGCACCAGACACAAGTGTTCTTGCCACCATCGGTTGAATAAATCTTGACGCGTCGAATGGAGGACAAGGCATTGGGCGGGTATACAGGCGGGAAAATAGTTATAAATTGACAAAAGCGGAATCTGTTGGATACATCCCAAAGCAGCTTCTTGACTTGAGGAACAGTTGTAATGCATTTAAGAGGACCGAGGCAGCCTGTTATTCACGACAGTCGTGTCCCATTCTCGACACCATTCCATATTTTGAAGTATATACGGCAGTTCTCCATTAATAAATCCCTGAATTTTGTAATCTCAGACATTGGTGTTCACTCCATGCAGTGTGTTAATGTTATGTATTAATAATACTGCAGAGAATGTTGGTGGTAAGTATAGACTTTCCGCAGATGATACAGTTGATTATAATGAAGTACTGCCTGGAGAAAATCTTAACAAATTCCAGGCAGATACTGATAAGACCTCAAAGTAATATAAAGACTAAAAACTTGCTTTAAATGTCCTGAAATGTAAAATTTTGCACTTTTACAAAACGAAAAAGCATAGTGTCCTCTGACTATAAAATCAATGAGTGACAGTTGGAATCTGTCATCTCCTACAAATACCTGGGTGTAACAATATGTAGGGATACGAAAGGGAACGATCACATAGACTCGGTTGTAAGCAACGCAGTTGGCAGGCTACAGTTCATTGGTAGAGTAGTACGAAAATGCAGTCAGTCTATAAACAAGATTTCATACAAAACTCAAGGTAAAATATTGGTAAAGTGAGTGGGACAGATGCCTAATAGGACAAAGTAAGTAAATTCATTCGGTGTGATTGGCTGGGAACACTTAGGAAGAAGGGAGTTGCCAGTTCTTTCAGCTCGACGTCTCTTAGCTACATGGACGTGCCCGACGCAGCCGAGTTACCATATAGACGAAAGGGGACCTACAGTTTAACGTGGAATCTGAACCATGTGACGCTCCTGGTACAAATGTTCAAATGTGTGTGAAATACTAAGCGACCAAACTGCTGAGGTCATCGGTCCCTAGGCTTACACACTACTTAAACTAATTCATGGAGCAACACACACACCCATGCGCGAGGGAGGACTCGAACCTCCAGCGGGAGGGGCCGCGCAATCCTTTACATGACGCCTCAAACCGCGTGGCCACCCCGCGCGGCGTCTCTTCTGGTATATCTCCACATCAAAGAATATTAACAGGGAATATTGAGCGTATACAAAGAAGGCCAGCACGAATGGTCACAGGTTTGTTGCCCTACGAAAGAGAAGAATCTGAACTGACAGCCGCTTGAAGATAGAGCACACTATCTCGACAAAGTCTACTTAAAATTTTGTAGAACCAACTTTAACTCTGCTCTCTAGGAATAGACGATAACCCCCAACATATGGCTCCCGCAGGCATCGCGATGACAAGATAAGACCAGTTACAGCACACGCGGAGCCTCTTAAGCAATCGTTCTTCCCGCCTCCTACACATGAATGGAACGGGAAAAAGCCCCAATAACAGGTCCAATGGCTAGTACTCTCTGCCGTCCACTTCACAGTGGTTTGCACGGTCTAAGTGTAGAAGAAGAGATTTTCTCATACAGGTATGAGAAGGTGCAAACAGAAATTTTGTGGATGTGATTTCTAACTTGAACTATATCCTAGACAATTTTCGAAACAGATATTACGCGAAGACGAACAGTGATGCACTTCTCTCCCACAACGCTAGAAAATGTACAGTTGTTCCGGATACACACATGGAATTTTTCGCGGTTCCTGAGAATTTAATAATTTTGGAAATACATCTCAGAATGTCTAGCGTGACGAACTGCTAATTTAAGACGAAATATACGACAGCCGAAAAGACATTTTTAAACTTTCCTTTCGTCCTTCATCGCAGATTTCGCAGCATCTAACTAAAGGACAATCGCGGCCGCGACCGGAACCCACTCACTCTTGATGATGTGACATAAATTTGGTGACGTACTCCTCCGTAGATTTAATGTGAGACGTTTCTTGGTGGCCCCGGATAAATGCTCTGAATTTTTACACTCTTTAAATGAGGCTAAATAAGGTTTGGCAATCTCACTTCGACCCACAAGACACGGTTGAACTTCTCAGGACTCTAAAATCGATAATTAACTGCCCTATAGTAATCCGACCGCTTTCGGAAAGGTTCCGAAATCCGAGCAGTGGACTGCACTATGTTCACTACTAACAATTCATACACCACCTCCGACTGGCTACTAGTAACCTCAACCGAAAATCTCCACAACGGGACAGGAATGCAGTTCAAAGTCACTACGGCAAAATTCACACAAAAACACTACACTCAAACTTATATGAAAACAAATGAAATTTATCGGCATAAATTGAACCAAATGAGCCTACACTGGTGTCCAGAATTAAAAGCACAAACGGAAATTTTGCACATCTGTATTTATTTTGCCACAAAATAGTATAAACAGGCGATAGCAAAGTAGAAACAATGTGAAGAGTAAAAAAAGTAAACAGCCGCAACATGCAGGGTAACAGACAAAACTTTTCTTCGTTTTTCCAAACTTAACAGATTTGCACACACTTTCCGACAACTGGTTAATGTGCTCACTTTGAGATGTGACCACCCCTGGCTGCAATAAAGGTCTGACAACGACCAAGCATGCCGTGAATAACGTCATCAATGTCATGTTGAGGCAATAACACCCATTCTTATTGCGGAGCTGCTCGCAAGTCTTGGAGTGTGCTTGGTGAAAGCTGACGTGATGCAGCTTGTCTCCCTAGTGCATACCAGACATGCTCTATGGGATTCAAATCGGGAGAGCGAACAGACTCCGCCATGCGTGCAGTATTTCCCGTTTCCAAGAAAACATCAACCACCCAAGCTCTATGAGGTCGAGCATTATCGTCCATCAGTACGAAGTCTGGGCACACAGCGCCTCACAACAACCGTACATAAAGTCCCAAGACACCGTCACGGTACTTGACCGATTCACCTGTCCAATTTCAAGGAAGAGGTGTTCTATTGGTCAACG
This sequence comes from Schistocerca cancellata, assembly GCF_023864275.1. Taxonomy (NCBI): domain Eukaryota; kingdom Metazoa; phylum Arthropoda; class Insecta; order Orthoptera; family Acrididae; genus Schistocerca; species Schistocerca cancellata. The sequence goes on along the minus strand of NC_064626.1, from coordinate 906,736,167 downwards.
TAATCCTTGGCCATACCATTAGCCAGCGATACTCCTAGATACCGATCCCTTTCCACAACGTTCGGGCCTCTAAATCGTGTTCAACCTACCATTTTAATGCAAATCCGTCAAGAATCACTCCCCAGACAAATTCGGGACTCATCTGTGAAAAGAACATTGGCCCACTCTTCGACTGTACAGATGGAATGTTGACGACTCCACTCTAGACGTCCTCTCCTCGGAAGACGCGTCAGAGGGTACACATACACTACTGGCCATTAAAATTGCTACACCACGAAGATGACGTGCTACAGACGCGAAATTTAACCGACAGCAAGAAGATGCTGTGATATGCAAATGATTAGCTTTTCAGAGCATTCACACAAAGTTGGCACCTGTGGCAACACCTCTAACGTGCTGACATGAGGAAAGTTTCTAACCGATTTCTCATACACAAACAGCAGTTCACCGGCGTTGCCTGCTGAAACGTTCTTATGATGCCTCGTGTAAGAAGGAGAAATGCGTACCATCACGTTTCCGACTTCGATAAAGGTCGGGATTTTAGCCTATCGCGATTGCGGTTTATCGTATCGCGACATTGCTGCTCGCGTTGGTCGAGATCCAATGACTGTTAGCAGAATATGGGATCGGTGGGTAATACAGAACTCCATGCTGGATCCAAACAGCCTCGTATCACTAACAGTCGAGATGACAGGCATCTTATCAGCATGGCTGTAACGGATCGTGCAGCCACGTCTCGATCTCTGAGTCAACAGATGGGGACGTTTGCAAGGCAACAACCATCTGCACGAACAGTTCAACGACGTTTGCAGCTGCATGGACTATCAGCTCGGAGACCATGGCTGCGGTTACCCTTGACGCTGCATCACAGACAGGAGCGCCTGTGATGGTGTACTCAACGACGAACCTGGGTGCACGAATAGCGAGACGTCATTTTTTGGGATGAATCCAGGTTCTGTTTACAGCATCATGATGGTCGCATCCGTGTTTGGCGACATCGCGGTCAACGCACATTGGAAGCGTGTATTCGTGATCGCCATACTGGCGTATCACTCGGCGTGATGGTATGGGGTGCCATTGGTTACACGTCTCGGTCACCTCTTGTTCGCATTGACGGCACTTTGAACAGTGGACGTTACATTTCAGATGTGTTACGACCCGTGGCTCTACCCTTCATTCGATCCCTGCGAAACCCTATATTTCAGCAGAATAATGCACGACCGCATGTTTCAGGTCCTGTACGGGCCTTTCTGGATACAGAAAATGTTCGACTGCTGCCATGGCCAGCACATTCTCCAGATCTCTCACCAACTGAAAACGTCTGGTCAATGGTGGCCGAGCAACTAGCTCGTCACAGTACGCCAATCACTACTCTTGATGAACTGGGCATCGTGTTGAAGCTGTATGGGCAGCTGTACCTGTACACGCCATCCAAGATCTGTTTGACTAAATGCCCAGGCGCATCAAGGCCGTTATTACGACCAGAGGTAGTTGTACTCGGTACTGATTTCTCAGGATCTATGCAACCAAATTGCGTGGAAATGTAATCACATGTCAGTTCTAGTACAATATATTTGTCCATTGAATACCCATTTATCATCTGTTTTTCTTCTTGGTGTAGCAATTTTAATGGCCAGTAGTGTACAAGAGCTCTCCAACAATAATGGCCGTTATGTCGAAGCCTCCTCCTCACCATTTATCTCGATACAACACGTCCAGTGGTTGCTGCGAAGACCGATGCCAGTTGCTACGCAGTCTAAAGATGTTCCGTCGTGTCCTTACAGCCAAGTAACTGTCCTCTCTTTCTGAGATCACAAGTGGTCGGCGCTGCCCTGGTCTTTGGTATAGAGTTTCGTTCTCTATTAATTGTCGACACAGCCGAGAAACAGCAGAACAACTCACGTTAAGCCATCAGGCCACGTGTGTTCACGACTGTCCTGCTTGCATTCTTCCTATGGCCCTCCTTCGTAGAGAGTCTGGTAGGCGTCTTCTCTGCGTCATACTGCACCGTCTGAGACCGTGTACACAGCGATTGTGGATGTTGGACTACCCGACAAACACTAGTCCGTTAATCATACGGACGTCTGTTGACACTTCGTGTGATTATATAGTGAATTAAACACAGAGGCGGGGAAACAGCGGTTTGATGCTTTAATTTTGGACACAAGTGTATATGGTTGGAGAGACCTTTCCAAGTGTTAAACATCTATTACGTATACAGGCAGACTGATGCAACGAATGAAAAATTGTACCAACCCGGGGCTCCTGCTCACAACGCAGATGTGATAAGCACTGCGCCACCCTGGCACAGTTGCTTCACACAACTGCACGGACTGCCTTAGCATGCCTCCCTCCTCAGTCCAAATTCCCATTCACGCCACAGTCCACTTAGTATTCCCTCTAAACTCGAACAGCATTGCAGATGCCCTCCAACTGCACTGGAATAGCACATGATCATCGAACTAAATGGGAGAACCTACTTGATCTGATTAAACCACCAATGCCTGCGTCTCAGGTAGGATCCCCTCTCTCGTTAGACGCTGAGGCGCCATTCCAATACAGCTGAAGAGCTTTTCTAATGCTGTTCGAGTTTAGGGGAATAACAAGTGGGCTGAGGCATGAATGGGCATTTGGACTGAGGAGGGAGACGTCGCAGAGTAGCCCGTGTATTTGTCCAAAACCACTGTGATAGAGTGGCGTAGTGGTTAGTGCCTCTGTCTAGTAAGCAGCAGTCCTGGATACGAGAACAGCATTGTACAATTTTTCATTCGTCGCTTCAATCAGCGTATATACGTCATAAATTATATCAATTAAAACGTGTCAAATGGGTCAAATGGCTCTGAGCGCTATGGGACTTAACATCTGAGGTCATCAGTCCCCTAGTACTTAGAACTACTTAAACCTAACTAACCTACGGACATCACACACATCAATGCACGAGGCAGGATTCGAACCTGCTACCGTAGCGGTCGCGAGGTTCCAGACTGAAACGCCTACAACCGCTCGGCCACCGCGGCCGGCAAAAGGTGTCACTTTTATCCATCGCCACCTGCATCTAGCTAATGGTTCCACGCTCTACTCTTTGACCTCTTTTCAGCCAACAAATCTATGCTCACTAATCCGTAACACTCCCCTAAAAAAAAACACGTATGTGGCTAGCCAGAATTTCTTAACGCGCACGGGAACGCACTTTCGAATGCTTTGCAGGCTTTCTGTACCAGTGAAGTTATCTCGTTGACCGTGAAGGATCACTAACTCCATACTTCCGAAATGATAACCACTTTAAAACACACACTCCATCCCAGAGGGTCCATGGTTAGCCATGGTTAGGAATATAGAAAAAGGGAGGAAGGTTTATCTGTTTAGCAAGAGTAATAGAAGGCAGATTTCAGACTACCTATTACATCAAAACGAAAATTTCTGTTCCGACACTGACAATGTTGAGTGTTTATGGAAAAAGTTCAAGGCAATCGTAAAATGCGTTTTAGACAGGTACGTGCCGAGTAAAACTGTGAGGAACGGGAAAAACCCACCGTGGTACAACAGAGTTAGGAAACTACTGGAAAGCAAAGAGAGCTTCACTCCAAGTTTAAACGCAGCAAAAACCTCTCAGACAAACAGAAGCTAAACGATGTCAAAGTTAGCGGGAGGAGGGCTATGCGTGAAGCGTTCAGTGAATTTGAAAGTAAAATTCTATGTACCGACTTGACAGAAAATCCTAGGAAGTTCTGGTCTTACATTAAATCAGTAAGTGGCTCGAAACAGCATATCCAGACACTCCGGGATGATGATGGCATTGATACAGAGGATGACACGCGTAAAGCTGAAATAATAAACACCTTTTTCCAAAGCTGTTTCACAGAGGAAGACCGCACTGCAGTTCCTTCTCTAAATCCTCGCACAAACGAAAAAATGGCTGAAAATTGTAGCGAAATGCAGGAAGATCTGCAGCGGATAGGCACTTGGTGCAGGGAGTGGCAACTGACCCTTAACATAGATAAATGAAATGTATTGCGAATACATAGAAAGAAGGATCCTTCATTGTATGATTATATGATAGCGGAACAAACACTGGTAGCAGTTACTTCTGTAAAATATCTGGGAGTTTGCGTGCGGAACGATTTGAAGTGGAATGATCATACAAAATTAATTGCTGGTAAGGCGGGTGCCAGGTTGAGATTCATTGGGAGAGTCCTCAGAAAATGTAGTCCATCAACAAAGGAGGTGGCTTACAAAACACTCGTTCGACCTATACTTGAGTATTGCTCATCAGTGTGGGATCCTACCAGATACCTCCCGAGGAGATCACGTATGTAAAATTAGAGAGATTCGAGCGCGCACGGAGGCTTTCAGACAGTCGTTCTTCCCGCGAACCATACGCGACTGGAACAGGAAAGGGAGGTAATGACAGTGGCACGTAAAGTGCCCTCCGCCACACACCGTTGGGTGGCTTGCGGAGTATAAATGTAGATGTAGATGTAGAACGAGCGCTGCTGGCCGACTCCCCTTTTCACGAGCTCCGAAAACGCTCTTCGAAATGAATCTAACATTCCGGTCATTCAGTCAGTCACTGAGAAGCCCCATGTGGAAATTTTCATTGGCCATTTTACGCTCGCGCTAACTTCTCCACTGTAAAATAATGCTTCCTGCAAGAGACACCCTGGAAAAATCATTCTTCTAGAGACAGCTTCCTATGCCTCCAACGTAACCCATTTAGTAAAACTAGGGGAAGATTACCTTTTTATAGCTGAGCTGGAGAAAACCTCCTTCCCTCACATACCAACTCTAGCATATACATTAGGCACAGGAAAACCACGTATGTGCGCCCAGGAAATGACGTGCTGCAGTTTATACTCGTATATTAAGAATGACGCATAGTATGACTTTGAATGAATTATTAGATAGCAAGATAACAATAGCTACTGCAGAATACGATATTAAATTGAGCTTTGTGTAGAAATTCTAAATCAATTCAAGGATATGGTCCTACGTTCAGTAGGAGAAATCACGGTCGCCCATTGGTCTGTAAGTATCGTAACAGCTGAAACATAGAATTGACGTTCTCTTGGTTATTTCACGAATAGGGTTAATCAATTTGTACTCAAAAAGAAAGGTAACTCACACCACGAATTCTGCAAGTCTGTCCATAAATCCGTAAGAGAACGAGGGGGTGGAGATCTCTTCTGCACAGCACGTTGCAAGGCATCCGAGATATGCTCAATAATGTTCATGTCTGGGGAGTCTCGTGGCCAACGGAAGTGTTTAATCTCAGAAGAGTGTTCCTGGAGCCACTCTGTAGCAATTCTGGATATGTAGGTTGTCGCATTTTCCTGCTGGAATTGACCAAGTCCATCGGAATGCACAATGGACATGAATGGATGCAGGTGATCAGACAGGATGCTTACGTACGTGCAACCTGTCAGAGTCGCATCTACACGCATCAGGGGTCCCATATCACTCCGATTGCACGCGCCCCACACCATTACAGAGCCTCCACCAGCTTGAACAGTCCCTGTTGACATACAGGGTCCATGGATTCTTGAGGTTGTCTCCATCCGGTCGATACAATTTGAAACGAGACTCGTCCGACTAGGTGAAATGTTTCCAGTCATCAACAGTCCATGGTCGGCTTTGACCGGCCCAGGCGAGGCGTAAAGCTTTGTGTCGTGCTGTCATCAATGATACACGTGTGGGCCCTCGGCTCCGAAAGCTCATATTGATGATGTTTCGTTGAATGGTTCGCACGCTGACACTTGTTGATGGCCCAACATTGAAATCTGCAGCAATCTGCTGAAGGGTTGCACTTCTGTCACGTTAAACGACTCTCTTCGGTCGTCGTTGTTCCGGCCGCAGCGATGTCGGAGATTTGATGTTTTAGCGGATTCCTGATTTTCGTGGTACACTCATGAAATGGACGTACGGGAAAATCATCACTTCATCGCTACCTCGGAGATGCTGAGTCCCATGGCTCATGCGCCGACTGTAACACCAAGTTCAAACTCACTAAAATGTTGATAACCTGCCACTATATCAGCAGCAAACGATCTAACAACTGCACCAGACGCTTGTCATCTTATATAAGCGTTGCCGACCGCAGCGCCATATTCTGCCTGTTTACATACCTCTATATTTGAATACGCAAGGCTATACCAGTTTCTTTGGTGCTTTAGTGTATTTGGCTGAGATATATGAATTTACTGATTTTGATTTGTATGTTAAAAACGTAACGGAATTGCTTTGTTTCTCGCGACAGGTCTTGGTTAGGAAAAACCTATTTATCAGTTTTCTTTGTGATTTGGATGCCTACTTACCTCATTTTGATTTAGTTTTGTTTACAAATAAAAATTCCTGGAAAGCAGTCGAGTTTTCTCAGTACACTAGTAACGCTTAAAAGACTGAGGACTACGCAGTCTCAATAATCCAACGAAGACCATGAGGCGAGACCTTCTGCGGCTCGAGAATAACAGATCTTAACTCACTCTTCGGAAACTCCTACCAAAAGCGAGATGCGACGTAACGCTGTTCAAGAGTCATGTATTATCTCTCTCCTCAGTACATGTTATAAACAAGTCGGCCAGCCATAGATACTTAATGCTACCTGCGCGAAGCTGGGGCAGGTTGCTAATCTGACATAATAACTACTATTCGATCGACACGTCTGTGACTACATGACATTAATCTGACATAATAACTACCGTTCGATCGACACGTCTACGACTACATGAAATTTCTGCAATGAGTAGTCCGTTAATGTGATTAACGGCTTGAGTCTCCGTGTTGCATCTGTGCAGCTTCCAGTAGGCTGTCAGCCTATAACAAATGTGAAGAACGTGACAGGTTGGTTATATATATGTGTACATTTATAAATGTGTACATTTATAATTTTCCTAATGCAATTAAGTTGTTGCTTTCCTTGCGTATTACTTGCAACTAATATTATATTTCATTATTCCCTCACTATGCACTAAGTTGCTAACTGGTGTTGTCGTTGACAACAATGTTGCAAGAGTAGAAACTCTGTTGGTACTGTAGGAAAAATACTTCAGAGTACTAGATAGAGGCGAAAATATATGAACCTGTACAGGTGTGATGCTCCACAAACCGCTTCTCGGAATCTCTTCTCGATTTTGTTAGCAAATTTTGTTCATCCTGTACCAAGTCAGCTCACTGATATGATTAAGTTGAAAAAGTGTTTGCTGACCATTATGAAGATGTTGACTTGTTAAGTCCATCAAGTAAAAGTATTCTAGAAACCCTAAGTATTTATTTTACTTTTGGAAGATGAAAACAAGTCACGCACTACTCAGATTCATTTACTAGAACATTATGATTGACGTGATCAGGTGCTGTTAGTCAATTATAAACAATATTAGTTGCCAGTACTGTCTAAAGGATGTGCAATTATTTTTGAGAACATGAGGTTAGTCATTATCTTAGGAAACATGCAAGGTGTAAAATCTAGCAAGTTGGATGGTACAGTGATTAAGACAGCGGATTCGTATTCTTGGACAGGGGACTTCTATTTAAAGAAAGCCGTGCGAACATTATTTTGACGCCGTCGTATATCTCGCGCAGGGATCGTAGAGAATAAGTTAAGAGAAACTAGGGAACGTAAAGAGGTAATATAGGCAGTCATTTCACCCTCGCTCAGTACTTGAATGGAACAGAGAAAAAAAGTAGATAATGTTCGATGGATTGCGGAGTAGATAGGGGTGCAAACCGAACCACGTGGTGTAGTTGCAGGGAATGGACTCCCATTAAGGTGGGCAACGACTTAAATCCCCATCCGGGCACCCAGATCCACGTTTACAGGTGAATTCTGAGATGGTTTATTTAAAAAAAGTTGGTGACCCCAACTTCCTTACCCATCCTTCACCAAATCGAGTTTGCGCTGCGTCTCTAACATAACGACCAAGTCATTGACGAAACGTTAAACCTTAGCCTTGCTTTCTTTAGTATTCGTATGAAGCAGATTTCCTTGTTTGGAAATTTTGCTGCAAAAGCACTATGTACAAATCCACCTCTGCTGCACGTTTTCATTGTATCACAATGATTTCCAGACCTGTAGTTATTTATTGCTATCACTCTACAACATATATTACACTGCCATATTGTGTGATACCCTCTTTTATGATGTTGTTCTAAAGCAGAAAATGTTGTTTTAGTTACTGTTTTCAGTCCGAAGACTGTTTTGGTGCAGCTCTCCACGATATCTATCCTGTGCATCGCTCTTCACCTCCAAATATCTATTGCAACCCACATTCATTTGAACTTGCTTACTGTATTCATCTCCTGGACTTCCTCTGCAATTTTAACTCCTCACATTTCCCTCCAGTATGACTATTCATTGATGTCTCAGAAAGAGTTCTATCAAGGAATCCCTTTTCTTAGCCAAGTTGTGTCACAAATTTCTTTTCTCCCCAATTCTATTCACTACCTCCTCATTAGATACGCAATCTACTCATCTAATCTTCAGAAATCTTCTTTAGCACCATATATTTCTTGTCTGAACTGCTTATCGTCTCCATTGCACTTCTGTACAATGGTACACTCCATGCAAACACAGTGTCTTCAGAAAAGACTCTTAAATTCATATTCGATGTCATCAAATTTCTCTGTTCCAGAACCGCTTTTCTCGCCATTGCCAGTCTACGCTTCATATCCTCTCTACTTTGGCCATCATCAGTGATTTTACTGTGCAAGTAACAGAACTCATCTTTTAGTGTCTCATTTATTAATCTAATTCATTCAGCATCACCTGGTTTAATTCGACTACATTTCTTAGCCTTGTTTTGCTTTCCATAACGTTTGTCTTATTTCTTCATTTCAAAACACTGTGCCTGACTTTCAGCTGTACCTCAAAGTCCTCTGCTGTGTCCGACATCAGTGTCAGCTTCAACCCGCAGGTTTTTTTTTTTTTCTTCTTCTTCTCTCAGTACTTTAACTCCATCTCCACATTTTATTTGGTTTCCATTACTCCCAGCTCAGTGTATGTATTCAACAATGTAGGGGATAGGCTACAGCCCTGCTCAACTCATATTTCAACCACGGTTTCCCTTTAATGCCCTCTGACTGTTATAGCTGCTGTTTGGTTTGTGTAGAAGTTGCACATAAGCTTTCGCTCCCTGTACTTTATCCCTGCTATCTTCAGCATTTCAAGGAGTATATTCCAACCAACTGTGTCAAAAGTTTTCTCTAGATCTACAAAAGCCGTAAACATTGATCTGCCTTTCTTTAACCTACGTTCCAAGATGAAATGAAATGTCGTGTGCCTAGGGCCTCCCGTCGGGTAGATTAGTCGCCTGGTGCAAGTCTTTTTAGTTGACACCACTTCGACGACTTGAATGTCGATGGGGATGATGAGATGATTACGAAGACAACACAATACCCAGTCCCTGAGCGGAGAAAAACTCTGACCCAGCCGGGAATCGAACTAACCGGTACAACATCTTGCACCAGATGGGAGGAAAAAAAACCTGCGATGAACCTTTCGCACTGGGGACAAAAAGAGGAAAGGGGACAGAGGCTGCTAAACAGAGCGAGGGGTCACGACGAAAATCTCCATCTGCTTTATCATCCAGATACGACCTCTCGCAATGGCCAAGATAGGTCCCACGTTATACGGTATAGTGTTATATCATCGTCTTGTAATTTTAATTTCTCTCAGCCGTGAGGATCCAGCTGCGTGGAGGGTCGTGGAACGCACTCCACAAATAATTGGAAAAATATTGTCGATACTTTGGATTACGGAGGATCTTGCAATGTCGTTCCTGCAAGTAGTTCCGAAAGTCTAAAGTGCCCTTAGTGCCGTCTTGAAATAAGCTAAAACGGTGTTCATCGTTGTCTTGAGCGCCACATCTAATGCACATGGATTATTCCACCATATGGATCGCATGTAGCCTTGGTCTGGTTACCTGCTTAGCGTTGACAGTGATATATCACATCGCCGTGACGGCAGTGTCCATTGTTACGTGGTGAACCGTCCTCCACATCACTCGCCAGTTGACGTTCGGGTGCTTCCTCTCCACAATGTTATCGGGTCGTCCACGTTGCAGGACACGATAAACCGTCCTTGCCGTCGCCAGTCGAATTGTTGGTAAGGCAAGTCGAACGTGACTGAGTTCGAGGTAAAAGGCACACGAGAGGACTTGGTGTATTGGCACAGGTTGGCGAGAGGGAGGGCGGCACTAGTTCTAATAATAAACCCGTCAGTCTGTCCGGACGGCTGTGCCATAGTTTGACTGATGTGCTCACAAATAGGGCGATCACTCTGTCATGAATGTGATAAAGGCCAAGCCTTCCCCGATTCGGGTGAAGGGTTAGAGTCTCATACTTGATCTTGAAAAGCATTCCTGAGCTCACAAAGGACCCAAAAGCCGCCAGTATACGGCAAGATAGCATCACCGGTATAGGTAATATACGGGCGATGTGCGGAATGCGTGACGCTAATTGTGTGTTGACATACTGGGTCCGTTGGAAGATGTCTAGTGCTCGTAGGTGGTTATTGGTTATCCCCGTCCTATCATTTCGTAAAATCCGTCGAAAGTTGTGAGCAGCGGTTCGTCGTATATCGCCTGTGAAATCGAGGTATTACAGAGTAAGGGGTTGACGCTGTCCTCAGATAGTCCGACCCCAATGTTCATAGCCACTGATTTTGCGACGTTGATGCGGCTACCAGTGGCCATGCTATTTGTAGCTATACAATTCAGTGCACTGGCGGTGTCGTCGCCGTTGCGGATGACAATCACCAGTTCGTCAGCGTATGCCTTACATTGGAAAGTGTGGCCTCGTAACGTCATATCCGTTAGTGGTTGGCCCAGGCCGCATAGAAGTGCTTCCATGGCCACAGCGTAAAGTAAAGTGGACAGAGGGCAGCTTTGGGGTGCCGATCGAGAAATGGTGAGGGGCTGTGTAGGTCGGCCGTTGACGATCATCTTGGATGTCGCGCCACGGAGTAGGCGCATAATGACAGTGACAAATGGCTGCGGGTATCACATATGTTGGAGGACCGCTTCCAAATAGTCGTGGTCCACGCGAACGAAAGCTTGACTGAAATTAACTGCCGCCAGTGCACCCTCCAGACGACATGCCCTCGCCCGTGAGATCAAGTCACGATATTCTCTGAGTGCTGTTTGAATGTTATTGTCACCTCCTAATAACATTTGGTCTGGTGAGATAATATGTTGAAGGTCTGGTGTATCCGCGTCGCCAACAGTCGAGAAAAGATCTTAAAGTCGCAGTTCAGTAGCGTCAGAGGGCGGTAGTCTTGCATCCGTGAGCCACCGGACGGTTTGTGAATAGGAATAATCTCCCTTCTACAAGGGCCACAAGGAGTGGCACATCCGGGGATAGTAGCTCACGACAGAGCTCCGTCCATCGGGTGGCCAATAAATATTGAAAAGTCCGGAAAAATTCCAAGGGGAGGCCATCAGGACCCGGAGACTTGTTTACAGCTCCTTTTCTAATTGCGTCGCTCACTTCTTCTTCCGTAATTTCTTCCATCAAGGCCGCTTCCATTGCCGGGGTGACAGTGCCGTAAATCATCTGAGAGTCGTCATCCAATGCTATCTGATCAGGGGTCTGAGTTGAATAGAGCTGGGAATAATGATCGTAGGACGCTGTGCTTATGTCTTGTTGCGTGGTGAGGGGACGACCGTCCTCCCTGTAGATAAAGCGTATCAGCGCTCTTTGGCGTCGTTTACGTTCACGAAGTACATGGAACATAGACGGGCGTTCGCTCGCTATCCTATCCTCCGTCCTCGAGCGGACGACCACCCCCTCTAGCTGGCATCGCATATGAGCGATGATCTATTCCTTAGCACGTTCCTTAGCCGTTTGTCGCTCCGGGAACGGCGCCATAGCATCGCAGTCTCCCAGTTCCCTGAAGTAAAAATCGAGTGTATGTCAACGCACAAGCAGCGTGGTCGCGGCCGTAGGTCACCAACGTTCGCCTCAGTGCCGGTTTGGCAAAGTACAACCACCACTGAATCGTTGTAGGATACGCGCGGAGGCGATTTTCACAAAACAATGGTTCAAATGGCTCTGCGCACTATTGGACTTAACTTCTGAAGTCATCAGTCCCCTAGAACTTAGAACTACTTAAACCTTACTAACCTAAGGACATAACACACATCCGTGCCCGAGGCAGGATTCGAACCTGTAGCTCCTAGAACCGCTCGGTCACTACGGCTGGCGAGCGATTTTCACACGAATGCCAGGTATCCTCAACGGCTTGGCGACAGGTGAGCGACGTGTAATTTCCATGGGCTGCGGCTTTTCCACACTTGTTTTTGCCGTAGGGCGATGACACAGATGTAAGCTGAGTGGTCCGAGAAAGTTGCAGGTCACAGTTCCGCATCCTGTGTCCCAATGGCAAGAGAGGGTGAGACATAAACCCGGTCGATGCGACTTGAAGAATGACTCGTGAAGTGTGTGAATCCCGGTCGGTGACCGTGAAGATGTTCCCAAGTGTCGATCATCTGCAGATCTCGGATTAGCGTCTCGAGTTCTGGGCACAGATTTGTCGTGGGAGTTGGTCTCTGGGTGTCAGTACGCAATTGTAGTCACCTCCAAACGCCAGGATGGTCGTGGCGGCCTTGAAAGAGCGGGGCGACGTCTTGCGCAAAGAATCGTACGTTCGCGACGTTTGTCCATCCCGGAAGGTGCGTAGATATTGATAAGGCGGACACCCAGTACTGTGAGTGCCATTCCTATTGCCTCAGGCAGAAAGAGAATATCGTCCGCCACTATCACTTCCCGAAGAAGTTCAGCGACGCTGCTACCTGTGGGGGAAACTGCGAGAGACACATGCATCATAACCGTACATGCCTGGAAAGTCGTCGACGTACACTTCCTGGAGAAGGGCTATATCGATGGAAGCAGAATTCAACATATCTTGAAGCAAGGATAACTTAGCGCGTGTCAGTATAATGTTGATGTTCATAGTTGCAACACGATAAGCTTGAGGTCTATTCATAACACCCGTGTTGACCATCAACACCCTTGTAAGGGGTTTGTGCACGTGACGTCAGGCTGTCTCATCGCTGTCACCGATGGTGGAAATGAATCAACACTGGTGGGGTGAATTCTCCCCCCCCCCCCCCCCATCGGCTGTTGGTGGCTTTTAGTGGCTGCTGGGCACTGGGTGCAGACTCCTGCGGCGCTACTGGCTGGCAATCGGCAGCGGCCTTTTGCATATGACCCTGCTGTTCTGTAGGGCAGAGGGTGCCGGCCATAGTGGCCAAGCGGTTCTAGACGCTACATTCTGGAACCGCACGACCGCTATGGTCGCAGGTTCGAATCCTGCCTCGGGCATGGATGTGTGTGATGTCCTTAGGTTAGTTAGGTTTAAGTAGTTCTAAGTTCTAGGGGACTGACGGCCTTAGAAGTTAAGTCCAATAGTGCTCAGAGCCATTTGAAAGGGTCGGAGGGAGTACAGCCGTCACCATGGCGATCTGTTAGATGGGATGTTACTGTGGCTTCTGTACCGCCGGTACAATCGTCGGGTTGTACACAGTCCATGTCAGACGTTCGCTGCAAGCATTCGTCCAATGGAGCACTCCTCCGTCTCTTGTGTTTCCGCGATGAACGCCGTTTACGGATGTGTGTTTCAGTATCCGAATGTGGGTGGACCCTTTCAGCTGCTCCGGTGCCTGGAAGAAAAGCCGCTGTCGGCACAACCCCTGGGTCAATGTCCATCCTGCCATCCGTGCTTTCTTGAAAGGTCGGTCGGTGATTGTCCTCTGGAGGGGGAGCCGTTATTGTGGCTGGATCGGGTACTGCACAATCCATCGCTGCCTCTCTGTCGGGGACAGCTACCGGAGGAATGTGGTCGGCATCGGAAAGGGTGGCCGCCCTTACAACCCCGGCATAATTATGAGGAAGGTTCGTCACCGTAGAAGGAGTCATAGATTCACCTGTCGGGGTTTGAACAAGCCGTCATGGGAGACAATCCGATCTGACGTGTCCTTTTTGGCCACTGCCGAAGCAATTGCGTGGCTGTCCGTCATACATAATAATCACGCTACATCCGCCGATGACAAGATAGGATGATACATGTTTTGTCAGTTCAATTTTGATTTGTCGTACCCCGTTAAGAACCGGGTACGTTGTAAAGGTGGTCCATTTTTCGGCCATGTGGCTGACCACTATGCCGTAAGGCTGGAAAGCCGCAGTGGTACTGGAGTTCGAAGACTCGTATCGTACGGAGGCCTAGCCCATGTGATCGATAGAGACTGCCCCAATATGGCCATCAGAATGTTTGAATTTAAGATCGTTCGCATGTGTGCGCACGATTCTGTTGCTTACCTTGTCACTTACTAGCTTGACGTAGACAAAACTGCTCGCGATTGAGAGATGGATACCAATTATGTCCCGCGGACCAATTTTAACGTCGTCACGTAGAAAACGTTCCACTTCAAAAGCTCGCGGCCGTGCATGATCTGGTTGAAAACTGATCTTGATGGTGGTTTGTCTGTAGGAATGTGCCATATTGCTTCGGTAGTGATGGACTGCCGGTCAGAGTGGCCGTGCGGTTCCAGGCGCTACAGGCTGCAACCGAGCGACCGCTACGGTCGCAGGTTCGAATCCTGCCTCGGGCATGGATGTATGTGATGTCTTTAGGTTAGTTAGGTTTAATTAGTTCTAAGTTCTAGGCGACTGATGACCTCAGAAGTTAAGTCGCATAGTGCTCAGAGCCATTTGAACCATTTAGTGATGGGCTCTAAACTAGCGGCGACGAAGTAGTTAACAACTACAGGCACACGCCACTGCGCAGACGGGACGTAAACAGGACGTCCTCGCCGCAGCGCTGCGAAAAGCAGACTGCCACTCAGCTATGGAGGCGGGATTCCAAGGTAAGGGGATTAATATTGCCTCGCGTGTTCCAGCATTTCCACCGAACCCAAACTGAAGTTTCCCGGGATCGGCTTCTGCCAGTTCTTCTATTCTTCTGTTAATAATATGTGCCAGTACTTTGCAACCATGACTAATTAAACTGATAGTCTGATGCTACGCATACCTGTCAGTACCCGCTTTCTTTGGTGGAATAAATAAATAGGAATATGACTGACATCACGCTTTGCTGTATTTCGGAAAAAATCTATCTTCATTAAAACATAGCCCTTGGAAACCTCTCAACTGTCGTATCACATTATTTCGTTCACGAGTTTCTGCAAGGGCACACACTGAAATCGAAATTCTCTTTTAGCCACCGCAGGTGTCTCATTAGCAGACCATGCGTCGTAACAGCCAGTTGTGAAACGTGATTTGTGGGTCTATGTCCTAGTGACATTTGCCTAACCGTGACACAAATGTCTAAAAAATAGTAATTTTCTCCGATAGTTCCTCGTAAAACGAATTTATTCTCGGGATAGAGAATACCCGTAAGTACTAGTTTGCAAGGCACTCCTTACGACTAGCGCGCGCGGTTAAAATACACGTTGGCAGAAAATGTTTCCCGGCGGCTAGATAAATAGCTGTGATTTGAGCGAGCGGCGGGCAGCGCGCAGTCCATCTTGGGAAATCACGTCTAGCGGGCCGGACGCCAGGTTGGCGCGGTGCAGCCAGGCGTCAGGGGCGTCTGTCTGCGACCCACCGCCACGCGCCCGCAGGTTGCTCATCACTTGTGCCGGGCAGGGCGCCGGCGGCCGTGCGTGACGCAGTGTCGCTTTCAATCGCGACGATCATTACGCACCAGATGACTTGCGGCGGTACACCATTCTGAAGGCCTGTCATTAGCTCAAAACGCTACTGAAAGAGGCTAATAAATCACAATTACTTCCACTCTCTCGCATATTACTGCACGCCGTAACCTTCATTACCAGGTGCTCTCTCTCTCACACACACTGACAGTGACTTAAATGATATCCCTTCACGGCTCCATTAGAGCATACTAGTTAATCACCTTCCCTACAGTTTATGTAGTGAATGTTATTATTTCCGCATCTCTGTAATAAAGTATGTCGTTCTGTTCTAAAACTTCCCAGACAAAGACTTTTTCCTTTTACTGATAAGAGACTACATTTAAATTACGCCAGTGTGATATCAGATTGTTCAGAATAGACGTGCGATCTTCACAAAAGTTTTTGTGCTGCTTTCAAAGTGTTCTTAGTTTTCTTCTGTCATGTACACTGTTTTCGTAGCGAAGAGATGTTTATTTTACACTGTTCAAAATTATCAAGGGAGCACGTGCATCAACGTCAGGTGTGTTAAATCTTTTTTAACCAGAAGGCACTTGTGGTTTTACTGCACGGCTTGAGATCTCCGCCTTCAGTGTTGGCAACAATTAAAATCATTCGCAATCCATCGCCTGAGTTATGCTAGGTGACCTCTCGGAAGTAAATGAGTACTTGTGTCCCAGTGTTTTCTAGAGGGGTACGCAAATGGCAATTATCACTTTTGGGTGTTGTACTCAACCAAGCACGTGCAATGCGGTTTCTTAATGCAGCGCAAGTTGCAAGGGCAGTCTATCTGATCCAAAAAGGAAGGACTTTTGGCCACGTTGCTACAGATAAAAATGCCTCTCTATCTGTCATCCATAAGTTATGGACGCGCTGCAGGGGGGCAGGTCAGTACGTATAGCGAGTACAAGGTCGCCGACGCATTACAACGCCACTTGAGGACCGAAATCTGACCATCTCTGCGTTGTGGTGCCGTGCGGTTACCTCCAGAGCACTGCAAGACGATCTCAGAAAGGCCACTGGAGCCGCTCGCTGTGTCCGATCAGACTGTAATCAAAAGGTTATGAGAAAGGACCGTATGACTCAGAGGTCTTGTTCGAGTACCACGGTTGACAATATGTAGAAGCTCCCCTTCAGTTCTGTCGTCCCCATGTCAACTGGTAACTTCGTCATCGGTGAAACGACTTATTCAGAGACGAGTCCAGATATTCTCTGGCGCAAGTTAATGGCCTTTCTCTCGCGTGCAGACCCCACGGTGAGCGGTACTTACCACATGTTGCCCAGGAAATCGACAGAGTTACAATGTTCTGTGATTTTGTGGAGAGGTTTCAGTGTTGACAGCTATACGGATTTTATCATCGTCTATGGTCTCCTCATCGCCAGGCAGTGCATCGAACAGATCCTGTTGGACCATGTGACGGCTGCTGTATTCCTTCTAATGCGCGTCTGGAGGAATGTCTTGCGAAGCCTGGACATTAAAATAAGGGAATGGCCGTCGTTGAGTCCCGACGTGCAGCGCATCGTGCACATGTGGGACATGCTTGACAGACGCGTTCATGGTCGACCTGTTCCACCACACCCTCTCCAGGAACTCTCATGGTCTCTCATTGAAGTATGAGAAGGGTTACCACAGACTGATCTTCGTAGACTCATGCGGAGCATGCCTTGTATGGCTCAAATGGCTCTGAGCACTATGGGACTTAACATCTGTGGTCATCAGTCCCGTAGAACTTAGAACTACTTACACCTAACTAACTTAAGGACATCACACACATCCGTGCCCGAGGCAGGATACGAACCTGCGACCGTAGCAGTCGCGCGGTTCCGGACTGAGCGCCTAGAACCGCTAGACCACCGCGGCCGGCGCCTTGTATGTGTCAGGCAGTAATAAACGCTCATGGACGGCATACACGTTACTGAAGCTCTCAATGTCCAATGAAGAGCACACAGGATGACTGTTTCCACTTTGTTTTCAACATCTGTCGGACATTTCAGTTCTATTTATGTAGATCATGAAGGATATAATGATGTTTTGTCATGTACTTAATTTTTGAAAGATAAAGGTATAATTTGGTAACATACCCAGTCCCCAACTATTTCCCAATGGAGTATGGCAGACGCCCAAAGTAGTAATCCCCTAAATTTTTTGAGGAGTGTTTTTAGCTATAGGAATTTTATTGGGACAGCAACTCTGCTTTTTATACGAGCTAGTAGCTGTGGAAAGCAAGTGCATTGGAGGTTTGCCGATTCGGAGTATGAACCGCGTGTAGACCACAAAAACACCTCTGCAAATCAATGTGGGCTTAATGAAGCAGTTTTTAAGGGGATCCCGCTGTAGTCACCCTTCCCTGAAATTTCCGTTTCTCAGTCAGGAAAAACCAATAGCTGGGAATTTGTGCTAGATCTCGAATTCACGTACTGATGAAGGACCATTAATTTGACAATACAAGGAATGTTAGAGGGAAAAGTGCATGGACCGCCTTCAGGTCTATTACTGAAAACTATCTAAGGAATAAAAAACGTCCAATTTATAAGGACATTATTAAAACCATGTTGGAAAATTTCAAGAAGTTGCGTGGTAATGAGTTTACAAGTCCATTTCCTACACTCACATACTGACAAATTCCCCAAAATTTGAGATATTATAGTGAAGAGCAAAGGGGATGCTTCCAACACAATATTAACGAGACGGAGGAGATGTATCAGGAAAGATGAAATGAAAGTGCGATGGCCAAGCATTGTTGGATGTTGAAGAGTAACAGTAAAGATAAACGTTTCGCGAGAAAATAAAAAATAAACTTTGAAAATTAAACATGATAGTGATCTCATAATGTTGCTAGGAGAACCGTTGCTAGTATTTTTAGTGTACAAAACAATAATTATATGGACCTTGATGGCAATCATATATAACTTGCTGAGTACCCAGCAAGTACAGGGTATGTCTATTTCAGTCTTCTATTAGGCCACCTCCTCCTTCCATGTACCTCTGTCGATTTCCTCCATCCTCATTCTCTGTCCACCTTCTTCAACCCCCCCCCTCCCCCACACTCTGTTCATCTCCTCCTATCCCTTTCTCTGTCCATCCCCTCGTCTCCTTTTCTCTGTCAGTCTGTTCTTTACCCCTCTCTCCATCTTCTCCCTCCCCCTCTCTCTGTTTATCTTCTCCCCCTTCTTTGCGCCTCTCACTTCCTCCACCTGTCTCTTTCTAACTCCTCCTCTTTTCTTTCTCTGTTCGTTTCCCTCTCTCCCTCTTCCGAGTCATTTTGTCCTCCCTGTTATCTTTGCCCATCTCCTCCTTCCCCCTCGCTGTCTGCCCATGTCTTCCTTCCAGCTTTTCTCTCCACGTTATCACGTTCTCTCCAATTGGAGGCTGGTGGTTCTTACCCCTACAGTATTTCTTTCCAGGTTGTAAGTAATATGTGTACCAAATATGGTTAAAATCAGTCCAGGGGTTTAGGATGAGCCTTCTGACCATGCGTTTTCCCATGTACGTACGTGTCAGATACGTTTCACATATATTTAACATATCTCACACGTATTTGTACACACATTTTACCTGTATCTCAATCAAATTTCTCACGCAGCTCAATGTTTATGAAGCCATATCTCCTGAACTATGTGCTGTACGACAATTTAGTTTTTCAGGTACATCCAGTGGTATACGTGGTTACTGTCTGCTAAATGATTTGTGAAGATATTTAGTAGTAAATAAGTAACAAATTCTACATCTACATCTACATCTACATCCATACTCCGCAAGCCACCTGACGGTGTGTGGCGGAGGGTACCTTCAGTACCTCTATCGGTTCTCCCTTCTATTCCAGTCTCGTATTGTTCGTGGAAAGAAGGATTGTCGGTATGCCTCTGTGTGGGCTCTAATTTCTCTGATTTTATCCTCATGGTCTCTTCGCGAGATATACGTAGGAGGGAGCAATATACTGCTTGACTCTTCGGTGAAGGTATGTTCTCGAAACTTTGACAAAAGCCCGTACCGAGCTACTGAGCGTCTCTCCTGCAGAGTCTTCCACTGGAGTTTATCTATCATCTCCGTAACGCTTTCGCGGTTACTAAATGATCCTGTAACGAAGCGCGCTGCTCTCCGTTGGATCTTCTCTATGTCTTGTATCAACCCTATCTGGTACGGATCCCACACTGCTGAGCAGTATTCAAGCAGTGGGCGAACAAGCGTACTGTAACCTACTTCCTTTGTTTTCGGATTGCATTTCCTTAGGATTCTTCCAATGAATCTCAGTCTGGCATCTGCTTTACCGACAATCAGCATTATATGATCATTCCATTTTAAATCACTCCTAATGCGTACTCCCAGATAATTTATGGTATTAACTGCTTCCAGTTGCTGACCTGCTATTTTGTAGCTAAATGATAAAGGATCTATCTTTCTGTGTATTCGCAGCACATTACACTTGTCTACATTGAGATTCAGTTGCCATTCCCTGCACCATGCGTCAATTCGCTGCAGATCCTCCTGCATTTCAGTACAATTTTCCATTGTTACAACCTCTCGATACACCACAGCATCATCTGCAAAAAGCCTCAGTGAACTTCCGATGTCATCCACCAGGTCATTTATGTATATTGTGAATAGCAACGGTCCTATGACACTCCCCTGCGGCACACCTGAAGTTACTCTTACTTCGGAAGACTTCTCTCCATTGAGAATAACATGCTGCGTCCTGTTATCCAGGAACTCCTCAATCCAATCACACAATAGGTCTGATAGTCCATATGCTCTTACTTTGTTCATTAAACGACTGTGGGGAACTGTATCGAACGCCTTGCGGAAGTCAAGAAACACGGCATCTACCTGTGAACCCGTGTCTATGGCCCTCTAAGTCTCGTGGACGAACAGCGCGAGCTGAGTTTCACATGACCGTCTTTTTCGAAACCCATGCTGATTCCTACAGAGTAGATTTCTAGTCTCCAAAAAAGTCATTATACTCGAACACAATACGTGTTCCAAAATTCTACAACTGATCGACGTTAGAGGTATAGGTCTATAGTTCTGCACATCTGTTCGACGTCCCTTCTTGAAAACGGGGATGACCTGTGCCCTTTTCCAATCCTTTGGAACGCTACGCTCTTCTAGAGACCTACGGTACACCGCTGCAAGAAGGGGGGCAAGTTCCTTCGCGTACTCTGTGTAAAATTGAACTGGTATCCCATCAGGTCCAGAGGCCTTTCCTCTTTTGAGCGATTTTAATTGTTTCTCTATCCCTCTGTCGTCTATTTCGATATCTACCATTTTGTCATCTGTGCGACAATCTAGAGAAGGAACTACAGTGCACTCTTCCTCTGTGAAACAACTTTGGAAAAAGACATTTAGTATTTCGGCCTTTAGTCTGTCATCCTCTGTTTCAGTACCATTTTGGTCACAGAGTGTCTGGACATTTTGTTTTGATCCACCTACCGCTTTGACATATGACCAAAATTTCTTAGGATTTTCTGCCAAGTCAGTACATAGAACTTTACTTTCGAATTCATTGAACGCCTCTCGCATAGCTCTCTTCACACTACATTTCGCTTCGCGTAATTTTTGTTTGTCTGCAAGGCTTTGGCTATGTTTATGTTTGCTGTGAAGTTCCCTTTGTTTCCGCAGCAGTTTTCTAACTCGGTTGTTGTACCACGGTGGCTCTTTTCCATCTCTTACGATCTTGCTTGGCACATACTCATCTAACGCATATTGTACGATGGTTTTGAATTTTGTCCACTGATCCTCAACACTATCTGTACTTGAGACAAAACTTTTGTGTTGAGCCAACAGGTACTCTGAAATCTGCTTTTTGACACTTTTGCTAAACAGAAAAATCTTCCTACCTTTTTTAATATTTCTATTTACGGCTGAAATCATCGATGCCGTAACCGCTTTATGATCGCTGATTCCCTGTTCTGCGTTAACTTTTTCAAATAGTTCGGGTCTGTTTGTCACCAGAAGGTCTAATATGTTATCACCACGAGTCGGTTCTCTGTTTAACTGCTCAAGGTAGTTTTCAGATAAAGCACTTAAAAATATTTCACTGGATTCTTTGTCCCTGCCACCCGTTATGAACGTCTGAGTCTCCCAGTCTATATCCGGCAAATTAAAATCTCCACCCAGAACTATAACATGGTGGGGAAATCTACTCGAAATATTTTCCAAATTATCCTTCAGGTGCTCAGCCACAACAGCTGCTGAGCCAGGGGGCCTATAGAGGCATCCAATTACCATGTCTGAGCCTGCTTTAACCGCGACCTTCACCCAAATCATTTCACATTTCGGATCTCCGTCAATTTCCTTCGATACTATTGCACTTCTTATCGCTATAAACACGCCTCCCCCTTCACTGTTCAGCCTGTCTCTGCGGTATACATTCCAATCTGAGTTTAGGATTTCGTTACTGTTTACGTCTGGTTTCAGCCAACTTTCTGTCCCTAGTACTATATGGGCGTTGTGATCGTTTATTAATGAGAGCAGTTCTGGGACCTTTCTATAGACGCTCCTGTGGTTTACTATTAGCACATTAATATTGTTATTCCCTGTTGCATTTTGCCTACTCCTACCTTGCCGCGTCTCAGGAGGCGTCTTGTCGGGCCTAGGGAGGGGATTCTCTAACCTAAAAAAACCCCATGTGCACTCCACATGTACTCCGCTACCCTTGTAGCCGCTTCTGGCGTGTAGTGCACGCCTAACCTATTCAGGGAGACCCTACATTTCTCCACCAGATAGCGGAGGTCGAGAAATTTGCACCCCAGATATCCGCAGAATCGTCTGAGCCTCTGGTTTAAACCTTCTACTCGGCTCCAAACCAGAGGACCGCGATCGGTTCTGGGAACGATACTACAAATAGTTAGCTCTGATTCCACCCCGCGAGCGAGGCTTTCCGCCTTCACCAATTCCGCCAACCGCCTGTACGAACTGAGGATGACCTCTGAACCCAGACGGCAGGAGTCATTGGTGCCGACATGAGCAACAATTTGCAGTCGGGTGCACCCAGTGCTCTCTATCGCCGCCGGTAGGGCCTCCTCCACATCTCGGATGAGACCCCCCGGCAAGCAGACAGAGTGAACACTGGCCTTCTTCCCCGACCTTCTCGCTATTTCCCTAAGGGGCTCCATCACCCGCCTAACGTTGGAGCTCCCAATAACTAATAAACCCCTCCCCCCGTGTGCCTGCTCGGACCTTGCTGAAGGAGCAGCCACATGTCCCCTCACAGGCAGAGCGGGCGATGCCACACGGCCAGCCTCCACATTGACCTTCCGCCTCGTGCGCCGCGAACGCCGCTGAACCCGCCACTCCCCTTGGGGAGAGGGTGGCCCAACCGCGCCCGGTACCCGCGAAGATGTCTCGACAGCAGGGACAGTGGGTGTAGCATGTAACACCTGGGGCGTACCATGCGACGCACCAGACTCCCCACTGCCGCTACACTCCGAGGCAGCAGTCTGAAGACGGCTGACCGCGGCCATCAACACGCTCAGCTGTTCGCGAACAGTGGCCAGCTCCTCCTGCGTCCGTACACAGCAGTCACACATCCTATCCATCCTAAGGAAACAATTTACTGAAGAGAGTTAATCAACCTTTAACTAGACTGCTAATTCACTAAAGGCGGCTGCTTATTCACTAAACTGTGGTTGCTAGCCACTTCTTGTAGAAAACAATGAAAATAGCACTACCTGTCTCTGGACTGTATTGAAAACAAACACTAGCACTACTGGCACTATGGTTGACTACAGGGACTCTCTCTGACTGTATTCAAAACAAACACGAAATCTATGGAACACTATTAAGAGCACTCGAAAATTAAAGCTTCCTAAAAGCAAATACACACGGAAGAAGAAGTGGCAAGTAAGAAAAATACAGTTAATACTTAAATTAAGGTAGCTCGCTGCACAGCAGACGTGAAGCAGACGGCAGTTACGACGACACTATGCGGCAGTTTTACTGCATGGACAGCGGAAACGTAGTAAGCGATAAGCTTTTACCTTTCATCATTTTGTGGTAGTCGTCAGCAAGAAAAAGGAAAAAGTTTCATAAGAGTTTCAAATTACGTGTAAAGTTTTTTGCAAGTCTCTCAGTGCTCCCATTCTCAGTTACTGATGACTGAAGTATGGAGATCCACGCGTCACGGGCTACTGTTCTTCTACACCCCAACGCCCATCTCCTTGATAGCTAGGTGGTTCTTACCCCCATATTTATGATTTCCAGACAGTAAGTGATTGTGTGCCAAGACTCGTTGAAATCGGTCCAGCGATTTAGGAGGAGACATGGAACATACATACATATATACATACAACCATTTCGATAATGTGCATGGATTATTTATCTTACAGTGATTTAAATTTTTAAAATATTAGATCTTATTTTGTGAAAAATCCGATAGAACAAAATGAAATTAATTATTAGAATCAGAATTGCAAACTGATTCTTAAATACCTACTTTTAAATTTTTAAAATATTAGATCTTATTTTGTGAAAAATCCGATAGAACAAAATGAAATTAATTATTAGAATCAGAATAGCAAACTGATTCTTAAATACCTACTTTTGAGAAATCCTCTAACAGTTTTTTTAATGTAGCATATGATATCAACGGATACAGCTTTTAATGAATATAAAAAATTACTAATTTTTCAGTGAAAGTGAAGTTTTTTATTGTTCGTATAGGTCAGCGGCTAAGTGGGTGTCAGACTACATATCTAAAGAAGCCGACTAATTTTCAAATTCTTATTTTATTGGGCTACCAGTTTCGGCGATATGTTACACCATCTTCAGGCCCCCAGACCGACGTATAGGACTCTCGGTTCCGGTCAAAATAGGGACCAACATTCAAACAGTGGTATCTGTAGATTTTTAAATGAAACAACAAGTTTACTGTTACCAGTCACCGTTTTATTTATTTCCACGACGCGTTTCAAAGGTTTAAACCTCCATCATCGGGTGGATTTACATTAGTTAGTATGACATTTGTGTGTGTGTTTTTTGGAGGAACTTGTGGCACTGTCTAGTGGAGAACGGTAAACATAAAATAAGTAAAATATAGTATCTCCAGTGGTCACAGGTTTCTTTCACTGCCGTAACACATCACATGTATACTGTCATATTTACAATCAAATATGGCGTCTGGAATCTTCTGGGTGCAAGGTTCGTATAGCAGAAGAGAAGACATAATCGCAAAGTACAAAGAATATACATCTTAACAACATTATTAGAGAATAATTATTTAAAGGGTTTGGTGGTGTTTGTTTTGAGGTGTCGAGTAGATGTGTGTGTACTTCAGGTGACATATAAATCCGGTTTTGACAAGTTAAAACAGCTGTACATTTTTGATACAGCGATCACTTCAAACGTCATCTGCCGACCAGGGTTAGAATCTTCCTACACGTCGGTCAGGAGGCCTGAAGATGGCATAATGTGTCGCCGAAACTGGTAGCCCAATAAAATAACAGAAATTAGTTGACTGAAAGATGTTTGATTCGACGTTCTCTACTGAAAAGCCAAGGTCAGGAAACCATCTCTGAAAAGATGGACGTACAGAGACTACATACCTAAAGGTCGGGTGTTAATCCTTATTTGGTATTACACTGGAGAGCCAAAGAAACTAGTATTGGCATGCGCATTCAAATACAGAGATATGTAAACAGGCAGAATACAGTGCTGCGGTCGGCAACGTCTATATAAGACAACACATCTCTAGCGCAGTTGTTACATCGGTTACTGCTGTTACAGTGGCAGGTTATCAAGATTTAAGTGAGTTTGAACATGGTGTTATAGTCGATACACGAGCGATGGGACACAGTAACTCCGAGGTAGCGTTGAAGTGGGGATTTTCCCGTACGACACTTTCACGAGTGTCAAATCTCCGCCATCGCTGTGGCCGGAGAAAGATCCTGCAAGAACGGGACCAGCGACAACTGAAGATAATTGTTCAACGTAACAGAAGTGCAACCCTTCAGCAAATTGCTGCAGACTTCAGTGTGGGGCTATCAACAAGTGTTGGCGTGCGAACCATCAAACGAAACATAATTGACATGGGCTTTCGGAGCCGAGGGCCCACTCGTGTACCCTTGATGACTGCACGACACAAAGCTTTACGCCCCGCCTGGGCCGGTCAACACCGATATTGGACTGTTGATGACTGAAAACTTGTTGCCTGGTCGGACGGGTCTCGTATCGAGCGGATGGACGTATACGGGTATGGAGACAACCTCAAGAATCCATGGACCCTGCATGTCAGCAGGAACTGTTCAAGCTGGTGGAGGCTCTGTAATGGTGTGGGGCGTCGTCCTGATACGTCTAGATACGACTCTAACAGGTGACACGTACGCAAGCATCCTGTCTGATCGCCTGCATCCATTCATGTCTGTTGTGCATTCCGACGGCCTTGGGCAATTCCAGCAGGACAATGCGATAACCACAAATCCAGAATTGCTGCAGAGTGATTCCAGGAACACTCTTCTGTATTGAAAGACTTCCGCTGGACTCCTAAATCCCAAGACATGAACGTTACTAAGCATATCTGTGATGCCTTGCTAGGTGCTGTTCAGAAGAGATCTCCACCCCCTCCTACTTTTACGTTTTCTATGGACAGTCCGGCAGGATTCATGTTGTCAGTTACTTCCAGCACTACTTTGGACAATAGCCAAGTCCATGCCTCGTCGTGTTGCGGCACTGCTGCGTGCTTGCGGGAGCCCTACAAAATATTAGGCAGGTGTACCAGTTTCTTTGGCTCTTCAGTGTATGATATCTATCTATCATTTATTACTTCCTCCACATCTCTCAGTGACTTGTTAATGTGAAAAACAGCAAGTAGCGGTATGAGTTGTAACCTAAGTTACAGGTCCTCCTATAACAGGGTTGTTGTCAGTCCAAAGGTTTGAGGAAGGTAATGGCTTACCTCCTCCACTTGGTCAATGCCTCGTAAGGCACTGCTTTGTTCAGATCAAAATATTGGACGACGAGAGCCTTACGGGTTTACACATCTGAAAAATATTTCAAGGGATGTATCAGTTTTACTACATTACTCTCTGTAGTACGCATCGTTCAGTATTATATGCTTCTCACAACGAAACAATAATTCCAAAATTCTCGTTTCTACAACGAATTTAGAAATCTCATGCACCTCAGAGACCGAGACGACCAGCAGTCGCACAGCACCATGTAGACAGCCTCTCCGCACCTGTGTCCACCCACGAATGGAGCAGGAGGAAACTTCCCGTTTCGCAGCTTGTAAGGAAGAAGAAAGTTGAGAGTCTTTCCAGAATGAGCTTTTCACTCTGCAGCGGAGAGCTTCTGTAAAATTTGGAAGGTAAGAGACGAGATACTGGCAGAAGTAAAGCTGTGAGGACGGAGTGTGACTCGTGCTTGGGTAGCTCAGTCGGTAGAGCACTTGCCCGCGAAAGACAAAGGGCCCAAGATCGAGTCTCGGTCCGGCACACAGTTTTAATCTGCCAGGAAGTTTTGAGTCTTTCTTGTGTCATGTGGTGGACTCTTTCAAAGAAGTCTCAGCTTAGGCGGGAAAGGGTAAGAAATGCAGTTGGTCATGTCTACTTTCAAGGAATGATTCTCGGCATTCTGATGTGATGAAGAAAGACCATGCAAAGTCGCAGTCAGGGTGGCCATGAACGAATATGAGACCTGTTCTAGTTTAATACAAGTACAGAATGATTAGCACTGTTCCAACGTCCTCGTTACGTTTCACTTATTTTCGGAGTGTAGATATATACATGGTGACCCCGAAGTCCGTTAACATTTTACAATTCAGTTCCTCACGGAATATTTTCGGTAGCGAGAAAATGACAAACACGTGCTTGACAGTACTGTAGCTCAGGGACAATGTAGTGAACAGCACTGGATAGCATATTAGTAAAAATGTGCGAACATTACGGAAGGCGAACTACTCGCTGTTGGCAGGAATGTCGTTACACGTATCGCCAAATGCATTGAGATTGACGGACATCATTTTGAGCATTTATTGCATTAATGTGGTATTTACAGGTAATCACGCTGTAACAGCATGCGTTCTCAGGAATGATAAGTTCACAAAGGTACATGTATCACATTGGATCAACCGAAATAAAATGTTCAAACGTACCTACGTTCTGTATTTTAATTAAAAAATCCTACCTGTTACCAACTGTTCGTCTAAAATTGTGAGCCATGTGTTTGTGACTACTACAGCGCCATCTATCACAAAGCGAAAAAAGTGGTCCGACTAAAACATTCGTATTTCTTTACGTACTACACGAATATGTAATAAAAAATGAGGGTTCCTGTTTAAAAAAAACGCAGTTGATATCCGTTTGACCTATGGCAGCGGCATCCAGCGGGCCAACCATAGCGCCATCTGGTTTCGTTCTTTGTAGTTTCTTCGTTGGATGCTTATTTCGTGAGATATTTGGCCCGGTCACTATCAATGGACCACCCTATATATATATATATATATATATATATATATATATATGTATAAGAATAGGAATGTGGTTTCGTTGTTAAAATGTTGTGTCCTTATTCTTCTGGGCATCGGACTTCCTTACATTTTTGTTGAAGCTGCAGGCAGTGGAGGACTCCTGGGACACCGGCGCTGTCGTAATCACGAAATTCCTATTCCTGTAATTTACCTCTTCACTTATTTCAATAAATAAAATGCTTGATACGGTTCTTTAACATTATATTATTCACTCACAAATGTTATACACCGAGATCGCAATACTTTATCTCTAAAATCGCACATCCTCATCGTCCTTCTACATACGAGAGAGTTACACTATGTCTCTCTAAAACAAAAAACTGTTCAACAAGTTGAATGAGAAAATGTTTTCGTTAGTCTGCGCCTTACCGCGCATTCATAATTAACGTCTTTTGGTGTTGCAAATTTATTTATTTTTTTCTTTCTTTTATAAATCTTAATTTTACGGCATCCTGGTGGCCTTTCATCATGTACTTACACAAACGATGAAATAACACTAGACGTTCATACACGTCGTGTTATTGTTTGCGTAGTGAAATTATAGAAACGGAATAACAGACTGCTCTGAGAACGGGCAGGACAGTCCATTCGCCGAACACCCTCTCGCTGCAAGAGCTCCTATAACTGAGCACTTCGATGCGATCGCGCATTGTCATTAATAAAAATGAAGTCAGCGCCATATACTCCCCTGAGGAGATGCTCATTAGGAGGAAGTACTATCTGACAGTAACTTTTACCGGCGAATGAACCGTGTTCAGAGATTTGGAGGTCAGTATTATTCGTCTTCACACCCTAACACCTGGGCTACCAAAACAATCGTGTTCCACAATGTTCCTGAACGGATTACGCGTTCTCACCTCTTGCCACATGAGGATGCTTCCAGCATCGTTTAGGCAGTTGAAATGTATGGTGTGAAGAGGCAAAATTTTATACTGGCATACTTACCTCCAAATTTTTCAACACTTTACTCTCATCCGTTACGATATTGTGATTCTGTGCTCCTTCTCCTTGTGACCTGACCGTTGTGCAATCGGCCCTGACTTCATTTTTATGGATAACTACTCGCAATCGTATCAAGCAGCGCAGGTCTTTGGTATGACGTCATAAGCGCGTGACTGCGTGTGAGATCGCTCTCTAAGTTTTTATATATTTTTAGGTTTCAGATATATATTTTAACGGTTTTTGTGATAATATTTACTATATAAGTGACTTATTAGTGGTTTCTTCATTCACCTCTGCCTTTCTTGTGTTGTGACCTGATATTTGTGAGTGTTTCGTATCGAGCAACTTAACCTCTTACCCGTGTTTACATTCCGCGCTGACCAGTTGCAGCTGTAGCGGAGCATCGAAAGCTAAGTACTAATTAATTGTTTGTGTATAGTGGTTTATTTAGGAACTTTGTAGTTTTCAACCGGTGTTCTTGGTATTTTCCGGTGAAATAATTTCAGAAGAAATTTTTGGGAACTGCTTTAAGTTTCGTTACTGTGTCATTAGACGTTTGATTTTCTTTCTGTGTTAGTCTTTCGTTATATTCTCATTTGTTGTTGATTAATACTGTCAAAAATAGTAGTTACTTCCCTTTTAGAGCAAGTTTGTGATTATTGTAGTCAGATTTTAACATCTTCTTATTGTAGTAGCGGAACTTAGATAAAGATGTTTTCTTGTTTCAATAACTGTAAAATTTTACCATGAGTGAAAAGTGTGGGCTTTGCCGTAGGTTCGTGAGTAGTAGATTGCGGTGTGAGACTTGTTTGAAGTATTTTCATTGGGGGGAATGCTGCGGGGAAGTCAGTGGGCATTCTGGTGAATTCCTCTCCTGGAACTGCAGGTTATGTAGCAAGAGTAAGTTGATAGAGGAGCAGGAGCGTAAGATCTGTGCCCTTCAGGTGCTGTTGAAAAACGCACAGGAGGAGCTAGATAGGATGAGGAGGGAGAAATGGGTTGGGGAATGGGAGCTGGCTGTTGGCAAGAGATCTGCTAGGAGAAGGAGATTTTCAGATAGTTTTACTATTGGTGTTTGCAATAGATATGACCAACTGTCAGAGTCTAGGGGAGAGGAATCTCTAGTAGCTGTAGATGAAGGAAGTATTCAGCAGACCTCAGCAGTTACGGTGGCTAGGACAGTTGCAAAGTCTAAGAGAAAGAAGAAGGTTCTGCTGTTAGGTAGTTCTCATGGTAGAGGTGTAGGCCAGCAGTTGCAGGAAGTGTTGGGGAGTGAGTACCAAGTCACCAGCATTGTGAAGCCTAATGCAGTATTGGCTCAGGTGACTGTTAACGTAGGGGGGTTATGTAGGAATTTTTCTAAAGAGGATCAGGTAGTGATTGTGGGTGGGGCTGGTAATAGTATTGACAGGGATGGGGAGTATGACATAGATAGAGACCTGGAAAAGATAGCCACTCAGACTGGCAACACGAATGTGCATTTCGTGGAACTGTTTCAGCGTCACGATCGGCCTCATCTTAATACAGCCGTCAGGCGTAATAACATGAGACATGGGGGTGCGCTGATGACAGAAGGTATGAGTCACATTTCAGTGGTGTCGGTGGATCAGGACGGGTTTCACTAGACATGGCCTGCACCTCAACAGCTATGGAAAGGGGAGGTTGGCGAAGCTTATAGGTGACAGCATAGGTGGGTGTTAGAGCTGTACTTTTTTTTAGATTGAAGTCAGCTGATAGGTATTCCTGCTTAAGGGAAGTCTCTCTAACAAAGAAACCACTTTCGACAAAGCTTAGGTATCCGATTAATGAGGGAATTAGTATAATTTCATCAAAATGTACAAGGTATTAGAGATAAAGTTAGCGAACTGCTTATAGATGTTGACTCTGAAATTATTGGTATATCTGAACACTTCTTAAATAAGGAGATAATTCAGAGGCTTCCTTTACCAGGATACAGGTTGGCTGGCTGTTTTTCGAGGAGCTCTTTGCGGTGTGGGGGAGTAGCCATGTATGTGAAAAACGGTATCCCATTTGAGTCAATTGATGTGTCAAAGTACTGCACTGAAAAGCTGTTTGAATGTCGTGCAGGTGTGGTTAAATTTAGTGGAGCTAAACTTCTTACTGTTGTCATTTATAGATCCCCAGACTCCGATTTCACAACATTTTTGCTAAAGCTAGAGGAAGTTCTTGGTTCACTTTATAGGAAACACAAAAAGTTAGTTATATGTGGTGACTTCAATATTAATTGTATAAGTGATTGTGCAAGGAAAAGGATGCTGGTAGACCTCCTTAATTCATATAATCTTATGCAAACCGTATTCTTTCTAACGAGAGTGCAAAGGAACAGTAGAACAACCATAGACAATATTTTTGTTCATTCCTCATTACTAGAAGGGCATTCTGTTAGCAAAAAGGTGAATGGCCGTTCAGATCATGATGCACAAATTTTAACTCTAAAAGATTTTTGTGCTGCAACACATGTTAAATATATTTACAACTTTTTAGGAAAGCTGATCCAGTTGCTGTAGAGACCTTTGTAACCCTTATCAAGGATCAAGAGTGGCAAGATGTTTATAGTGCTGATACAGTAGACGATAAATATAATGCTTTCCTCAAGACTTTTCTCGTGCTCTTTGAAAGTTGCTTTCCGTTAGAGCGTTCAAAACAGGGTACTAGCACAAACAGGCAGCCTGGGTGGCTGAATAAAGGGATAAGAATATCTTGTAGAACAAAGTGGCAATTATATCAAAACGTTAGAAAGAGTCACAATCTAAATGCAGCAGCATTGTAAGGTGCTTAAAAAAGTTATTAGGAAGGCAAAAAGTATGTGGTATGCAGATAGAATAGCTAAGTCTCAGGATAAAATTAAAACCATATGGTCAGTCGTAAAGGAAGTGGCTGGTCTGCAGTGACAGGTCGAGGATATTGAATGAGTGCGTAGTGGGAATGTCCGTGTTACTGATAAGTCGCATATATGTACAGTATTTAATAATCACTTTCTGAATATAGCAGGTGAACTAAACAGAAACCGTCCCAACAGGGTATCATATAGCGCTCTTAGAAAAAAGTGTTCCGAGACCGTTACCTGAAATTCTCCTCCATGATACTGACAAGAAGGAGACTGAGTTAATACTTAAATCATTAAATACCAAGAACTCTCATGGATATGACGGGGTATCTAGCAGAATACTGTAGTATTGTTCTATGTATGTTAGCCCAGTACTTAGCCATATCTGTAACTTTTCCTTTAGGAGTGGTCGGTTTCCTGACCGATTAAAGTACTCAGTAGTGAAGCCACTTTATAAAAAGGGAGACAGGGATAATGTTGACAATCATAGACCTATTTCTATGCCATCGGTGTTTGCTACAGTTATCGAGAGGATTGTATATACAAGGTTACTGTAGCATTTAAATTCACATAATTTGCTGTCAAATGTACAGTTTGGTTTTAGAAATGACTTAACAACTGAAAATGCTATATTCTCTTTTCTCTGTGAGGTTTTGGAGGGATTAAATAAAAGGCTGCGAACTTTAGGTGTTTTCTTTGATTTAACGAAGGCTTTTGACTGTGTTGACCACAAAATATTACCGCAGAAGTTGGACCATTATGGAGTAAGGGGAGTAGCTTACAATTGGTTCGCCTCTTACTTTAACAACAGAAAGCAGAAGGTACTTCTCCGCAATATTGAGAGTGGTAGTGATGTTCAGTCCCAATGGGGCACAGTCAAGTGGGGCATTCCCCAAGGGTCGGTGCTGGGGCCACTGCTGTTTCTTATTTATATAAATGATATGCCTTCTAGTATTACAGGTTATTCAAAAATATTTCTGTTGGCTGATGACACCAGCTTGGTAGTGAAGGATCTTGTGTGTAATATTGAAACAGTATCAAATAATGTAGTTCATGAAATAAGTTCGTGGCCTGTGGAAAATAATTTGATGCTAAATCACAGTAAGACTCAGTTTTTACTGTTTCTAACTCACAATTCAACAAGAACCGATATTTTGATCAGACAGAATGAGCATATTATAAGCGAGATGGATCAGTTCAAGTTCTTAGGCGTTCGGATAGATAGTAAGCTGTTGTGGAAAGCCCATGTTCAGGATCTTGTTCAGAAACTAAATGCTGCTTTATTTACCATTAGAACAGTATCTGAAATAAGTGACAGTTCAACACGAAAAGTAGTCTACTTCGCATATTTTCATACGCTTATGTCATATGGTATTATTTTTTGGGGTAATTCTTCTGATTCAAAAAGGGTATTTTTGGCTCAAAAACGGGCTGTTCGAGCTATGTGTGGTCTAAGTTCGAGAACCTCTTGTCGACCCCTATTCAATAGTATAGGAATTCTGACATTGCCCTCACAGTATATATTTTCTTTAATGTCGTTTGTTGTTAGCAATATTAGCTTATTCCCAAGAGTTAGCAGTTTTCACTCAGTTAATGGTTCTAATGGCTCTGAGCACTATGGGACTCAACATCTGTGGTCATCAGTCCCCTAGAACTTAGAACTACTTAAACCTAACTAACCTAAGGACATCACACACATCCATGCCCGAGGCAGGATTCGAACCTGCGACCGTAGCGGTCACGCGGTTCCGGACTGACGCGCCTAGAACCGCACGGCCACACTGGCCGGCTTTCACTCAGTTAATACTAGGCAGAAATCAAATCTGCATGTGGAATGCACTTCCTTGACTCTTGTGCAGAAAGGAGTGCAGTATTCTGCTGCATCCATTTTCAATAAGCTACCACAAGTACTAAAAAAACTTAGCAGTAGCCCAAACACTTTTAAGTCTAAACTGAAGAGTTTCCTCATGGCTCACTCCTTCTATTCTGTCGAGGAGCTCTTGGAAGAGCTGAAAAATTAAGCAAATTCCAGTGTTACATTGTTGATTCTCTTTATTTAAACTTACGAATTGTCGCCTGAATATGTTTCTTGTATTTCATTTTATCTGTTTCCACTATCATGTTATAATTTCATGTATTGATTCGTTCCATGACCATGGAGACTTCTCCTTAATGTGATCCCACGGAACAATAAATAAATAAATTTAAAAAAAAGTAAATCAGAGGATATTTGGCGAATGGACTGGCCTCCCCGTTCTCCCGACAAATCCAACTGAGCACCTGTGGGATATGTGGGATGCGAGAGCATGCTTTGTCATCCATAGTGATGACACCCTGTATTGATCATCATGTCCGTCTTTTGTAATGTCCGAGGAACCACCAATAACGGCGGTGATTTCAATATAATTATTGTCTTTGAAGTGTCACTTCAGTACGTCTTATTGCGCAATTCTCTCAGTTACCCTCTGTATTGTATTGTAGCGGTTCTTCGTATATATGGTCCAGGTTTCATTGAACTACGTTACTTGGCATATCACATGTACCACAATAAGTTAACGTATCGAAAGTGTGGTGTCATGGTGGTATATTTCTTCTCGTGCTCAGCAACACTGAACAAATTTCGGAGAAATAACCTCACTGGAAATCCTAGATAATAGAAATCATATTTCAAAGGAACCTACAAATAAAAATTAATGTAGTTTTAACTGTAAAGCACCTACGATGGTAGGATGCTGCCGAAGAGCGTCGTGTCAACTAGTGTTGGTAAATAAAAGTGGCAAAAGGTGAAAAATTATTTTACAAATTGTGCAATATAGTTGCAGACCTTAACAGATTACACACAACATTGATAAATTTTAAGTGGACGGAATTAATCGCAGCTTTTAATACCTCCCATGGCATTCTTGCAGTAGACTTATGATCCTGTAGAATGCATACCGAAACTGCGGTATAACATTGAAACAAGTCGTGCAGATGACGAAGAAATGGTCACCTTGAAGGTAACAGCGTTTCGGCGTTTGAACACTCTAAAAGAGATACTCGGATTCTTTAAAGTTGATATATGACTCCGGTACACTGTTGAATCGTACTGTTCTGTGGGTTTTCCATACACAGGGTGTCCCAGGAGAGATGGTCAATATTTCGGGATCTAACAGGAATGATCATTCGAAGCTAAAAGGTCTAGTAAACATGGGTTCTAAAATGCATACCTTAAACCAATGAGTTCTTTTTCATCTCAGAAACTGTGAAATAACACTATTCTACTGCAATCTCTTTGCTTTTCTTATTTCGAGAGGTGGTAATATGGATCTGAACAAGAAAAAAAGGGCTCTAAGTGCATAACTTAAGAGGTATGAGCACTTGTTCATCTTCACTACTATCGAACACATGCACTCTATTGAACAAGTGCTCATACCTCTTAAGGCATGCATTTTGGAGTCCATGCTTATTAAACAATTTTTTCTTGCTTTGATCAGTATTACCTCCTCCCAAAATATAGAGAGCAAAGAGGTTGCAGGAGAAGAGATTTGTTTCACAGTATCGAAAAAGTAAACGTGTCCGTAGCTCTTAAGGTACACATTTTAGAGCTCATGTTTACTATACCATTTTGTTTCGAATGATCACTTTTTGTCATGTTCCTGAACAATGACCATTCCCCTGGGACACCCGGTATACCTGATTATTCAGGCCATAGATCACGCGTCATGGTTATTTTTTATGAGGCACACTGTTCTGGAAATGAATTATTAGTTTTTACTGTGTTGATACTGTTGTGGGATTATGAACAGTTCTGACACGCATTCGAAGTAGCTACATGAGCATTTCTCTGGGGTGTACTGACGAAACTTCCATGCCATAAGTTGTGCAGCTACGGGCTTACAGTTAATCACCATGGAAATCATTATTTGACTGGAACATAATATTCAGGATCGCATTAGAAACGTAGCCACCATCGCCTTATTTGTGTGGCAAAGAATAGTGAAATCGAATGTGGGATATAGAGAGATCGACTGGGAGATATTGAAAAACGATTTACGTAGTACATGGAGCAAAAACGTTCAAGACAATTTGAAAGTGCTAGGATATGCTATTGTAACTTAGCTCTGATGTGATAGAAGATATGAGAGCCGTGGAGACAAAGCAACGTGGTAGAACACAGGTAATGGAACGGTGCTGCGAAAATACTGCTACTGACTGAGAAATGGTCTGGGAGGCGAAGTGTTCTTTTGCTTCTCTCTTCGTGAGAGAGAAAT
This sequence comes from Schistocerca cancellata, assembly GCF_023864275.1. Taxonomy (NCBI): domain Eukaryota; kingdom Metazoa; phylum Arthropoda; class Insecta; order Orthoptera; family Acrididae; genus Schistocerca; species Schistocerca cancellata. Next base: position 906,699,983 of record NC_064626.1, on the reverse strand, counting down.
TAAATTAAATTTTATTTTCGAGGGCGAAGATATTAATTAGACACAAGTTACTTTATAGTTTGTTAGAATCTTCTAGAGTTTTCACTACTTGTCCCGAACTGGATCACATCGCAAGAATAGCGGTTCGGCAGCAAGTGTGACTGCACAATTTTGAATTTCGCATCGTGCTACTCACAAAGTCCAGTGGGGGCTGTAATTCTCGAAACGCAGCAAAACTTGGTAGATATGATAATGCGTTAATGCGGAATCGATTTACACTGGAAAAACTCCTTCCAATTTTGGCCACCAGGTGCAAAACTGGCGCTGTATTCTGTTCGTATAACGGTATGACATCCACACTCATTTGACGAGCTGTAACGTGAATGAACAGTATGGCTATCGAGTAGTGAGTTGTGCGTTAGAGAAAACGTTTTATGTGAACGGCAGCAGTTACATTGCTCTGTTGAGAGAGCATCGCCGAGCGAAAGGTATGAGGAGATGCCCCATTGTTGTAAACTTGTTTAAAGAAGAGGATAATATGAAAATGAAATTCTAAAACACAGATAAGCTTGGTAGGGCACTTGGAAGAGGAATGCATCCTATCCTGGTGGATGTTATTGCTTCGGTTGCTGCTGCTGTAACTGACCATGCAGTACGTGCCCCAAGTTGTACTAGTGCCTGTGCAGTGTCACGAGGGTTGTGCATCCCATGGTCAGCAGTATGAAAAGTTTTGTGGTCTATAGTACACTGGTACCCATACAAGACCAACACGGTGCAGCAACTGAAACTTCATGATCAGGAGCAACGTTCGGAATTTCCTCTTCGGTTTCTGGCATGAATCTAAGTTGATGACAGTGGCCAGGCAATATTCTACGGTGTAACAAGGCACATTTTACTCTACAAGGTGCAATGAATACACAGACCTGCGGAATTTTAGGTACTGTTGAACCGCGTGTTGTGCCCGAAGAGCCATTGCACCCGTCGTATGTGACTGTGTGATGTAGATTCACAAGTACCTTTAATCTCGGTCCTTTCTTCTTTGAAGAGAATACACCCAGATGTTTTATGAGGTGTACCGTGACGTCCACACGTCATCGAGACCCCCTTGTACAGCATGTGCTTTCTACTTTGGAAGAGCTCAACTGTGTTGGAGATACTGTTTTCACACAAAATGGGACATAATCTTCTGTCGCTCACCCGGTGAAAGCTCTGCTTAATGCAACCTTCCACGAATGTGTTACCTCTAGAGGTTTTCCAGACACATGGCTTGCAAGATCACCTCGTTTGAATCCATGTGACTCTTAGCTCTGGGGTATCTAAAAGAACGAGTTTACCAGGGACATGTTCGGTCCCTACCTGATCTGAAGAGCAGTGTACAGGATCATATTGCTGAGATTCCACCGGAACTGCTGTGAGCAAGTGTTGATCTCGACGTTTTACGGAACAAGTCGTCGACGTCTCATAGTCAACAAAGTGTGTAAGAGGTGGTTAATAAAAAAAGCAACATCATGCTTTCCTTACTTGTTTGACCTTTTCTGCCCACGTCCGATTTCCAGTCCATTACATAGGGAAACTTTTCTATACGGCTTTCTTGCATTCACAGCGCCAGATTTACATCTGGTGGCCAAGACTGGAACTAATTTTTTTTCCACCGTAAATCGGTCGGTATTAATACGTTAGAATATCTACCAAGTTGCGCTGTCATACGGTAATTGCAGCTCACACTCGACCTCCGTGAATAGCTGCACTTTAATTGTAGCTAACAGGTAGGTTCTGGAAGGCACAGATGCAACCGGAATTCTTTCTACGTGCGGTAACAGTACTTCCTGCCCAGCTGAAATACACATTTCGAATTACACCCATTTTCTTCACCTTTCAAAAGGGTAGGAGGAAATTTTTCGAGTTTAGTTCAAGCCGAAAGCATTGCACCTAACTGAATACTGCAGACAGTTTGTCGTTCATTTCGACGACAGTAGTAGTAATAGCGTCAGATCTGGCACTTAAGTAAGAAAAAGGCCTATAGATTATATTAACAAGACACGCAAGGAGAACAATAGCAGGCCCAAAACAGCCCCTTGTGACCCTAAGAAGGAAATTTGCTTCTACGACGTCTTTTTATTCCTATATACACTCCTGGAAATTGAAATAAGAACACCGTGAATTCATCGTCCCAGGAAGGGGAAACTTTATTGACACATTCCTGGGGTCAGATACATCACATGATCACACTGACAGAACTACAGGCACATAGACACAGGCAACAGAGCATGCACAATGTCGGCACTAGTACAGTGTATATCCACCTCTCGCAGCAATGCAGGCTGCTATTCTTCCATGGAGACGATCGTAGAGATGCTGGATGTAGTCCTGTGGAACGGCTTGCCATGCCATTTCCACCTGGCGCCTCAGTTGGACCAGCGTTCGTGCTGGACGTGCAGACCGCGTGAGACGACGCTTCATCCAGTCCCAAACATGCTCAATGGGGGACAGATCCGGAGATCTTGCTGGCCAGGGTAGTTGACTTACACCTTCTAGAGCACGTTGGGTGGCACGGGATACATGCGGACGTGCATTGTCCTGTTGGAACAGCAAGTTCCCTTGCCGGTCTAGGAATGGTAGAACGATGGGTTCGATGACGGTTTGGATGTACCGTGCACTATTCAGTGTCCCCTCGACGATCACCAGTGGTGTACGGCCAGTGTAGGAGATCGCTCCCCACACCATGATGCCGGGTGTTGGCCCTGTGTGCCTCGGTCGTATGCAGTCCTGATTGTGGCGCTCACCTGCACGGCGCCAAACACGCATACGACCATCATTGGCACCAAGGCAGAAGCGACTCTCATCGCTGAAGACGACACGTCTCCATTCGTCCCTCCATTCACTCCTGTCGCGACACCACTGGAGGCGGGCTGCACGATGTTGGGGCGTGAGCGGAAGACGGCCTAACGGTGTGCGGGACCGTAGCCCAGCTTCATGGAGACGGTTGCGAATGGTCCTCGCCGATACCCCAGGAGCAACAGTGTCCCTAATTTGCTGGGAAGTGGCGGTGCGGTCCCCTACGGCACTGCGTAGGATCATACGGTCTTGGCGTGCATCCGTGCGTCGCTGCGGTCCGGTCCCAGGTCGACGGGCACGTGCACCTTCCGCCGACCACTGGCGACAACATCGATGTACTGTGGAGACCTCACGCCCCACGTGTTGAGCAATTCGGCGGTACGTCCACCCGGCCTCCCGCATGCCCACTATACGCCCTCGCTCAAAGTCCGTCAACTGCACATACGGTTCACGTCCACGCTGTCGCGGCATGCTACCAGTGTTAAAGACTGCGATGGAGCTCCGTATGCCACGGCAAACTGGCTGACACTGACGGCGGCGATGCACAAATGCTGCGCAGCTAGCGCCATTCGACGGCCAACACCGCGGTTCCTGGTGTGTCCGCTGTGCCGTGCGTGTGATCATTGCTTGTACAGCCCTCTCGCAATGTCCGGAGCAAGTATGGTGGGTCTGACACACCGGTGTCAATGTGTTCTTTTTTCCATTTCCAGGAGTGTACAAGACGCTGCTATCTGTTGCTCAAGTGACGTTCATACCACTTCACCACATAATCTGCACATTTTAACTGTCACATTTTTGTGAACAGTATGTCGAAGTTAACGGTTTTAACTACTTTGTTAAAGTGCAGTAATGTTATAGTTTTGTCTCATCATTACCTATAGAATGTGTAAGTAGGCTGTTTAGGTTCTTATATTGGTAACGCCACCGCCACCTAGCGCTCTGTATGAAAATCACTGGCTGTGCTGTGTGCAGTCTGTGGCTGGGTGGCATTGTTGGAATTTGCTATTGTAGTGTTGGGCAGTTGGCTGTTCGCGTAGCGTTGCGCAGTTGGAGGTGAGCCGCCAGCAGTGGTGGATGTGGGGAAGTGAGATGGCGGAGTTTTGAGAGCGGATGATCTGGACAGAGGCAGTAAATTTGTAAGACTGAATGTCATGAATTGATATAATGACTTTTGAACACTATTAAGGTAAATACATTGTTTGTTCTTTATCAAAATCTTTCATTTGCTAACTATGCCTATCAGTAGTTAGTGAGTTCAGTAGTTAGAATCTTTTATTTAGCTGGTAGTATTGGCGCTCGCTGTATTGCAGTAGTTCGAGTAACGAAGATTTTTGTGAGGTAAGTGATTTGTGAAACGTATAGGTTAATTTAGTCAGAGCCATTCTCTTGTAGGGATTATTGAAAGTCAGATTGCGTTGCGCTAAAAAATATTGTGTGTCACTTTAAGCACAGTCATGTATAATTTTTCTAAGGGGACGTTTCAAATGTTTCGGGCCACCAGTTATCTCACGAGAGTGAGTCAAATGAAAACCTTAAATTTCTAATAACAAATCGAAATTTCGCGCCGTTATCCTGTAAGTTGGTAAGCGTGCTAAAAACAACGTGCAAAATGGCCTGTAGGCTGCAGCATAGTGCAGATGCACACATACCGTCGCAGTATCAGTATAAAGGTGGCCGCCCCACTTGCGACTTGCACCAGGGAAGAACAGCGTTCTGTTATTCGGTTTTTGCGTAGTCAAGGTGTGAAACCTATTGAAATTCATCGACGAATGAAGGTTCAGTACGGTGATGCATGTTTGTCACAGCAGCAAGTCTACGAATGGAGTAGGAAGTTCGCAAATGGTGTGACTTCAGTGGAAGACGCTCCTCGGTCACGTCAGGCACGAGTTGTGACTCCACAGACCATTGCAGCAGTTGAAACCATAGTGAAGGAAAACCGCCGAGTGACACTGAATGACATTGCAGCATGTTTACAGATTAGTCATGGGTCAGCACACCACACTGTGAATGATGTGCTCCAGCTTCACAAACTGTCTGCAAGATGGGTGCCATGGCAGCTGACTCCTGAAATGAGAGAACGACGTGATGCTTGTGAAGAACTTCTTTGGCGCTTTGATCGAGAAGGTGATGGCTTCCTTGCAAGAATCGTTACTGGGGACGAAACCTCGGTTCACTTCCACCAACCGGAAACGAAGAGAGCGAGCGCCATTCCTCATAACCAAAACCAAAGAAGTTTCGAACAGAGCCATCTGCAGGGAAGTTTATGCTGACTCCCTTTTGGGACGAAAAAAGCGTCATTTTGGAGCATTACGTGCCTAGAGGGACCACTGTCACCAGTGCATCATACACAGATCTCCTAAAAAATCATCTGTGGCCTGCAATCAAATCAAAGCGACGTGGATTGCTCTCAGCAGGTGTCCTTTTGCAACATGACAATGCAAGGCCCCACACTCCACGTACAACAGTTGCAACAATCACAGACCTGCATTTTGAGGGTCTTCCTCATCCACCATACTCACCAGACCTTGCCCGCAAGTGATTTCCATATGTTTGGACCACTCAAAGACGCAATGGGAGAAAAGAAGTTCCGTTCTGATGAAGAGGTACGTCACGCGGTGCATGAATGGTTGCGCGGACTACCAAAAGAATTTTTTCTAAAGGCACTTATGCACTTTGTAAGCGCTGGAGGACATGCATTGAGCGTGGAAGAGATGATGTTGAAAAGTGATACAGCTTTGTACAACTTCTGCGCAATAAATGATATTTAAGAAAATATTCAAGGTTTTCATTTGACTCACCCTCGTATATGTGTAGTTCCGTTGTTTACAAAAAATGATCTTGTATAAAATGAATGTAACTAAGTATTCAGTTTACCGTGAACAGCAAGATCCAGGACTTTGAATGCAGAGGGTAAAATAACATTAATTGCGTCCGTCTGTTTTTATTAGGGTTTAATGCAGATAAGATCTTATGTTTGTGATTGGATCATGAATACGCTCTGTCGACCCCACCGTGCCTACCTGGCTTGTTAGTCATAAGAAACAAATCCCAGTAGATGACTAGATCAGGGGATATATAGACAGGATAACTTCTTTATACTTTAACTGATTGAACAGAAAGTTCAGGTCTCTGCAAGGTGTGGATAGGCTTTTGACAATGGAATGTGGGAGTTATTGTCTTGACATGTACTTCTAGGCAGCTTGTGCAAGTGGTCTGGCATATCCGCCAACAACTAAAGTAAGGGACTCTCACCTGCATTCTTGACAAGTGGCACAGTTGAGGGGCGACAGGAAGACGTATTTACATGTGGTCGCTAAAGGAGAGGGTTTTATGACAGGTTACACGACAGTGGGAACAGAGAAAATACTTTCTGTATGAAACAATACGTTCATGCTAGTCATGAGAGTGACACCTTTCAATCTCATTCTTGAAACACCAGTTGCGGAGGAGGACAGATGGAAGAAATGTAATTATTAGTAGATCAAACAGAGGAGCATGAAAAGGTAAAATGAACTGATTTATTTGGCGACTGATGCAAGCGGAGAAAAATAAATTTTAGGACACCAGACAAAACATTACTGAAACAACGTATCATTTTGGTGAAATGTATAGCTGTAATGTATAAGAAAAAAAATGGTTCAAATGGCTCTGAGCACTATGGGACTCAACATCTTAGGTCATAAGTCCCCTACAACTTAGAACTACTTAAACCTAACTAACCTAAGGACATCACACACACCCATGCCCGAGGCAGGATTCGAACCTGCGACCGTAGCAGTCCCGCGGTTCCGGACTGTATAAGAAACAATGTTAGCTTACTGAGAAAGAAGTTATTACGTAAAGAGCGAAAATCAGTCGAAAAAGGCTTAACACGAATCCGTCTCAAATATTAAACTGTTATTACTTTGTTGCTACGCTGAACATCTGTCATCGACACATTTCCACAATGTAGCATGTGGAAATGCTGAATATTACTTGATTGCCTGCGACCAACATTGTCTGTAGCCAGTAGCGTGCCCTAGTCTCTTTTGCCATAAATATTCCCTCCGCCTCCCTGTTCCTGCAGGACACAACATCAGACTTAGGAACTCCGTAAATCAGCGAAAGTGGCGCTGAATAACGAAGCGAAACGTGTACTGTGACTGCAGAGCGAGTAAACCAGTTGTTGCGGGATAAAATATCGGCCCCAGGTCCGGGCTACATACTGAATCACACGCCAGCACACCAGCCTGCTGGCCAAAACGGGGCAGTACTCGAGGCTCGGGACTCCTACCGCCAAAATGCAGAAGCTGAAACCAGTCCAGCGGCTGTGCAGTACTCGGCTTTATTTTGGAGATCACTGAGCATTTAGCTTAATCGTCTAGTGCGACACTTTTTAAAAATATAGTAGGCGAATTCTGTTGATATTGTTACCGTCTGAAATAAGAATTGTATGAGACGTACTTGACTGAGTTTTCGTTAACCGTTTTCCATAAGAAAACAGCGGAATCCACTAGCAATGAGAACTACTGCAAACTGTACACTCTGCGAAAGACTACTTTTTTGTTGAGACTAGTAGCTCCAGGCAATGCTGGTAGAGAGCCTTACAACTGTTGCGAAAAACTACTGTATAAAAGTTAGATAGAGACTCAAGCAGATTGAAATAGAAAATCACTTGTCTTTGTGAATACTTGAAGGAGCCCGTGGAGGAATGAGAGTATTATGAAGAAATAGTAACCGAACTGATAGTAATTTATGTCGATTGTACCTAGAATGAGAGTATTATAAAGAACTGAGAAAATACAGACTCTTTTACTCTAGTGGCCGTTATTTTTTATTGTAGAAAGAAAAACCGTTCTTGGTAAAGCAAAGTCACGATTGTTACTGATAAAACTGAAGAATTATCAGAGGACAGTATTCTAACACCAATCAAAAGCAATTGCCGATGTCTGTAGTAAAGATTTGTTTTATTTATTTCTTACTTACGAGTGACAACGAAAAAATATTTTCACGAACATTAATGGAGTCTTAAGCCACAATGTCGCACCTTCACATCGTGGCACTTGAAAACCATAGAATTACTTTTGAATACGGAATTAAGTTTTCCAAAAGAGATTCAAGATACTTTCACTCCCCCCTTAAGCGTCACGACAAGAGGATTATGGATTGATCACGATAGCGTTTAATTTATAATACGTCTTTACACGAGAAATAACGTCAGATTTGATTCTACAGTATAACATCCAATGGTTGTAATATTGCCGGCCGCGGTGGTCTAGCGGTTCAGGCGGTCAGTCCGGAACCGCGCGACTACTACGGTCGTAGGTTCGAATCCTGCCTCGGGCATGGATGTGTGTGATGTCCTTAGGTTGGTTAGGTTTAAGTAGTTCTAAGTTCTAGGGGACTGATGACCACAGGTGTTAAGTCCCATAGTGCTCAGAGCCATTTGAACCATTTGAACCATTTGGTTGTAATATTAATAAGCAGTAATGACAGTGTACTGACATGACATAATTATGTCATGAATTTTCATAAATGATGTAGTACCAAAGATTTTCAGAAAAATGACGAGGAAAACATGAAGGAGCAGTTCCCGTATCTAAGAAATTTGTGGCTGTCAAGGTCTTGAATCCAATACTCTGAACGTGATAGTCGAGGATGGGAATTTACCTGACCCGACTATTTCCTCTTTGTGTATGGAAACTGTCACTGGAGAATCGTTGCACAAAATTTGTTCAGTCAAAGAATAAATTCACTTGCACCCCAAAATAATAACAATAATAGCAATAATGACATTTTCTTGTCAGGAAGGTCAAGCAAGCAGCTAGTGATGGCAATTAGCACCTGGTCTTCATTCCAAAGGACTGGCATTCAACTACTCGTCCGGTGATCCTGGTTCAGATTTTCCATGGTCTTCCTAAATCATCTTAGGCGGATTCCAGAATGCTTCTTTCAGGTGTGATTGGTCCAACTTACTTGCCCATCCTACTTTTCCAGTGGTAGTTCTTCTTCGATAACAACCTCGTCGTCCAAGAGACGTACCATGCTGGAGTGCTCCTGATTGTGCTAATGTAAAAACAGGTGATATGACAGAAGAAGAGGTGTTCGCAGCAATCACAACACTTAGAAACAATAAAGCAGCTGGTTTGGGTGACACCTCAACCGAAGTTTTCCAATATGGACCTCCGACTTTAATTCAACATTTTATTAAACTATGGAATACCTATTGACAAATGAGGATAGTTCCAGAAGACTGCAGGCGTGACATTATTGTTAAACTCACCAAGAAGCAATTCTAACGGAATGTACTGAGTAGAGAGGTATTACACTTCTCTCTGTGCCAAACTAAGGCTTTTGCCTCGGTCTTCTAAAATGCAGCAGATTATCGACTATGAGAAGAACAGGCTGCTTTTGAAGTGGGGGATCCTGCTCTGGACATATACTTGTTCTGCGGAACGTAACAGAACAAGTCATAGAATTCAACTGTCCACTACTCTCAAACTATGTTGATTTTATGAAAGCCGGAGTGGCCGAGTGGCCGAGCGGGTCTTGGCGCTTCAGTCAGGAACCACGCGACCGCTACGGTCACAGGTTCGAATCCTGCCTCGGGCATGGATGTGTGTGATGTCCTTAGGTTAGTTAGGTTTAAGTAGTTCTACGTTCTGGGGGACTGATGACCACAGCAGTTAAGTCCCATAGTGCTCAGAGCCATTTGAACCATTTTTTTGAACCAGCTGAGTACCCAGCCATGCCTGGGTAGGTACACTACTGGCCATTAAAATTGCTACACCACGAAGATGACGTGCTACTGACGAGAAATTTAGCCGACAGGAAGAAGATGCTGTGATATACAAATGATTAGCTTTTCAGAGCATCCACACAAGATTGGCGCCGGTAGCGACACCTACATCGTGCTGACATGAGAAAAGTTTCCAAACGATTTATCATACGCAAACAGCAGTTGACCAGCGTTGCCTGGTGAAACGTTGTTGTGATGCTTCCTGTAAGGAGGAGAAATGCGTACCATCACGTTTCCGACTTTGATAAAGGTCGGATTGTAGCCTATCGCGATTGCGGTTTATCGTATCGCGACATTGCTGGTCGAGATCCAATGACTGTTAGCAGAATATAGAATCTGTGGGTTCAGGAGGGTAATATACGGAACGCCGTGCTGGATCCCAACGGCCTCGTATCACTACCAGTCGAGATGACAGGCATCTTATCAGCATGGCTGTAACGGATCGTGCAGCCACATCTCGATCCCTGAGTCAACAGAGGGGAACGTTTGCAAGACAACAACCATCTGCACGAACAGTTCGACGACGTTTGCTGCAGCATGGACTATGACCTAGGAGACCATGGCTGCGGTTGCCCTTGACGCTGCTTCACAGACAGGAGCACCTGCGATGGTGTACTCAACGACGAACCTGGGTGCACGAATGGCAAAACGTTATTTTTTCGGATGAATCCAGGTTCTGTTTACAGCATCATGATGGTCGCATCCGTGTTTGGCGACATAGCGGCGAACGCACATTGGAAGCGTGTATTCGTGATCGCCATACTGGCGTATCACTCGGCGTGATGGTATGGGGTGCCATTGGTTACGCGTCTCGGTCACCTCTTGTTCGCATTGACGGCACTTTGAACAGTGGACGTTACATTTCAAATGTATTACGACCCGTGGCTCTACCCTTCATTCGATCCCTGGGAAACTCTACATTTCAGCAGCATAATACACGACCGCATGTTGCATGTCCTGTACGAGCCTTTATGGATACAGAAAATGTTCGACTGCTGCCCTGACCAGCTTATTCTCCAGATCTCTCAGCAATTGAAAACGTCTGGTCAATGGTGGCCGAGCAGCTGGCTCGTCACAATACGCCAGTCAGTACTCTTAATAAACTGTGGTATCGTGTTGAAGCTACATGGGCAGCTGTACCTGTACACGCCATCCAAGCTGTGTTTGACTCAATGCCTAGGCGTATCAAGGCCGTTATTACGGCCAGAGGTGGTTGTTCTGGGTACTGATTTCTCAGGATCTATGCACCCAAGTTGCGTGAAAGTGTAATCACATGTCAGTTCTAGTATAATACATTTGTCCAATGAATACCCGGTTATCATCTGCATTTCTTCTTGGTGTAACAATTTTAATGGGCAGTAGTGTAGTAATTTCAGTCTTCTATTAGTCCATCTCCTCTTCCCCTCACACTGTCTCATCTCCTCCTTCGTCTCTCTCTATCCATTTCTCCCGCCAGCCACTCCGCCCCCCCCCCAAATCTCCTCCTTCCTCCTCTCTGTCCATACTCCTCCTACCTCTCTGCCTATCTGCTCCCCCTTCTGTCTATGTCTGCTCTCCCCACCTCTCTCTGTCCATCTGCTTGTCCGCACTCCTCCATCCATCTTCTCTTTACCTTTCTGTCCATCCAGTTTGGAAGATTTCTTGCTCAGTCTCAAATAATTATGCAAGTAAATAGTTGTCAGTAGAGTAACATTGGCTTTTTCTGGGTCCAGAAGCATTGGTTTCCTCATGACCCTAAAAATGGATGTCAGGATTCCAAAACAATTTTCGACAAGTCGACGGGCTCTTGAAAGTCGATAGTTGAATGTTCTCTCTTTTGTACCTTTCGCATAGACGCCTGCGTATGGTTTCATCACATTCTCATGCAAAGCAATTGCTTCGTCGGCCAATATAACATATGGTGTCATCTGTTCACGTGCAGGAAGTTGTTCAGGTCGAGGTATGTTAAGGGAGTTGTCTTGCAATTTCTTGCACAATTTAGTGCTTTTGAATATTCCGCCAAGAAATATTGCTACCTGTAGAATCGATTTAGCCGTATAAGTGAATTAAAGGAAAAGAAGTTACTTCGTACTGTACCATAATGAAATAGAATTCTGGCTGTAGCATTTACTGTCAAACCTAATACATTATAGCCTAATGTTTCATTTCAGAGTTCTGGTGATGAAGGAAGCCAACAGGATTCTACGGTAAATGTCGCCGAAGAAGTATTACATCTAAATGACACTACTCCGGAGAGTCCTGGTGAGTCACCTCCTATTAACAAAGGAGAAGGGATGGCGTACAGGGGAAAGATTTTCCAGTGCCCAAAAAACCGGTCAGTAAACGTAAGAAGAAAGAAGATCCGATGTCCATGAAGGCCTATGGCATTTTGGAAAGTGTGGGAAATGTACGTCCCGACGAGTGTTCCACATTCGAGGAACATATTGCAATGAAGCTCCGTAAATTTGACACCCGCAGGCGATCGGTGCTAATGCACAGAATAAACAATTTGGTTTTCGATGCCGAGACTGATTTGTATGCATATCATCTGACATCAGATAGTTCGTCTCCTTCGGTCGTCCATTCTCCCCAAAGCAGTCCTGTTTCCCACCCACCCCTCTCCCCAATGCAGTCCTATTCCGCAACTTCTCTTTCGAGTCACTCCCAGTCACGTGTGCTCGTCTCTCATGAAACGGCTGTCCCTACTCAACCAAGCAGCAGCAATGAACAACATGACTCTATCTCGCTCCGTCTACCAGATTCAGCTCTGCTCCAAGAACCTCCATCATATACTTTTTTTGTAGTGCTTCATAAATACATTTGATTATGCACATTCTGTTAACAATAACGTGTTTCAGACATTTTTATTTGTATGCGGATATTTACGTACATAATGTTGTAACGAATAACAAAACTGCAGTCAATAAATAATTGTTTGTAAGGAACTTTCTTTGATGTAATGCTGTCAGACCTCAACCTCTTTTACCTTGTACACATTTGACTTCGGACAGGTAACAACTTTATGCAAATAACTTAACTACAAATCCTTTGAAAAGGATGGTTTCATTTAACGACAATGAGCAATAATAACTTCTTACCTTCACAAAGGGTTTCAGTGCATTATTGAGAGCGGTGCAAACTTCGATGACAATCGTTGATATACTTTGTTTAGATATTTTGAACAGATACATCAGACTTGTAAAGGAATCTCCAGTTGCCAGAAAGCGCAAAGTTATTGCCAGTCTCTCTTTGGTAGATATAGCACGTCTACAATTTGTGTCTTTCTTCATTATGTCTGGTTCGATCACTTTCAACAGATATTCGAAGTCTTCGAAAGACGTTCGATAAAAGTTTTCGAACTGTCCACTGTCGCCTGCAAGTAGTTCACTGAAAAGATCATTTCCACCGTACAATGCCCTACTCTTTAACACTGGGGTTACCCAATGACGACGATTCTTCCTCTTCTTCCTTAACTGATGGTACAGCACAATAAATGCGGCACTAACAACCTTGGCTCGCTCCATCTTCAGACGTGCGCACGCTCCAACTGGAACCACAGTGCGCGCCCCGGAACGGCGCGGCGCGACGCGGACGTCGCATTCTGCTGTGCTACAGCAGTGCGCGGGCTGCCGCACGGCGCGGCGCGCTCAGTGTGGACCCGCCTTAGTATCAGTGAGCGCGCTGTCCATCTGTAGAATGGGGAAGGCGCGCGAACTGCATTTGACCAAGGGCACACTGGCTCGGCACAACCATTGTGGAGACTGAACGTGTCTTTAACACGTGGTGAAACCAAGGTGAAATCAATTCCAGACGTCGTGGTGTTGGCGGCCACCCCTCATTACAGATTCTGGACGTCATAGGCTGGGCAGAATGGTAAAACAGGACACGCGGCGACCTGTGACGGAACTAACACCAGACTTTAATGCCGAACAGAGCAAAAGTGTGTTTGAACACACGGTGCACCGCCTCAGCAGCCGACGACCCATGCATGTGTCAATGTTAACACAATGACATCGGCAACTAGACTGAAATGGGCAACGCTCCACGTTGGCGCAGTGGCAGAGTGTTGGATGGGCTGATAAATGCTGATACCTTCTTCATCATGCCGATGGGAGGGTGCGAATCCGTCGTCTTCCAGGGGAACGGCTCCTTCACGTCTATTCTGCGGGATGGAGGCAAGCGGCGGCTGCTCTATTGTGCTCTGGGGAACATTCACGTGAGCATCCATGACAGTGGAGCTCATGAAAGTCATCATGACAGCCAAGGAGTATCGTACGCTGGTTGCACACCACGTAAGCCCTGTCATGATGATAATGTTTCCCAACAGCACTGGCATTTTTCAACAAGATAATGCGCCATGTCACTAGACCAGGAGTGCGACTGAGCAACACAGTGGCGAGTTCCAGTTGGTGTGCTGGCCTCCCAACTCGTCAGATCTGATCCTGATCGAACGTGGTGTCGAAGCTCATCGGCCCCCCTCCCTAGAATTTACGGGAATCAGGTGACTTGTGCGAGCAGATGTCGTGCCAACTGCCTCCAGTGACCTACAAAGGCCCCATTGCTTCCATGCCACGACGCGTCATGCCACCTACTAGGTAGGTGGTCATACGGTTCTGGCTGATCAGTGTACCCCTGAACATATTCCAGGTATTCTTGCGCCTAATATCACTTTGACTAACACCACTAGTCTTGAAGTTAAATACATCTAGCACACATAATTGACGCTGCGCACGTTTCACCTCAGTTTGTTGGCATGGCTAATTGAGTTTCACCAAATGTCCGTGTTCAACCGGAGACCTGATGCTATCGCTTGTAAATACCACCGGGAACCACTCAGTGTCTGCCTAACGGTGGACACAGAGGCGAAGTTGGAGAAATTCCTTCACAGAACGGATTGGTGGGTTTCTGGACACTCACAAGAATTGTCCCCCCTCCTGGGAAGTCCATATTTAAAGGTAGATGTACGAGGTATGTGAAACATGTCTTTTAGGCAGCTGCAGGATCTCTAGATAGAGAAACAGTTAGAGAAAGAGAGAGAGAGAGAGAGAAAGAGAGAGACAGAGAGAGAGAGGAAGAGAGAGACAGAGAATGTGTATGCGTATGTGTGTGTGTGTGTGTGTGTGTGTGTGAGAGAGAGAGAGAGAGAGAGAGAGAGAGATGGGGAAGACGGAGAGAGGGACTGCAACTGCTGACGGCCGCGTGGAGTTAGCCGCTCGTTCTAGGGCGCCTTACCACGGTCCGCGTGGCTGCCCCCGTCGAAGGTTAGAGTCCTCCCTCGGCCATGGGTGTGTGCGTTGTCCTTAGCGTAAAGATAGATTAAGTAGTGTGTAAGCCTAGAGACCGATGACATCAGCAAAAAAATGGTTCAAATGCCTCTGAGTACTATGCGACTTAACTTCTGAGGTCATCAGCCCCCTAGAACTTACAACTACTTAAACCTAACCAACCTAAGGACATCACACACATCCATGCCCGAGGCAGGATTCGAACCTAACCTGCGACCGTAGCGGTCGCGCGGTTCCAGACTGCAGTGCCTAGAGCCGCTCGACCACTCTGGCCGGCGATGACTTCAGCAGTAAAAACAAAAAAAAAAAAAAAAAAAAAAAACTCTGACGGTTCACCAGGCCCCGTCAGCGCCTCGAGACCACAGTTTCCACTCGCCGGGTTGTAGCGACACTTATGGCCGACGTAATATTTCGCGGAACGCGCCAGACAGTGTGCAGTGGATAAATATAAATCCACACGGTCACACGGACTGATTCATCCTTCTTCATTGCAAATTACTAACAAATATCAGAAAGTTATCAGCCGTGATAGTATTTGTTAAGGATAGTTTGAAATTCAGATCCACTCAGCATGCCTATTTTTCTTGATCAAGTACTCTTATTTTTTCAGTTACCTCTGGTGACTATAAACATAAATTCTTGTAATGTCTCACAAATAATTAATGTCAAGCCGTTTTCCACCTGCGCTGGCAATTTCCATTAAGACAGAGATAAAACAAACAGCCAGCCAACTCCAGCGTTCTACACTCCTGGAAATTGAAATAAGCACACCGTGAATTCATTGTCCCAGGAAGGGGAAACTTTATTGACACATTCCTGGGGTCAGATACATCACATGATCACACTGACAGAACCACAGGCACATAGACACAGGCAACAGAGCATGCACAATGTCGGCACTAGTACAGTGTATATCCACCTTTCGCAGCAATGCAGGCTGCTATTCTCCCATGGAGACGATCGTAGAGATGCTGGATGTAGTCCTGTGGAACGGCTTGCCATGCCATTTCCACCTGGCGCCTCAGTTGGACCAGCGTTCGTGCTGGACGTGCAGACCGCGTGAGACGACGCTTCATCCAGTCCCAAACATGCTCAATGGGGAACAGATCCGGAGATCTTGCTGGCCAGGGTAGTTGACATACACCTTCTAGAGCACGTTGGGTGGCACGGGATACATGCGGACGTGCATTGTCCTGTTGGAACAGCAAGTTCCCTTGCCGGTCTAGGAATGGTAGAACGATGGGTTCGATGACGGTTTGGATGTACCGTGCACTATTCAGTGTCCCCTCGACGATCACCAGTGGTGTACGGCCAGTGTAGGAGATCGCTCCCCACACCATGATCTACATCTACATCTATACTCCGCGAGCCACCTTACGGTGTGTGGCGGAGGGTACTTATTGTACCACTATCTGATCCCCCCTTCCCTGTTCCATTCACGAATTGTGCGTGGGAAGAACGACTGCTTGTAAGTCTCCGTATTTGCTCTAATTTCTCGGATCTTTTCGTTGTGATCATTACGCGAGATATATGTGGGCGGTAGTAATATGTTGCCCATCTCTTCCCGGAATGTGCTCTCTCGTAATTTCGATAATAAACCTCTCCGTATTGCGTGACGCCTTTCTTGAAGTGTCCGCCACTGGAGCTTGTTCAGTATCTCCGTAACGCTCTCGCGCTGACTAAATGTCCCCATGACGAATCGCGCTGCTTTTCGCTGGATCATGTCTATCTCTTCTATTAATCCAACCTGGTAAGGGTCCCATACTGATGAGCAATACTCAAGAATCGGACGAACAAGCGTTTTGTAAGCTACTTCTTTCGTCGATGAGTCACATTTTCTTAGAATTCTTCCTATGAATCTCAACCTGGCGCCTGCTTTTCCCACTATTTGTTTTATGTGATCATTCCACTTCAGATCGCTCCGGATAGTAACTCCTAAGTATTTTACGGTCGTTACCGCTTCCAATGATTTACCACCTATGGCATAATCGTACTGGAATGGATTTCTGCCCCTATGTATGCGCATTATATTACATTTATCTACGTTTAGGGAAAGCTGCCAGCTGTCGCACCATGCATTAATCCTCTGCAGGTCTTCCTGGAGTACGTACGAGTCTTCTGATGTTGCTACTTTCTTGTAGACAACCGTGTCATCTGCAAATAGCCTCACGGAGCTACCGATGTTGTCAACTAAGTCATTTATGTATATTGTAAACAATAAAGGTCCTATCACGCTTCCTTGCGGTACTCCCGAAATTACCTCTACATCTGCAGATTTTGAACCGTTAAGAATGACATGCTGTGTTCTTTCTTCTAGGAAATCCTGAATCCAATCACAAACCTGGTCCGATATTCCGTAAGCTCGTATTTTTTTCACTAAACGTAAGTGCGGAACCGTATCAAATGCCTTCCTGAAGTCCAGGAATACGGCATCAATCTGCTCGCCAGTGTCTACGGCACTGTGAATTTCTTGGGCAAATAGGGCGAGCTGAGTTTCACATGATCTCTGTTTGCGGAATCCATGTTGGTTATGATGAAGGAGATTTGTATTATCTAAGAACGTCATAATATGAGAACACAAAACATGTTCCATTATTCTACAACAGATTGACGTAAGCGAAATAGGCCTATAATTATTCGCATCTGATTTATGACCCTTCTTGAAAATGGGAACGACCTGCGCTTTCTTCCAGTCGCTAGGTACTTTACGTTCTTCCAGCGATCTACGATAAATTGCTGATAGAAAGGGGGCAAGTTCTTTAGCATAATCACTGTAGAATCTTAAGGGTATCTCGTCTGGTCCGGATGCTTTTCCGCTACTAAGTGATAGCAGTTGTTTTTCAATTCCGATATCGTTTATTTCAATATTTTCCATTTTGGCGTCCGTGCGACGGCTGAAGTCAGGGACCGTGTTACGATTTTCCGCAGTGAAACAGTTTCGGAACACTGAATTCAGTATTTCTGCCTTTCTTCGGTCGTCCTCTGTTTCGGTGCCATCGTGGTCAACGAGTGACTGAATAGGGGATTTAGATCCGCTTACCGATTTTACATATGACCAAAACTTTTTAGGGTTCTTGTTTAGATTGTTTGCCAATGTTTTATGTTCGAATTCGTTGAATGCTTCTCTCATTGCTCTCTTTACGCTCTTTTTCGCTTCGTTCAGCTTTTCCTTATCAGCTATGATTCGACTACTCTTAAACCTATGATGAAGCTTTCTTTGTTTCCGTAGTACCTTTCGTACATGATTGTTATACCACGGTGGATCTTTCCCCTCGCTTTGGACCTTAGTCGGTACGAACTTATCTAAGGCGTACTGGACGATGTTTCTGAATTTTTTCCATTTTTGCTCCACATCCTCTTCCTCAGAAATGAACGTTTGATGGTGGTCACTCAGATATTCTGCGATTTGTGCCCTATCACTCTTGTTAAGCAAATATATTTTCCTTCCTTTCTTGGCATTTCTTATTACACTTGTAGTCATTGATGCAACCACTGACTTATGATCACTGATACCCTCTTCTACATTCACGGAGTCGAAAAGTTCCGGTCTATTTGTTGCTATGAGGTCTAAAACGTTAGCTTCACGAGTTGGTTCTCTAACTATCTGCTCGAAGTAATTCTCGGACAAGGCAGTCAGGATAATGTCACAAGAGTCTCTGTCCCTGGCTCCAGTTCTGATTGTGTGACTATCCCATTCTATACCTGGTAGATTGAAGTCTCCCCCTATTACAATAGTATGATCACGAAACTTCTTCACGACGTTCTGCAGGTTCTCTCTGAGGCGCTCAACTACTACGGTTGCTGATGCAGGTGGTCTATAGAAGCATCCGACTATCATATCTGACCCACCTTTGATACTTAGCTTAACCCAGATTATTTCACATTCGCATTCGCTAATAACTTCACTGGATATTATTGAATTCTTTACTGCTATAAATACTCCTCCACCATTGGCGTTTATCCTATCCTTGCGGTATATATTCCATTCTGTGTCTAGGATTTCGTTACTGTTCACTTCCGGTTTTAACCAACTTTCCGTTCCTAATACTATATGCGCACTATTTCCTTCAATAAGAGATACTAATTCAGGAACCTTGCCCTGGATACTCCTGCAGTTTACCAATATTACGTTAACTTTTCCTGTTTTTGGTCTCTGAGGACGGACGTTCTTTATCAACGATGATAATGTCCTCTCTGGTAAGCCGTCAGGTATTTTATCGTTTCGCCCAAGGGGGGGTCCCTCTAACCTAAAAAACCCCCGTGTGCACGCCACACGTACTCTGCTACCCTAGTAGCTGCTTCCGGTGTGTAGTGCACGCCTGACCTGTCTAGGGGGCCCCTACAGTTCTCCACCCAATAACGGAGGTCGATGAATTTGCAACCATTATAGTCGCAGAGTCGTCTGAGCCTCTGGTTTAGACCCTCCACACGGCTCCAAACCAGAGGACCGCGATCGACTCTGGGCACTATGCTGCAGATATTAAGCTCAGCTTGCACTCCGCGTGCGATGCTGGTTGTCTTCACCAAATCAGCCAGCCGCCGGAAGGAACCAAGGATGGCCTCAGAACCCAAGCGGCAGGCGTCATTCGTTCCGACATGTGCTACTATCTGCAGCCGGTCACACCCAGTGCGTTCAATAGCTGCCGGAAGGGCCTCCTCCACATTACGGACGAGACCCCCCGGCAAGCACACCGAGTGCACACTGGCATTCTTCCCCGACCTACCCGCTATTTTCCTGAGGGGCTCCATAACCCGCCTAACGTTGGAGCTCCCTATAACTAATAGGCCCGCCCTCTGTGACTGTCGGGACCTTGCCGGAGAATCGGCCACTGGCCCAACAGGCGAGGCATCCTGTGGTGGCTCGGAAACGATGTCATCACCACTAGGAAGCACCCCGTACCTGTTGGAAAGGGGTAAGGCAGCTGCCACGCGGCCAGATCCCACCTTCGCCTTTCGGCCAGGCACGCGAGAGCCCACCACTGTCCGCCATTCACCCTGGAGTGATGGCTGACCGGTAAGATGCTCACTGCCGGAAGACGCAGCGACATCAGGGGTTCCATGTGATTCCAAGGCCACCGGAGTAGGCATAGGTCTCACCACAGTTGCCCCAACGCCACTACGAGCCGACGCCTGCGCCTCGAGCTCGATGAGCCTAACAGACAAAGCCTCCACCTGCCCCCGAAGAGTGGCCAATTCTCCTTGCGTCCGCTCACAACAACCACAGTCCCTACACATGACTATGTTTACCCTACCCTATACGGTGACAAATTCCCAAGATAATCTTCTGATGAGCTACTCTGATAATCAAGAAACACTCACTGAAATACGAGACGCGAAAACTACGCTAGGTTTTCCCAGAAAAACTATTTAAAAGCTAAGCGCAGCAAATAAGTACAAAAACGCTTTATACAAACAGTACTGTGCTGCTGCTGGTGCTCTCGCTCTCGCTGTCACAAGACAACTGCTGATTCAAGTGACTAGTGGCTAACGGCCGCGAAACAAACAAAAGACGGTTTTAGGGCGCTTTCTGTTCTAAACGATCAAGAAAACACTAAGAAATCTAACACGAAAACTACGTAAAGTTTTATCAAGAACTGTTAGTTACTATGCAGAGCAGATAAACACAAATAGAATCCCTTCCTTAGTGGAAGGTCGTAAACAAAATGCAAAATAAACGCTTTATACAAACAGTACTGTGCTGCTGCTGGTGCTCTCGCTCTCGCTGTCACAAGACAACTGCTGATTCAAGTGACTAGTGGCTAACGGCCGCGAAACAAACAAATGACGGTTTTAGGGCGCTTTCTGTTCTAAACGATCAAGAAAATACTAAGAAATCTAACACGAAAACTACGTAAAGTTTTATCAAGAACTGTTAGTTACTATGCAGAGCAGATAAACACAAATAGAATCCCTTCCTTAGTGGAAGGTCGTAAACAAAATGCAAAATAAACGCTTTATACAAACAGTACTGTGCTGCTGCTGGTGCTCTCGCTCTCGCTGTCACAAGACAGGGTGTTGGCCCTGTGTGCCTCGGTCGTATGCAGTCCTGATTGTGGCGCTCACCTGCACGGCGCCAAACACGCATACGACCATCATTGGCACCAAGGCAGAAGCGACTCTCATCGCTGAAGACGACACGTCTCCATTCGTCCC
The DNA here is from genome assembly GCF_023864275.1 of Schistocerca cancellata. Taxonomy (NCBI): domain Eukaryota; kingdom Metazoa; phylum Arthropoda; class Insecta; order Orthoptera; family Acrididae; genus Schistocerca; species Schistocerca cancellata. The sequence continues at coordinate 906,678,974 of NC_064626.1, read as the reverse complement.
TCCATTCACGCCTGTCGCGACACCACTGGAGGCGGGCTGCACGATGTTGGGGCGTGAGCGGAAGACGGCCTAACGGTGTGCGGGACCGTAGCCCAGCTTCATGGAGACGGTTGCGAATGGTCCTCGCCGATACCCCAGGAGCAACAGTGTCCCTAATTTGCTGGGAAGTGGCGGTGCAGTCCCCTACGGCACTGCGTAGGATCCTACGGTCTTGGCGTGCATCCGTGCGTCGCTGCGGTCCGGTCCCAGGTCGACGGGCACGTGCACCTTCCGCCGACCACTGGCGACAACATCGATGTACTGTGGAGACCTCACGCCCCACGTGTTGAGCAATTCGATGGTACGTCCACCCGGCCTCCCGCATGCCCACTATACGCCCTCGCTCAAAGTCCGTCAACTGCACATACGGTTCACGTCCACGCTGTCGCGGCATGCTACCAGTGTTAAAGACTGCGATGGAGCTCCGTATGCCACGGCAAACTGGCTGACACTGACGGCGGCGGTGCACAAATGCTGCGCAGCTAGCGCCATTCGACGGCCAACACCGCGGTTCCTGGTGTGTCCGCTGTGCCGTGCGTGTGATCATTGCTTGTACAGCCCTCTCGCAGTGTCCGGAGCAAGTATGGTGGGTCTGACACACCGGTGTCAATGTGTTCTTTTTTCCATTTCCAGGAGTGTAGATACATCAGTGCCGAACAGCAGCTATCACCTATTTACACGTGATGCAATTTGCACTCACATTGTCGATGGCATTTCTGTACATGAATTATAATGGAAATCGACACTTGAACGCATGTGCTGAATTTCTTTTACCAGCACAATTTCGATTATTCACAGTTTCAAATATCAATCAGAAAGAAATGAATATCAGGAATATATTCGTGCGTTTTCTTTTCAGAATGGTCAATACTGAAAACCGTTACCGTATGCCCGTTTGTTACATAATTACCTTACCTAAGTGAATAGTTTTAGATCTGCCATAAACTGATGTGCTATTAATTTACTATTTATTTAATTATCACAGAACAAAACGTACTTGTTTGTTTCACAAATTAACGTTCCAAACGAACTATATTTCAGGTTCCAGTCCCATTTTTAGTAGTGAACTATTACATGGACGATAATCCAGTCCAACGTATTACAAAGGGCAGTATTGGTTTGTCAATCACACTGAATAATCGAAGTTACAAGGCAAAACACCATAATGCATTAATAATAACTTTGCAAGATCGTAACGCTATAATAAGAGTTTGCAGCTGAAAACAAAGGTGATTTGCAATAAGATTTTGTAAAGAAACAAGTAAAAGTGTGTTTTTGACAAACAGTTACAATATTCACCAACATGCACAATCAACTCAACTAAAATGATCTAGCTAACTAACTAGTCAGTAGTGTGTAATCATCTGTTTCATTACTGTTATTGGAAGATACAGATACAATTACGATTTCATCTGAGCGCAGTGCTGTGGATGCATTTTAATCAACTGACAAATTGGGAGTTTGTTGGGGTGAATCGTATTTTTTTTATCAAAACACAAAGTTTATAATTAATGGTAATAGCAGGTTATCTGAGAGGTTTGAACGCTCTGGAGCTGCCGGCAAGAGCACAACAAGCGTCATTAGCACCAATGACGGGCCAGGTCGATGATCCCTCGACCTTCGTCTTACTCCAGGTAAACCACTTGCATGCTCCTCACTGGAGAATACGCTAAGCAAGAGTTTCCAGTTTTATTGCATAGTCTTCATTGCTTTTCTGCAAATGACTAGTGTGCATTATTTATGGTCATTAGTGCATTTGCTTCCTTAATAATTCATGTTACGCAGAGTTAGTTGTTGTAAAATTTTACGACAGTATATTTCTCCACAAGTAGAGACGATGTATGAACCTGAGAAGTGTTACAGCGAATTTTTAACACACGAACACATCTACGTCTGCATATGTAGGTATAGGTCACTAACATCCTGTAAGGCGTCGTATAATTTCTAGTGGAGGACTATTTTTTATAAGCTCCGCAACTCGATAGTTCACGAAAATCTATTGAGAAGAATAGATACATGTAATTCTTCGAACGTGGGGCAGTTATTCTGATTTTTGCTTTATTATCCACTTACTTGTAGTACCTAATTAGCGTCAGGGTGTTTCAAATATTCTAAATGTCAGATGATTGCTATACACTGACAGAAAAAATATCGCGAGACCAAGAAGTTGTGTGACATAAACGAAAGATGGAAGGTGTGTTTCCACATCTGAAATATGATGCCTTTTCAGATTTCGCGCCAGGCGCGTATGAGTGGCGCTAATAACACCACTATCAGAATGTAAATCAGGTTTGCTTTAAATACACGCTTTAACGGTCATGAGCGTTAGATACAGTCGAAACTGGACGTGGTGAGCTGATGTTAGTCAAGAATGCCTTTAAGGCGACAAAGACGCCATTTTCAGTACCTCACTATTAACGAGATCATGAAATAGGGCTACAAGAAGCTGGATACTCCTTCTGCGATATTGCAGAAATACTTGGCAGGAATGTAGCCACTGTACATGATTGTTGCCAGCAGTGGTCACAAGGATGTCCGAGCTCCAGAGGGCTACGTGGCACTGCCGAAAAGGGAGACCATCATGTCCAGCGTATGCATCTGCAGCAGCACACTGACACAACGAACTGTTGAAAGAATCGGTTACTTCAAGGGCAGCTCCGAGCCAGATGTGCATTCCACTGACCCGAACCACCGCCATTTGGTGGTGTCAAGCTACAGCTCATTGGAGGGCGGAGTGGAGGTCCGTTGTGTTCTCTGGTGAAAGCTCGTTCTGTCTCGGTGCAGAACGCCGCGCCTACATGAGTAGCGGGGGCTGCCTGGACGGGATTGGGTGTTTTTTTAGGTTTGAGTGCTTTGGGAAACTGCAGAATAGCCCTAAGTTTCAAAGTGTTCAGGACGAACACGTAAGTGGATGGATCTAGCAGCAAACAGTGGAGTGTGTAACTGGCGTGTATTGGTTAGGAGCACGCCAGTAGAGGGCCTGAAACCAACCTGGCCGTCCGTGTGGCAGAGCGGTTCTAGGCGCTTCCGTCTGGAACCGCGTGACCGCTACGGTCGCAGGTTCGAATCCTGCCTCGGGCATGGATGTGTGTGATGTCCTTAGGTTAGTTAGGTTTAAGTAGTTCTAAGTTCTAGGGGACTGATGACCACAGATGTTAAGTCCCATAGTGCTCAGAGCCATTTGAACCATTTGAAACCAACCTGTCTGCATGCTAGACACACTGGACCTACACCTGGAGTGTGTGACTTCGTATGACAGCAGGAGCACTCTCGTGGCTACCGCATAAAGCCTGACCGTCAGTCTGTACATGATTCAACATGTTGCGCTGTCGTTCATGAACAGCCTAGAAGGGGCTGTTTCCCAACGGTATAACTCTCTCTCACATACCGCTGTTGTAACCCAACCTGCTCAACAGAGTGTGGACAAGGTGCCTTGGCCTGTTCGATCACCAGATCTGTCTCCAATCGAGCACATACGGGACATCATCAGACAACAACTCTAGCGTCATCGACAACCAGCATTAAGCGTCCCTGTAATGGCCAACCAAGTGTAACTGCCGTAGAACTCCATCCCACAAACTGACATCCAGCACCTGTACAGCACAATGTATGCACGTTTGTATGTCCGCATTCAGTATTCTGGTGGTTACACCGATTAGTAATATACGTGCATTACACATTTTCAGTGGCATTTATCGCGCTCACATTAACCTGTGATCTTTCAATGTCGATCTTACCTAGACAACTGTATCCCCGAAATTTCATTTTTCTACATTATTTATTTTTTGGTGTTGCGATTTTTTCCCCGTCAGTGTAATTCTTTAAACAAGTGTTAGAACTGTAACAGGCATACTTCTGCTGCGCGCAGATGCAAATTGTTTAAATATTCTATAACATCCTCTCTCGAATATTTTGTGTTTTGGAGAAAATCCATAGTCGATAGTTGTAGAAAAAAATTGTTTTCTTAACGCCCATCTTGACACCAGCATAGATAAGAAAAGTAAATTAACTGGCCAACATACAGACTGAGAAATACAAAACGCTTATATCCACCATTGTATAAAACCTAATACCATTAACACCAACGGCTAGCTGATGTTCTATGACTGTAGTTAATATTGAAGAGAACCATGCACTTAATATACCAGACAAGGTATTACAATGTCTTGCACACAGTCTCCTTGGGTTTTTCACAAATAAGCAGCATAGACCGAGGTAAAGTCACAATAATTGCCAGAAAAAGCATAACACAGTTTGCGACTGGAGCCCAGAATCTTTCCAAATAATTAGTTACTAATGACTCAACTAAGTGTCAATTCTGTCAGTTCGCAAGGGATATTCGCGCAGCTGACCTGCTTTTAAATTATATTGTGAAAACCTACATTAGATAGAACCGACTGTGGTCCTTTGGTACATAGCCAAGTGGAGGGTATAAGTCGGAGGCTCAGACGGTTCAGCCCAAAGGATCCTGGGTTTCCGGGTTACACTAAATAGGTCAGGAGATCATTACACGCACTACGCACCTACACGAGTAGTGGGGGCTGCCTGGAGGGGATTGGGCGGATTTATAGGTTAGAGTGCCTCGAGAAGGTGCAGAATGGGCCTCAGTTTCAACACAGAAGTGAGTGGACACAGCAACAATCAATTTTGTAATTCTAAACTGGCGCGTGTTGTGGTGGAGAAAGCCATAGCTCCAAGTGCTAATAGAAATCACTGGATCTCAAACGGAAAAGCTGTAAATAAGTTCAGTCGAAATTTTTACGCAGGACATTACCGTGTTCAGAAAGGATAGATTAGTTACAGTCGGTAGTGGAGTGTTTATTGCTATCAGAAGTAGTTTACCTCACGGTGAAACAGAAGTAGATAGTTCCTGTGAGATAGTAGTGGTATAGATTATAAATGAAAACCGGAATAAATATTAGTAACTGGTTTATTTTATCGAACCCCGACTCGGATGATGCATTTGCTCAACACTTCAAAGAAAACTTAAGTGTCATTTCAGATACATGCTCCAGTCATAAAAATATAGTAGGTGTTGACTTCAATCTACACTCGATATGTTGGCGAAAGTATATGGCATGGCAGGCATAAAACGTGGTCCGAAATTGTATTGAATGTCTACTCAGAAAATTATTTTGAACAACTAGTTCAAGCGTCCACTCAAAGCGTAAATGGTTGCGAAAACATACTTGACCTCCTACCGACAATTCTACTCCAGTCAGTGGTGAGATTTAAGCTCTAATGCGCACGACACTACCGCAAACAATAGCAATTGCGTAGAATACCGTCGACATATCTCTGTGCTGCAAGGCTGCCGCAGATGACAACCAAAGGGGTCCTGCTATGAAATGAAATGTCACCCCAGGCCATCACTTCTGTTGTCGGGCCGTAGGCGGGCAGCACTCAGGTTGGCTGTGTGGGACACCACCAGACACATCTTTGCGGATCATCAGGGCTCACTTCGAAGCGGGGCTCGTCACTGAAGACAAATCTACTCTAGTCAATGCAGCTAGATAACAGAACGCAGCATGTCATTCTCAATGGAGAGAAGTCTTCCGAAGTAAGAGTGATTTCAGGTGTGCCGCAGGGGAGTGTCGTAGGACCGTTGCTATTCACAATATATATAAATGACCTTGTGGGTAACATCGGAAGTTCACTGAGGCTTTTTGCGGATGATGCTGTAGTATATCGAGAGGCTGTAACAATGGAAAATTGTACTGAAATGCAGGAGGATCTGCAACGAATAGACGCATGGTGCAGGGAATGGCAATTGAATCTCAATGTAGACAAGTGTAATGTGCTGGGAATACACAGAAAGATAGATCCTTTATCATTTAGCTACAATACAGCAGGTCAGCAATTGGAAGCAGTTAATTCCATAAATTATCTGGGAGTAGGTATTAGGAGTGATTTAAAATGGAATGACCATATGAAATTAATCGTCGGTAAAGCAGATGTCAGACTGAGATTCATTGGAAGAATCCTAAGGACATGCAGTCTGAAAACGAAGGAAGTAGGTTACAGTAAACTTGTTCGCCCACTGCTTGAATACTGATCACCGATGTGGGATCCGTACGAGATAGGGTTGATAGGAAAGATAGAGAAGATCCAGCGGAGAGCAGCGCGCTTCGTTACAGGATCATTTAGTAATCGCGAAAGCGTCACGGAGATGATAGATAAACTCCAGTGGAAGACTCTGCAAGGGAGACGCTCAGTAGCTCGGTACGGGCTTTTGTTGAAGTTTCGAGAATGTACCTTCATTGAGGAGTCAGGCAGTATATTGCTCCCTCCTACGTACATCTAGCGAAGAGACCATGAAGATAAAATCAGAGAGATTAGAGCCCACACAGAGGCATACCGACAATCTTTCTTTCCACGAACAATACGAGACTGGAATAGAAGGGAGAACCGATAGAGGTACTCAAGGTACCCTCTGCCACGCACCGTCATGTGGCTTGCGGAGTATGGATGTAGATGTAGAAGTGGGTAAGGTGACCTCTCGCGATAAGCGGGAGAACCGAGTTCTGTTATAGTCCCGGTCCAGCAAAAATTTTCGTGTCTCACAATTGGGTAATACATCTATATCCATTGCAGCTGATCTCATCGTCAAATCATATGTAAAAATAAAGGTAAGTATTGACTGATAATCTCTGTAATCAAAATGTAGCGTTCTTACTAATTCTATGTGACAAAAACCTGACAAATGGGAACAAATGAAAGGATTTTCTGGAGTGAACATCTTTTCATGACACGAAACTGTTTAGCGTTCGGATTCGTGACATCGTATTCACCTGGCGTGACACGTTCGTGATCTGTCAGGGAATCATCGTTGCTGCCAAATCGGCCAGGCAAATTGTGTCGGAAAAGCTCGCACACTATTTTCGAGGAAGCGAGCAGAACTGACCACTCTGCTAATTGGCGCCGACTGCCGCCGCCGGAGTCGCGTTACGGGCGGGCGTTCGGAATTTTCCCAACTGGAGATGGGCGTTCCCTGTGTCAAGGGCGGCGCGCCGGCCTTTCGCTCTAATTGAACGCAATAGCGCTAATTGGAAACGGGCTGGAATTGTTTTTCAAACGCGGCGTGCGCGCTCATTACGGCGTGACACAGGGACCGCCGCCGGTCCCGGGACAAGTTACGGCCCGCTCGTCCATCAACCATCGGCTTCCCGGCAGCCGCGGACACCACAGTCGCAGTTGGCCTCGCCAGAGGTCACTGTCACGTACACCATCGGCCGCCTCTCGTCCAGCGCGCCATAACTCACCGCAATGGACAATCAATTTCGAAGTAACAGCTGTATTTTTACGCCACGGTCTGTGGCCGAAAGAGTACGGACCACTCTGCTGACGGCTACTGTACACTTACAAGGAGTATTACGAAAGCACCGGGACTGGCGTCATCATTCAGAGTACACTGAGCCTTAATTAAAGCGTTGTTCTGGGTTTCCTTTTGGAAGCGCCCTTCACTTTCAGCACAATGGACGAACTGACAGGGAAACACCTGAAACACGTTACAGAATCTTCAACTTTTGTAGTCCTGTCTCCCTCAGTTGCGTGTAATATCACGGTATATTGATAATTTTTACTTATGGACCGTCTGACAGCAACTGAATAAAACACAATTTTAGTGCCATACGCGTTTCGCCTTTATTTTCTGCAACGCATCATCAGTGGCCTGGAATATGTACATATGTTAGCTATTTAATGACATACAGGAATTTTGAAACAAGATGCAAAGAACATATCAGATGTTGGAAGTATGAAACAAACCATTCCACATTTGCAGAGCATTTAAAACACCATAACCATAATCCTATAAACATGGAACAAGAAATGAAAGTAATGAGAATGAGCAACCATGACAAACATCTTATACAAATGCAAGAAAACTTCCACATCCAGAAAGCCATAGCAGAAAACAAACATGTGATAAATGAACAAACACACATCAGCACATGCTCCCTACTACACTTAATAAAGGAAATGATAACATAAAACAAAAAAACTCTTCCGCCCTTCACCTTCTGGACACACACACACACACACACACACACACACACACACACAAATACATACACGAACAGATCACAGATACTTAAATAACTACACTCGAAAGCTTGGCAATAACATTCGATCTTTGGCAAAAAAATTTGACCGTCGGCAACAGAAAACAAAACATTGCATTGAAACAAGCGTTCAGTTCATAGTGCTGTGGAATGTGGGAAAAAACCGCAAATTAGCATTCAAAAGAAGGTGTTGTTAACACCAAAAATGCAACAGGAGCGTAATATGTAAGAAATTGTCCACGCAACCTGTAAGTACAGTTCAAAACATTACTACTTCATAGGAAATACCTGCCACCAGAACTGTTTATAACCTGTAGGCACAGTGACAAAAATGTAAATTAAATAGCTAACATACGTACATATTCCAGGCCACTGATGATGTCTTGCAGAAAATAAAGGCGAAACGCGTATGGCACTAAAATTGTGTTTTATTCAGTTGCTGTCAGACGGTCCATAAGTAAAAATCATCAATATACCGTGACGTTACAGAATATTTCCCAGGAACTGTTATCTTGGGATGAGGAAAACGGACCGTTAATACCGATACTAGTATTTTAGCTCCAATAACTGGTATTTGTCCGTATTTGTTTGGTCTCGGTTATAACAATATTTTTTTAAATTTCTTACAATCGAGTAAAAAAATATCTAAATGCTAAATGTCAATTAGCTATAGCACCAGTTATAATTTTTCGTTTTTAAATAAACCTTTTTAAAAATGGAGTAATTCGTAAAAAATGGGAAGAGTGATCTGTACTGTTCTAATAACAATGCAGACAGAAACAGGCAACAAACACATGGCATATGAACTGGTACAGCGTTGCTGAGACAATGATGAAACCTGTTAATTGAGGAAGGCAGGATGGGTTACGATTGTGGACGGGGCCCGATCAATTACTATTGGTTTGCTTTCCAATTTCACACATTTATTTTAATAAATAATTTTTGGAAAACAAGTCAATGTGGTCGCAACCAGAATTTTAAAGCAAGTAATCACAATCACGGCTGAAAGCCTTTAACGCGACAAATGGCAATTATTTAAAATTAAACAAATACATAAATACAGACAGCCAATAATTTTAAAGACAAGCTAATGTGGTCCCAATCTGAATTTTAAGGTAAGTAACCACAATCACGGTAGAAGGCATTTAACGCCCAAAATGGCAATTATTTAAAAAATTTAGCAAACATATATAAAATACAGACAGCAAATAATTTTTGAAAACAACCCAGTGTGGTCGCAATCAGAATTTTAAGGCACACAATCACGGCTGAAGGCCTTTAACACCAGAATGGCAATTATAAAAAATTAAACAAACATACCTAAAATACAGACAGCAAATAATTTTGGAAAACAAGCCAATGTGCTCGCAACCAGAATTTTAAGGCAAGTAATCACAATCACGGCTGAAGGCCTTTAACACCAGAATGGCAATTATAAAAAATTAAACTACCATACATAAAATACAGGCAGAAAATAATTTTGGAAAACAAGCCAATGTGGTCGCAATCAGAATTTTAAGGCACACAATCACGGCTGAAGGCCTTTAACACCAGAATGGCAATTATAAAAAATTAAACTAACATACATAAAATACAGACACCAAATAATTTTTGGAAAACAAGCCAATGTGGTCGCAACCAGAATTTTAAAGCAAGTAATCACAATCACGGCTGAAAGCCTTTAACGCGACAAATGGCAATTATTTAAAATTTAACAAATACGTAAATACAGACAGCCAATAATTTTGAAGACAAGCTAATGTGATCCCAATCGGAATTTTAAAGCAAGTAACCACAATCACGGCTGAAGTCCCTTAACGCCAAAATGACAATTATAAAAAAGTTGATAAATATACTGTCAACGGGGAAAGGCATAGCAAAGCTAATATAAAAAAAACAACAGATCACCAAACAGGTGAGAGAAATGATGTTAACTTAATAATACAATAATAAAATAAAACACAAGGGCCAGTGACAGACGGTGCTCCAGGAATCGACCTCTGAGTAGGCCACACCAAAAACACTTTCGTGAGCGAAGAGAAAGGCAGCCAAGAGTTGCATTCATATAAGAAGATGGTAACTCGGACTAGTGGCAGTCTAACGAGCGACTAATGCTAATCTTGGTGAGGCTACCTGACCTCCAACAAACCAGTGCAAAGATGTAAAATTACGCCAAAGCCAGTACCGGCAGTCTGGACTCCACGCGCAGAATATTGTGCTTAGAAAAAAATGGCTCTGAGCACTATGGGACTTAAATCTGTGGTCATCAGTCCTCTAGAACTTAGAACTACTTAAACCTAACTAACCTAAGGACATCACACACATCCATGCCCGAGGCAGGATTCGAACCTGCAACCGTAGCGGTCACGCGGTTCCAGACTGAAGCGCCTAGAACCGCACGGCCACACCGGCCGGCATTGTGCTTACAGCGCCCGTGCAAGAAGGAATGACTATTACCAAGGTAGAAGAATCGCGAAGCAATCAACAAACACAGCTGTCACCTCGCTCAAAGAGTACATTCAGTAAAACCTGTAGCCCGAAATCATAGCACAATAAAAATACAGTCACAGGAGAATCACGAGATTTCACAATGGTGAAGGTTTCTCTACGCGAATTGAAAACACACTCAGCTGAAACCTGCAGGATCTCGTTCCGACGAGGTCGTGCACCCTCGTGGCCACAGCCCTTCTATGCTTATATGCGGCAGTGCATACACGCCCCCAGCGGTCTCGGTGTGTTGTCGCTCTGCGCTGACCTGGCTGCTCCTGCGTCCCCAACCCAACTGCCACCCTCACACCACACGGAAGAAGCACGAGGTCGCCCCAAACATAGGGCAGCACAACTACATATCGATGAGCGCCGCTGCTGCCACTAGCGGACAGGCAACGCTTACGAAACCGAGTGACGCCACTGAACACGAGAAGAAGACAAACAACACAACCATGGTAACTAAACTATACAGTCTGGTAGAAACCTACAAACGGCACCAACGCGAGCCGCAGCGCGGCTTAAATGATATCGCTCTTTCCGTGTGTCGTGGCTTGAGGCACACGTGTACAAGCAGTGTTCAAGGCTTGCTTCAACCTGGTCAGTGCGGTAGTTTACCCAATGGTCCTTACACTCAACTACATAACATTTCGTATATTTACGAATGCATGACAGTGATGGGGCAAAACATTTGCCCTAGAGGCAATAAAAATCCCACAGCATGAGTATAGAGTATTGAGTATAGAAAATGGATTCAAGTTTTACGTTACGAGGACGAGGTCACCAGTAACTATAAACAACGGTAGCTTTACAAATAGCCTTATACACTGAAGCGTCAAAGAAACTGGCATAGGCATGCGCATTCAGTTAAAGGGAGAATACGGCGCTGCGTTCGGCAAGGTCTATATAAGACGCAGTTGTTAACTCGGTTACTACCGCTACAATGACAGCTTACCGAGATGTGAGTCAGTTTGAACGTGGTGCTCTAGTCGGCGCACAAGCGATGGGATACAGCATCTCCAAGGTAGCGATGAAGTGGGGATTTTACCGTACGAGCATTTCACGAATGTACCGTGAATATCAGGAATCCGGTAAAATGTTAAGCTATTAATTAGCTGCGGCCGGAAAAACACCCTGCGAGAACGGGACGAACGACGATTAAAGAGATTCGTTCTACGTAATAGAAGCATTTGAGCGAAGATGTTCGAGTAGGCTGCACTAATACTCGCATGTCGTTGCATATCATCGGGTGTTGTTGGTATGTCCTTGTATACAGCGTCTTTCAACTTTACCCACAGAAAAAGGTCTGCAGCCGTCAGATCCGTGGAATGGGTCGGCCAAGGTACAGGTCGTCTGCCTCCAGTCCAACGATTTGGAAACAATTTCTGAAGACATGCTGTAGTACTTCGTGCACTATTGCCTGGCCAGCCTTCATGTTATAGCCACAGGTTTCTCCTAGTCTAGCATCCGTGGAAGGTGGTCTGTTAGGTGGCTGTCATACTTGTGCACGTTAAGTGTTCTGACAGTGAAAAAAAGGCCTAGAGCTGGGGGTTCACTATCCCACACCTCACTTTACACCGCACGGCCGCTGACGTTCCACCTGATGAAGCCAACGGGATTATCAGCAGATCAATAGTGCATGTTTCGGCGGTTTACCTGGCTGTGATTGGTAAATGTGGCTTCAACACTAAACAAGATACATGATACATCTGAAGAATCTTGTCTTGATGCCCATGTACATAAGTTAACACGAGTCTTATAATCGTTTCCACGCAGCTCTTGATGAAGAGACAAGTGGCAGGGATGCATCATGTGTCGGAGAATGTGCAGGGCACTTTCCTGATTCATGCCACTTCCTCATGCGGTTACACAGGAGCTAACGTGCGCATCAACTGCAACATCAATAAGAACATTAATTTCCTCCTCTTCTGTCGTAACTTGTTTCCTTCTGTTACGTTGTCTAGGTGTTACATCACCACTTTCTCGTAACTGGTAGAAGAAGTTGACAAATAATTACCGAGATGGTTGACGTCTATTGGGATATCTTACGGCATACACCGTACAGGAATGAACTGCATTCTTCTTACACTTTCCATACAGCATGAGCATGTAACACAGAGCTGACTAGCAAGTCGTAATGCACTCAAGAACATACAAGCACACTGTAAGCAAACGTAGCAGCATAGTACCTAGTAACTAAGCAGTTTGAATGGCACAAACAAACGTCAGTGTGGAAACTATTCAAAATACTATACCTCGTAAAGGACTCACACTAGAATCCTGCAGCGAACGCCAGTGATATCTTAATTTACCCTACTTTTAGTTTTTAAATTCCAATAAGCGCTATCCATTTAAAAAAGTATAGGAGAAGGAAGAGGAGGAGGAGGAGATTAGCGTTTAACTTTTCTAAGTATTATTAGAATCTATTCACTGGCTAAGAATACGAGCCCACACTCTGTACAAACCGAACGTAAATAGCATGTTCCATTCTCACAATATTTGCGGTGCAAGTTTTAGGCGACACACCCTCAATACATCGATCGGCCAAAACACTGCGATTCCGAATTCCGTAAGAGGGCGTTTCAGGCACTTGACACTATAAGAAAAGTATATGAGCGGTGTAGTAGCAATGAAGAATCATTCCAGCTGCGGGGCAGCAGATGGGGAAACACACTGACATAAGAGACTTCGGCAAAGGGCGCCAACGGTTAAAGCGGCTGGAAGATGGTTTGGCTTTTGTCGTCGTCCTCTACGAAAAGGGGTTGAAAGACGGCGAAACTACGCGGCGATAAGAAGTTTACGTTCTGTGGCAAAACAAGCGCTGTATCGTTTGAGAGATACAGAGGGGGGCGAACACCATAATTGTGTTGTTGTTTTGGTCTTATTATTGGAATTTGGTTTGACGCAGCTCTCCATGCTACTCTATCCTGTGCAAGCTTCTTCGTCTCCCAGTACCTACTGCAACCCACATCCTTCTGAATCTGCTTAGTGTGTTCATCTATTGGTCTCCATCAACGATTTTTACCCTCCGCGCTGCCCTCCAATACTAAACTGGTGATCCCTTGATGCCTCATAATATGTCCCACCAACCGATCCCTTCTTGTAGTCAAGTTGTGCGACAAATTTCTCTCCTCCCCAATTCTATTCAATGCCGCCTCATTAGTTATGTGATCTACCCATCTAATCTTCAGCATTCTTCTGTAGCACCACATTTCGAAAGCTTCTATTCTCTTTTTGTCTAAACTATTTATCGTCCACGTTTCACTTCCATACATGGCTACACTCCAGACAAATACTTTCAGAAACGACTTCCTGACACTTAAATCTATACTAGATGTTAACAAATTTCTCTTCTTCAGAAACGCGTTCCTTGCCATTGTCAGTCAACATTTTATATCCTCTCTACTTCGACCATCATCAGTTATTTTGCTCCCCAAATAGCAAAACTCATTTACTACTTTATGCGTCTCATTTCCTAATCTAATACCCTCAGCATCACCCGATTTAATTCGATTACATTCCATTACCCTCGTTTTGTTTTTGTTGATGTTCATCTTATATCCTCCTTTCAAGACACTATCCATTCCTTTCAGCTGCTCTTCCGGGTCCTTTGCTGTCTGACAGAATTACTATGTCATCGGCGAACCTGAAAGTATTAATTTCTTCTCCATCGATATTAATTCCTACTCCAAATTTTTCTTTTGTTTCTTTTACTACTTGCTCAATATACAGATTGAATAAAATCGGGGATAGGCTACAAACCTGTCTCACTCCCTTCCCAACCACTGCTTCCCTTTCATGCCGCCCGACTCTTTTAACTACCGTCTGGTTTCTGTACAAATTGTAAATAGCCTTTTTCTCCCTGTATTTTACCCCTGCCACCATCAGAATTTGAAAGAGAGTATTCCAGTCAACATTGTCAAAAGCTTTCTCTAAGTCTAGAAATGCTAGAAACGTAGGTTTGCCTTTCCTTAATCTAATTTCTAACATAAGCCGTATGGTCAATACTGCCTCACGTGATCTCACATTTCTACGGAATCCAAACTGATCTTCTCCGAGGTCGGCTTCTACCAGTTATTCCATTCGTCTGTAAAGAATTCGTGTTAGTATTTTGCAGCCGTGGCTTATAAAACTGATAGTTCGGTAATTTTCACATCTGTCAACACCTGCTTTCTTTGGGATTGGAATTATTATATTCTTCTTGAAGTCTGAGGGTATTTCGCCTGTCTCATACATCTTGCTCACCAGATTGTAGAGTTTTGTCAGGGCTGGCTTTCCCAAGGCTATCAATAGTTCTAATGGAATGTTGTCTACTCCCGGGGCCTTGTTTCGACTTAGGTCTTTCGGTGTTCTGTCAAACTCTTCACGCAGTATCGTATCTCCCATTTCATCTTCATCTACATCCATTTCCATAATATTGTCCCCTACTACATCGCCCTTGTATAGACCCTCTATATAATCCTTCCACCTTTCTGCTTTCCCTCCTTTGCTTACAACTAGGTTTCCATCTGAGCTCTTGATATTCATACAAGTCGTTCTCCTTTCTCCAAAAGTCTCTTTAACTTTCCTGTAGGCAGTATCTATCTTACCCTTAGTGATATACGCCTCTACATCATTACATTGGTCCTCTAGCCTGCTTAGCCATTTTGCACTTCCTGTCGATCTGATTTTTAAGACGTTTATATTCCTTTTTGCCTGCTTCATTTAATGCATTTTACTATTTTTTTTCCTTTCATCAATAAATTCAGTATCTCTTCTGTTAACCAAGGATTTCTATTAGCCCTCGTCTTTTTACCTACTTGATCCTCTGCTGCCTTCACTATTTCATCTCTCAAAGCTACCCATTCTTCTTCTACTGTATTTCTTTCCCCCATTCCTGTCAATCGTTTCCTAATACTCTCCCTGAAACTCTCTACAACCTCTGGTTCTGTCAGTTTATCCAGGTCCCATCTCCTTAAATTCCCACCTTTTTGCAGTTTCTTCAATTTTAATCTACAGTTCATAACCAGTAGATTGTGGTCAGAGTCTACATCTGCCCCTGGAAATGTCTTACAATTTAAAACCTGGTTCCTAAATCTCTGTCTTACCATTATATAATCTGTCTGAAACCTTTCAGTATCGACAGGCTTCTTCCATGTATACAACCAACTTTTATGATTCTTGAACCAAATGTTAGCTATGATTAAATTATGCTCTGTGCAAAATTCTACCAGGCGGCTTCCTCTTTCATTTCTTTCCCCCAATCCATATTCACGTACTATGTTTCCTTCTCTCCCTTTTCCTACTCTCGCATTCCAGTCACCCATGACTATTAAATTTTTGTCTCCCTTCACTACCTGAATAATTTCTTTTATCTCATCATACATTTCATCAATTTCTTCATCATCTGCAGAGCTAGTTGGCATATAAACTTGTACTACTGCAGTAGGCGTGGACTTCGTATCTATCTTGGCCACAATAATGCGTTCACTATGCTGTTTGTAGTAGCTTACCCGCACTCCTATTTTTTTATTCATTATTAAAGCTACTCCTGCATTACCCCTACTTGATTTTGTATTTATAACCCTGTATTCACCTGACCAAAAGTCTTGTTCCTCCTGCCACCGAACTTCACTAATTCCCACTATATCTAACTTTAACCTATCCATTTCCCTTGTTAAATTTTCTAACCTACGTACCCGATTAAGGGATCTGACGTTCCACGCTCCGATCCGCAGAACGCCAGTTTTCTTTCTGCTGAGAATGACGTCCCCTTGAGTAGTCCCCGCCCGGAGATCCGAATGGAGGACTATTTTACCTCCGGAATATTTTACCCAAGAGGACGCCATCATCATTTAACGGTACAATAAAGCTGCATGCTCTCGGGAAAAATTACGGCTGTAGTTTACCCTTGCTTTCAGCCGTTCGCAGTACCAGCATAGCAAGGCCGTTTTGGTTAGTGTTACAAGGCCAGATCAGTCAATCATCCAGACTGTTGCCCCTGAACTACTGAAAAGGCTGCTGCCCCTCTTCAGGAACCACACGTTTGTCTGGCCTCTCAACAGATACCCCTCCGTTGTGGTTGCACCTACGGTACGGCCATCTGTATCGCTGAGGCACGCAAGCCTCTCCACCAACGGCAAGGTCCATGGTTCATTGGGGGGTGGGGGGTGGGTGGGGACATATGCCTTAGTGTAATAATGTTTAAACTCTCAAATCTCAGATTGATTAGGTCAATATTTTTACTTAAAACCATCGTTATAAGAAAATAATAAGTGGTGGTAAATAATAATGCTAGGAAGCCAGAAATTGCTCATAATGTGCAGATGTATGTCAAAATTAACTGGTACAATCCTCAATGTGATTAAAGCAATATTTCGGTCGGAATCCACGGTTTTAACAAAAATTGAAGTTGCTAAATATTAGACTTAGGAATGTGAAAATTTGTATGATGCTTCAGTTCAACATAAAAATAATAGCTACGTGACTCCATTAACCTACCTCTAATAGTTTTCGAGTAATTTACTGAAACCTAAATTTGAAACAAAAATTTCCTTATTTTCAATAGATGAAGTATCTGTTATATTAATGCTATAAAGTTTTGTTTACAGCACATGATGAAACCTAATAAGTAATACAGCTGTAACAAGTTTTAGGACCTTGATGTTAATAACAACCAATACAAGGTCTCTTAAAGTTGTAGTTCAGAGGTCATGTTCTACTGTCAGTTCCGTTCTAAAAATTCTAGCAGGCAAAGTTTTAATGAAGGCGAGCTAAAACTTTTTCTGTGATTTTAACCAACTTACCTACATGCATGCAAAAATTACGAAGATTCTAAATTGATTCAAAACATTGTCATAAAATATTGTGTGTCCGAGAAAGCGGCCGTTTAAGACTGCTACCGTGTGCATAGGGCGGGTGACAACAGGTGTTCCCTTAGCCGTCCGCTGCTCCACATATGTAAATGCAGCCCGAGAGGCAAGACTAGGCTTCACTTCGCACCCAACCACCATAAGATCCGCGTCAGTCAAACGCAGCAGTGCGGGCTGCCTCGGATGACGTCAGAGACAGACTGTTACAAAACGCTCATTTTGAGTAATAATATGGATCGCTTAGATTTCGCTAAAGTAACAGTTAGTTTGCCGCCTGTAATGTTAACAAATCTGCGTGGCAAGGGTTGACAATTATTTTCCACGTTTGTGGCGAGCACTTATTTTGATTGTCAGTAGTCAGGGCGAAAGACAATTTAGTAGGAATTTACCATAGAGGTCGGTTCGGAACTGCTCATAGTGATGTTCAGGATATAGAGATTTACTGTCAGCATGAACATAATGAACATTACAGTGTTGTGCATGTGAAACTTTACCAATGATATGTATGAATTAGAACTCAAAATCTTCATTTATAATCATACTCCTGATCCCGCTGAGCAACCAGAGAACAGAAACATTTCTTTCAGTGTACTGGACAAGAATGTGGACTTGCAGACTGGGAACTATGGTCAGTATGTTCTCCATCGCTTTCTGGCTGACCACAGAAATAGTCGCCACTTGAACCCGCTACCCTTCGTTCGCTTTTCGACCAATAATGCTACCCAGACGTACGAACAACATCACGGCCCCACAACCCGTGAAAGCCAAACCAATCGGAGGTGACAACAGAACTTTTGTGATAGTCACCACGTCGAAGTGGGCGTGGAGGGGCGCCGCACACCTCTGGAAACCAACGAAGACTCTGTTGAATTCGTGCCACGAAGAATCGTTGCTCTGTTGCGTTCTCCACGAGGCCCAACAGGTTGTTAAGCACGTGGTTCTACTGTATTGGGTCATTATTGTAATACATGTACACAAAAAAACTGGGAACAATAAGAATGGAAGACCAAGAGAAATGCAAGAATTATACAATGCTTATCACAAGTATGTAGTTTCTCCCATGCTGTATAACATATTCAATGGAGAAGTAAAGATGTAATTGACAGAAAGGTTGAAGAGTTTGTGGAAATTCAGAGTAAAAGAATATAGATTATAAAATTAGCTGATAACATTCACATCCTCAGTTATTAAGAGGAAGAATTAAAGGACCTGTTGAATAGAATGAATGGTGAAATGAGCACAAAAATAGGTATAGAATAAAGCAAGGAACGACTGAAGTAATGAGGTGCAGCAGAATTGCGACTAGCGATAAATTTAACATAAAAACAAGCAACGATATAGCAGACGAAGCAATGGACATATGATACACTTAGCGCAAAATAACGTATAGTGGGCGAAGGAAGAATGGTACAAGCAGCAGATTTGCCCCTACAAACATGATATCCCTGGCTGAAGCAACACAAAAGTGGAAAATAATTGTCAATCCTTGCCAAGCAGATTTGTTAACATTACAAGCGGCACACTAACTGTTACTTTTTGACTTCTTAAGTAATAAAACCCAGTACGTTGGCCTCGATGGGGAGTGTTCATCGGAGGTGAGGGTATCATCTGGAGTGCCCCAGGAAAGTGATGTAGGTCCGCTGTTGTTTTCTATCTACATAAATGATCTTTTGGAGAGGGTGGATAGCAATGTGCGGCTGTTTGCTGTGGTGTACGGGAAGGTGTCTTCGTTGAGTGACTGTAGAAGAATACAAGATGACTTGGACTGGATTTGTGATTGGTGTAAGGAACAGCAGCTAACTCTAAATATAGATAAATATAAATTAATGCAGATGAATAGAAAAAGAATCCCGTAACTTTTGAATACTCCATTAGTAGTGTAGCGCTTGACACAGTCACGTCGATTAAATATTTGGGCGTAACATTGCAGAGCGATATGAAGTGGGACAAGCATGTAATGGCAGTTGTGGGGAAGGCGGTTAGTCGCGTTCGGTTCATTGGTAGAATTTTGGGAAGATGTGGTTCATCTGTAAAGGAGACCGCTTATAAAACACTAATACGACCTATTCTTGAGTACTGCTCGAGCGTTTGGCATCCCTATCAGGTCGGATTGAGGGAGGACATAGAAGCAATTCAGAGGCGGGCTACTAGATTTGTTACTGGTAGGTTTGATCATCACGCGAATGTTACGGAAATGCTTCAGGAACTCGGGTGGGAGTCTCTAGAGGAAAGGAGGCGTTCTTTTCGTGAATCGCTACTGAGGAAATTTAGAGAACCAGCATTTGAGGCTGACTGCAGTACAATTTTACTGCCGCCAACTTATATTTCGCGGAAAGACCACAAAGATAAGATAAGAGAGATAAGGGCTCGTACAGAGGCATATAGGTAGTCATTTTTCCCTCGTTCTGTTTGGGAGTGGAACAGGGAGAGAAGATGCTACTTGTGGTACGAGGTACCCTCCGCCACGCATCGTATGGTGGATTGCGGAGTATGTATGTAGATGTACATGTAGCATACACGACACACGGGCCGTAATTTGAGACAAACATTTCTAAGAATGTGCTCTGAAGTAGAGCATTGTATAGAAGTAATTTATGAAGCCTGGGAAATCCGAAAAAAAAAGAATCAAAATGTTTGAGATGTAATGCCGCAGAAGTATGCTAAAAATTAAGTGCGCTGATATGAGTAAGACCCCTGTAGCATGAACAAGAAACTTAATGTGGAAAGTACTTGTGATGTAACTGGTTAGTCACATGTCGCTAAGCGACCATAAGTAAAGTTACAGCAGTTGTATTATTCTAAATTTTCTGGATGAATGAATGGGGCTTGTGAAGTCTCGAGTACCTAGCTTGTTAAATTCCCCGTTGCTGTACTGTGGTGAGAAAGGCCAACTGTAAGCTTAAGAGCGAATTTCATGAATGTTTCCCTGAATCCTCCCAAGGAGACTAGAGCGACGTAAGAAGCCTTGCAGAGGTAACGGCGCTCCGAGGAAGGCTGTGTGATATACAAGTAGTCACTGAGGCAGCCATAAATGCACTCGCTCTGTCCTACAAGTATATGCAAAGAAAGATCCGCCGCTATATTATCGTACGCAGCGTGGGAGCGAGCTGTATTTTGCGCCCAGACAAATTTTCTGCCAATAGATGTGAAAGACCATCCAACTTCTAGCCTGTTTATGGAAATGCAAAGAGCGCCTTTGGAGAAAATTCTGCAGTTTTGAATCTGAGAAGAAATTCTTGGATGTCACGGTGGAAAAACTTCTTATTCCTACCCTCCACCGGTAGCTTAGAGGAGCGGTGAGGAACGAGGGAGAGGACAGTCAGGTAGTGCCGGGTTCGATGACGTGGGGTTCATCGTTCAGGGTACGTCTCGTGTGCACAGTTTTAATCTGCCAGGAAGTTTCATAATTGGTTAGATTATTACTTTTTGTTTTTGTTTGCGGCTTATATTCTACGCCAGTAGAAATTTAGTGAGCAAAAGGCCAGTTCAGTATTCAGTGAATCATGGTCCGCACAAACAGAGTTCAATCTCGTGAAGCGAGAAACGTCATGCGGGATGAGACTTCGTTAGAATCAGACATACTAACTTTGAAAGCAGAAGCCACAGGAAAAAGGCTGGCACTGATAGAGAGAGAAAAAAGCCGATAGCAGGAAGGTAGACGCAGATATGGCAAAAACGAAGGGAAAAAAAAGAAATTTTTTAAGATGTCGAATGAGGTAGATTTCACATTCAAAACCATTAATGAAGGTATAGAGTGTGTCAACGAAACGATTCAGAGTGGCGTAGATAGACCTTACCAGGCAGAAAATAAGATTAAGAAAATAGAGGAAATTAACTACTGTCTTGCGAAGAAAGTAAAGAAAATTGAAAACATAAACTTAGACACTGCACAAAGAGTGCGAAGTTTAGAGGAGAGTCCGAATTCTGAAGCGACTGAGTCAATTCAACTTGCGGAATAGGAAGATTTTGTCTCTATTAAACGGGATATGGAAGAGATGAAGAAAGAGATGAAGCGTCCTCGAGCGGCGGGACCGCTTTTACCATTAGGAGAGAACCCAATTAGATATTATAACGAAGGTAGTGTTGCGAGCGGTGGCTTAAAGTCGAATGGCTCCGTCGGAAATAATTAGGGAGGAATCGGTGGCTTATGCGACAGTCTCTGGACCAGACCGTGCTTTCGATGAGAAACATGTCCTCTCAGTATTAAAACTCTAAACGTTTAATGTGGGAGGGGAGTTGTATGTAAAAACATGCTTAGCTCATTCGGGAGCAGTTTGCAGAACCATTTACCTGTCCACCAGCAAACTGAGTACACGAAAAGCTATCCACAGATGCAATTCTGTCAAGGACATCGAATCTGAAATAATGAAAATGAACTGGTCGATGGCTCAACAAAATAAGATGCATCTGAACATAATTAAGGCCCCGTCCCTACCGACCACGCGTTTCACGTCGTATGCCATGTACTTTCATGAGATTTTAAAGCGAAATCAACATCTGGATAGCCCATATACAAGAGGGGAGATGATACAATTCTTTATAAATATGATGCCTACCAGTCACAAGCTATCACTCATAGGAACAGACGAGTTAGAATCTTTCCGGTTAATTTAATTTACCTCGATAAATATGAGCGAGAGGAACGTAATTGAAGGATTGAGTACGAAAAACGACAAAATAAAAATGACCATGACGGCGCCGGCCGCGGTGGCCGAGCGGTTCTAGGCGCTTCAGTCCGGAACCGCGCGACTGCTACGGTCGCCGGTTCGAATCCTGCCTCGGGCATGGATGTGTGTGATGTCCTTAGGTTAGTTAGGTTTAAGTAGTTCTAAGTTCTAGGGGACTGATGACCTCAGACCTTAAGTCCCATAGTGCTCAGAGCCATTTTTGAATCATGGCTGCGAGAACTCAGACGCAAAAACAAGAGATTGTGGTCGTGGCTATAGGATCCATATTTCGCAACCTAACTGGCGTAATAGGAAGACTAGACCATTTATGGGAAAAGCGAATGAAAATAGTTGGATGTCGGCACAGACAACGGAGCAAGAGAATGAGTTTCAGGATGTTGTTGAATTATGGGACACTGTGCCAGGCCAGAGATCACATAATATCTCTTTATGTAGTAAACTACTCCTTATTCCTAAACAGTATATACTATTAGTTATAGATTATCTTGTAATTTTAATGTATTGTTTGTTAATGCCCAGTTTCTCAGTGCTTTTAGCCTTTGTGTGTGTTTGCCAGGCGTGTACATCTTTTTGTTTTATTTTCGTAGGAGTTTCGTTATACACTGACGTAAAAAAAAGATCGCAGCACCAGGAAGGCCAAGTGCGACATAAATGAAAGTTGGTAGACGTATTTCTATACCTGAAATGTGAATTTTATTAAAATTTCGCGCCAGCAGCATAAACGTGGTGACTATGAGGATGCAACTCAGGTTTGCTTAAAACACACGGTCGTGAGCGTCAGTTACCTTTGAAATTGGATGTGGTGAATTGATGTTAGTTAAGAATGCCTTTAAGGCGACAAAGACGCCATAATCGAGACCTGACCGAGTATGAACGAGGTAGTGTAAAAGTGCTACAAGAAGCTGGACACGATAATGTATAGAATACCCGGTTCTGGACGGCCACGTAGCACTGCGAGCGGTGCCGGCACGGTAACTCAGCGTGTTCGGTCAGAGGGTTAACTTGCCCTCTGTAATAAAAAAAAACTGAGTTAATGGATCAACGACGAACCGAAACGGGTGTATTGCGACTTCCGCACCGAGCAGATGAAACGAACGAAAACGAACAAAATGAGATTTTAAAAAATAAATAAAAAAACGGTCCAAGTCGCTGCAGTCATGGACTGTGCGGTTGGTCCCAGCGGAGGTTCGAGTCCTCCCTCGGGCATGGGTGTGTGTGTTTGTCCTTAGTATAATTTAGGTTAAATAGTGTGTAAGCTTAGGGACTGATGACCTTAGCAGTTAAGTCCCATAAGATTGCACACACATTTGAAGATTTTCGCACTGCCGAGAGGGAAGAGCAATGTGTTTGTTGTGTGACTTTGACCCATCGTACTGTATCTGCAGCAGCAGCCTGGGCAGCACTTCGTACCACAGTGACACAACGAATTGTTACAAATCTGTTACATCAAGGACAGTTCCGAGCCGGACGCCCTGTAGCGTGCATTTCGCTGACCCCAAACCACCACCATTTGCGACTTCAGTGATGTCAAGCGACGGCTCACTGGAGGGCTGGGTGGAGCTCCGAGATTCGATAGAGAGATCCCGCGCTTGTGAAACTACTCGCTCGGCTGTGGACTTCTTGAATATTAGCGACCACCAGAAGTTTGAGCATGATCAAAATTTTCAAACTCGATTTTCTCAAAAACGGTTGAGAGCTGATTCTTCCTTTTTGTATATGTTAGTGTTCTAGTCGTACCCTATGCATCTTCTCTCTGTATGAATCAAATCGGAGTGGCGAAGTTTGTATGGTGTCCTTGTTGACAGCATTAGGTCTAAGCCTCCATTTTCAGAAGTGTGCCAATACAGACAAATCAGGTGTCAGGATTTCTTCCATAGTCACAAAAGAAGTGTGTCTTCTTGCCACAGACCAAACATCATCATAAACAAATTTCTTAGCCGGCTAGGGTGGCCGAGCGGTTCTAGGCGCTACAGTCTGGAGCCGCGCGACCGCTACGGTCGCAGGTACGAATCCTGCCTCGGGCATGAGTGTGTCATGTCCTTGGGTTAGTTAGGTTTAAGTAGTTCTAGGTTCTAGAGGACTGATGACCTCAGAAGTTAAGTCCCTTAGTGCTGAGAGCCCAAATTTCTTACAAAACATTTGTGGTATATCGACAACATAAAGGCTAAAGAACGGTGGGTTAATACCGAGGCTTAAAATAGGCCATTTTGGATTACAGTAAGCTCGAGTGACGTGGCGCACTGATTTGCATTCGAAGAACGTCGGTTCAGATCCCCATCCGACCATTTATGTCAGGCTTCCACTGTTTCCCTGATTCGCATAAAGCAAATCCCGGGATGGCTCCTTAGAAAACCAAAAGGCTGATTTTCTTCCCCATTCCGTCACTAATGACCTCGTCGTCGACTCTAGACCCTAGACGTCCTTCCTTACCTACTACCGACCACGGCTGGAGAACGAAACTTACGTGAGGCACCAGTCATGAAATAGGAGGCATGCTGCGTACGTTGATGCAGTAGCGGACAGGAATTGCATAAGGCAATGCGCTGCGCATTATTGCCGTGCAGAGGCACCGTGCGAGTGCCGCTGTCGCAGCGCAGCGCCGCTAATTGATGTAGTGCGGCCGCTTCCTGGCGCGCGGTCAAGGTTGCGACCGGCCGCCTGCGTCCTCGGCCGCTGGGCTGCCCCGGTGACAAATGCCACTAATCGACCTCATCAGGCGCGCTCGCGGCGCCCGCTCCTGCTGCCCGCTTTCTCAGGCCTCGATCTGGATCGATAAAAGAAATGTTTACACAGCGCCCTATTAGTAAACAAGACGCCATTTACTGGAACGTGTTGCCACACACGAGGACTGCTCTTAATAGCAATGTGTCCTCGATTGTAGGATACTCTCATAATTAACGCAAAGTCAGGATTAACGTAGCGGTAGTAAGGGACGTAAAATAGCGAGCGAGGAGCAGCAAGGTTTAAAGGTGAAGTAAGTTCTTAGCTTGTGAAGTAAGATTGGACACATTATACACTGTCCAGTCACATTAATGTCACCACCTGTCAGAAGTCTGAATAACCGTCTTTTGCAGCTCGGACCGCTTCGAGACATCAGAAAGTGAGATTATGGGAGGTACCAAATAGAAGCGATTCAGAGGCGGGCTGCTAGATTTGTTACTGGTAGGTTTGATCATCACGCGAATGTTACGGAAATGCTTCAGGAACTCGGGTGGGAGTCTCTAGAGGAAAGGAGGCGTTCTTTTCGTGAATCGCTACTGTGGAAATTTAGAGAACCAGTATTTGAGGCTGACTGCAGTACAGTTTTACTGCCGCCAACTTATATTTCGCGGAAAGACCACAAAGATAAGAGAGATTAGGGCTCGTACAGAGGCACATAGGCAGTCATTTTTCCCTCGTTCTGTTTGGGAGTGGAACAGGGAGAGAAGATGTTAGTTGTGGTACGAGGTACCCTCCACCACGCACCGTGTGGTGGATTGCGGAGTATGTATGTAGATGTAGATGTAGATTTGGAGCCATGCCGGTTCCAGTGCCGGGGCCAGCAGCGCTACAGTTCGCAGTTGAGGATCCATGATGCATCGAGGTGGGCCCACAGATTCACCATCGGTTATATCCAGAGAGTTTGATGGCCAGGGGAGTAAAACTCATCCTGGCTTTCTTCAAACCAAGCGCTGGCCGGTGTGGCCGTGCGGTTCTAAGCGCGTCAGTTTGGAACCGCGTGTCCACTACGGTCGCAGGTTCGAATCCTGCCTCGGGCATGGATGTGTGTGATGTCCTTAGGTTAGTTAGGTTTAAGTAGTTCTAAGTTCTAGGGGACTGATGACCTCAGTAGTTAAGTCCCATAGTGCACAGAGCCATTTTTTTTTTCAAACCAAGCACGTACACTGCGAGCGGTGTGGCATGTTGCATTGTCCTGCTGATAGATGTCATTGTGCCGAGGAAAAACAAACTGCATGTAGGAGTGGACACGGTCCTCAAGATTATACGTATACTTGTTTCGATCCATTGTCCTTCGAGACTAACGAAATCGCTCACGGAATGCCACGAAAACATTTTTCAGAGCGTTACGTTCGCAGGGTGTCTGCTTTTAGACGTTTCATGCCATACACGCAACGACCATCTGTCTAACGCACCACAGAACGTGATTAATCTGAAAAGGCGACCTGTCGCCGCTCAGTGTATGTCCAGCTGCTGCACTGACGTGCAAATTCCGATCATTGTCGCCAAAGAACGACAGCCAGCATGCGTGCATGAACCAGGCGCCTGAATGCGGATCCAGTTCCTTACAATCGTCCCAGATCTCTCATTTAAAGCCAAAAGATAAGTTCTCTTGAATGTTTTCATTCATGCATTTTCCTGTTGAATTACGAGGGTCACTCCAAAAGAAATGCACACTATTTTTTTAAAATCCATCTTTTATGCTACATGTTTGAAAGTTTTACAGTGTGTAGATACATCCTTCAGGAACAATATTTTCATTTCTCCACATAATTTCCATCCCTCTCAACTGCCTTACGCCATCTTGGAACAAGCACCTGTATACCTGCACGGTAAAATTCTGGACCAACCTGTTGGAGCCACTGTTTGGCAGCGCGCACAAGGGAGTCATCATCTTCAAACCATTTTCCACGATTAGAGTCTTTCAGTTTCCCAAAGAGATGACAGTCACATGGAGCCAGGTCAAGACTGTAAGGCGGGTATTTCAGTGTTGTCCTTCCGAGTTTTGTGATCGCTTCCATGGTTTTTTGACTGACATGTGGCCGTACATTGTCGTGCAACAGCAAAACATCCTGCTTTTGCCGATGTGGTCGAACACGACTCAGTCGAGCTTGAAGTTTCTTCAGGGTCGTCACATATGCATTAAAATTTATGGTGGTTCCACTTGGCATGATATCCACAAGCAAGAGTGCTTCGGAATCGAAAAACACCATAGCCATAGCTTTTCCAGCGGAAGGTGTGGTTTTGAATTTTTTTCTTGGATGAATTTGCATGATGCCACCGCATTGATTGCCTCTTCGTCTCTGGTGAAAAACGATGGAGCCATGTTTCATCACCTGTCATAATTCTTCCAAGAAATTCATCTCCACCATTCTCGTACTTTTCCAAAAGTTCGCTGCATATCGTTTTCCTAGTTTCTTTGTGAGCCACTGTCAACATCCTGGGAACCCACCTGACACAAACCTTTTTTAACGCCAACACTTTCAGTATTCTACAAACTCTTCCTTCCCCTATCCCAACGTAGCGTGTCAGTTCGTTCAGTGTGATGCGTCTGACAGCAGTCACTAATTCGTTAACTCTCTGCACATTGTCTGGAGTGTGTGCAGTACGAGGCCTGCCACTGGGAGGACAATCCTCAATATTGCCGTGCCCTCTTTCATCACGTAACCTGCTTGCCCACCGACTAACTGTACTGCGATCGACAGCAGCATCTCCATACACCTTTTTCAACCTCTTGTGGATGTTTCCCACTGTCTCGTTTTCACAGCACAGGAATTCTATGACAGCACGTTGCTTCTGACGAACGACAAGTGTAGCAGCAACCTTGAAGACATGCTGTGACGGCGCCACTCACGGGAACAGGTTGAACTAAGTTTGAAAACAAGCGGGATTAATGTATCTACACACTGTAAAACTTTCACACATGCAGAATGAAAACTGTATTTTTACAAAAATAGTGTGCATTTCTTTTGGAGTGACCCTCCTACATCGCACAATGAACTTAAATTCACTAAAATATTTACGCAATGGAGATGACTAACAACTATAATGGATAATGTCTTGAAGGTGCCTTTCCGAGTATCCAAACTGGCTTCCCCATTACCATTCGCGTCTCAGAAACTGCTAAAACTTTACGTTACGCGCAGTGCTGAACAATGCCTAGTTCGTTCTCTCCATAAGGAGCTGCTGATTGGCATTATGGAGGGGTATCAGGCACTACACCTGTCAATATCGACTTTAGAAACTATAATCACTACTTTCTCGCTAAGCAGATGTAGGTGTAGATAAGTCTTAGTTTATTTTCCTCAACAGTTACATGATCAGTAGGTGAACGGTTTCGGCTATTCACTCATCATTAGATCAGAAAGGATTACATATGCAACTATTGTCACCCATAATCAGATCAAAACGTTACAGTTACAAACGTAATCATTTCGCTCTATGCTGAGTAAATACTCGGAACCGATTACTTGCTGATGACGTTGTAGTGTCTGTGATGGAGAATAAGGTAGATGGTAACAGATTACATGCGAAGTGTAAAAATTACTTTCTCATAAGTAAATGAGACCAAGAAGTCCTTAATAACGTGTCTCATTTCTGTAGACTGAACGTCTTGGAACAAATTGTGGGATCGCCAATCGAGATCAAACGCTTTCAAAATAGAATTTTAGGTGGGGCTACATCTTCATGACACGCCTCCGTCAGCCTATGCAAAGAAGCTTGCTGAGCATCCCATAACAGCTGAGTTACACAACATTCTCAAATTTAATACATGTTGCGTCCCTTGGAGTGTTCTCGTAGGAGAATAAAGGCGCTCAAGAAGTGAGAAATATAATCGAAAGAGTCCGTGATGAAATACAAATAATTATTTAAACAAAAATAAATTTTTAAAATAATACACATTGAAAGCAGACTAAAGAGCATAAAATATTTTCTCCATAAATATTCGTAGCCCAACAAGGACAGTTCTGAAAACTTGTGATTGTGAAGTTTTAATAGCAATGAAAATACGTGTAATATTTATAATGAGAAACATGTGACACATTCAACGGATAATAGTTTGTAGATGAATTATTCATGCATCAATTGTACAATGCTTGTGCCACACGTTTTTCGTTATAAATTTTACAAGCAGTTTCATAGATATTAAAATTTCACAATTACAAATTTTCAGAGCTATCTGTTTGGGGTTAGGAATCCGTATGAGCCTAGTGGACACTATTTTATACTTTTTAGTCCAATTTAAAACATGTTATTGTATTGTTTTCTGGTTTTTGATCTTGTGTGTCTGAAATTTCGCAACGGACTTTAAACATTTTCATGCAGTAATGAAACAGATGTGTTAATGTTCAGATTTATTTCAGTGTTCCTTCATCTAATCATATCTCAAATAGAACAGTGTGATATCTAACTACTAATAAGACCTCACACTGTTTTATTGTTATTTTATTAAAAAGTAAAATAAAGAAGCAAGCAAAGTTAATTTTGTTTGATGTTATAATACATTTATTTTTTTGTGCGAACTGTTATGACCACTATCTGATAGGGAGCAGCAGTGGTAACTCGAATGTGGACAGGAGGACAGCAACAAAAGGAAAGTGGACAATTGAGGTGCCACAGCAGAATAAGAAAGTTCAAATGAGTAATGCAAGAACGATAAGTTTAGGTGTAGTGAAATTTGAGACCAAATCAATGGCGTGTAACGAGAATGATACAAAAGTGCAGCGAATACACAACTGAAGTCAGCTAGCTTAATAGTGTGGCCGCATACACTAATTGGCTGGTAAGTTGGGCGTGGCCCTGCTGCGTCATGAGGCCTGTGCTACAGAGGTGAAAAGAGCACTCGCAAATGTAGCAGTGCTGTCTAATGGCCGTTATCGTGTTCCATGCTTACCATCTGGAACACATTCTGCTACTGCCCACTTGAGACGCTGGTCCTGCAGGGTAGCAGAAATTCCAGGCATTATCAACCCATTTCACACCCAGCCCCAGCCCGAATGCAGTCATGGACTGTGCGGCTGATCCCGGCGGAGGTTCGAGCCCTGCCTCGGGCATGGGTGTGTGTGTGTTTGTCCTTAGTATAATTTAGGTTAAGTAGTGTGTAAGCTTAGGGACTGATGACCTTAGCAAGTTAAGTCCCATAACATTTCACACACATTTCAACATTTTTTTGGACTGTAGTGTTGGTGATTCATTTGTCATGGTTACCGCCAATTAGGCTGAGATGAAAGTCAGGAGGCCTGTCCATGTGCCCTATATTTTGACTCTGCAGACAGTAACTGTGCTGATCACACAGGTGAAGAGCGTCTGCAATATGAATTCGAGAGAACAACCATGTCCCAGCGACAAGTATGTAGTCTGGTAGAAAAGCTTTAAGCTTTGGCCGTATGAACAGGGTCGCATTGTGAATTTGCGGGTAGCTGCAATGACATATTTGCGGACTGTTGTACATGTTGGCACCGTGAATTTGTGCTGTGTCACTGTTTCCAGGAATAGACGAGGTTCTAGACATCCACTCAGTCAAGACCATGAAGGTCGATGCACTGTCCGTGCAGCATTGACCAACTGAACTACCAACTGTGGCAGATACAACAACTCTAACCCAGCTGGGCACTGAGTCGAATTAACGTGAGTCGGACAGATGTGCGTACGTCATTCCATGATGCTGCAACTATATGCGAGGGATCACATCAATAATGGCTGGGGACTGGTGTTGTGCTGGTCTTTTGGCAACCCATGTTCACATGATTACAATGGATGAGAGACCTGGACAACAGTCGAACATATCGTGTATTGGGATAGTTCAGGTGATCAAGGACAATGTGCTGTCTTGCAATATCTTGTTCGAAGGTAACGACACAGAGACCTCAACCGCAGCACATAGTTATTGGGATTAACACATCAGTAATATGACGCCTGCTGTCCATACTACCTGCTGGGCAGACGAGAGGTGGCCGTGTTCTGTACCCAACGTCACCATCCATCGTCACGTCAGGTGTTGGTCTAATACGACAATGACTAATGTAATTGATAACGTTCGTTTTCCTCAAGCCTTCACATAGGTATAAGACTATATCCATGCTGTGCACAGAACCAGGACTCATCTGGAAAAACGGCATGGTGACACTCCTCTGTTCTCTGTCGAGTGCCGCCGTTGGACGAACCCATATCGACACACCTCTCTGTTCCAGCGTCAGCGGATGCCGAAAGTGTGCTTGTCTCGCTGGCAGTCATTGTGTTCCAGACGCCGTCACACTATCCGCATGGACACTTATTTCTCTCGCTGCAAAGAAGCTGATTTCGTGGCTCAAGGAACGTCGCGCTGCTGTCCTATCCTGCATTGCCGAGCGAACAGTGTGTCTGTGATTTCAGGCGCTATTCGTATGTGGTCGTTGGGATCCTGTACGTTGAGTATATCCATCCTGAAGCCATCGATTCCGTGTTCGCCTGACAGTTGTGCAATGCTGATCAATTCTAGCAGAAATATTGTGAATGGATCAAAACAATCATGTAGATACAGTATTTCTTGATTTCCAAAAAGTATCTGACTCACTACCACATCTTCGCTCATTATCAAAAGGTGTGGTCATATGGGGTACAAAGCGAAATTTGTGACTGGAATGAGAGTTATTTGGTACGGAGGGCGCAACGTGTCACATCTTGAATGGAGAGACATCGAAAGGTATAGAAACAACTTCGGGTGTACCCCAGGGAAGAGTGTCAGGTCCCTTTCTGTTCTTGTTGTACATTAATGATCTTGCGGGCAGTATTAATGTAACCTATGTATATAATATCAGTGACTCACAATTGGAATCTATAATCTCATATAGGTACTCGGGTGGAACCCTTCGTAGGGATATTAAATGGAATGATCACGTAGTCTCAGTCTTGGGTAAAGCCGGTAGCAGACTTCGATTTATTGTTAGAATACTAGGAAAATCTAAGCACTGTACAAAGTTGATTATTTACAAATGATTCGTGCCACCCATCCTAGAATATTGGCCATATTGCAGTGGATATTGATCGTATACAGAGAAGGGAAGCACGAATGGTAACAGTTTTTTTTGCTGAAAGTTTCGCAGAGATTATGAAAAAATTGAAATAGCAGACTCTTGAAGAAAGATTGGCGAAAACTATACCGAGAACTTCTACCAACAAAGTTCCGAGTACTGGCCTTAAATGAAGACTCTAGGAATGCACTAAAGCCCCCTACACATCGCTCCCACAGTGACTGTGAGGAGTATATTAAATTAAATGTAGCACGTGCAAAGACATTTAAACTGTCATTCTTCTCGCGATCCGTGGTGAATGGAACGGAAAAGAGCCCTAATAGGTGTACAGTGGGTCGTACCCTTTGTCGTACGTTTCGCAGTGGTTGGCAATGCATAGACGTAGATGTAGATCGATGAACTACAGTCTCGGTAGGCTACGATCCCATTGCTATCGAATTTAGACACATACCGGTAGACTTTGCTCAGTCTTAGACGATGCTTAACATAATATTCTCACAAACAAACAACATTCATATGCATTTTCTGAATGACAAAACCCGCTGCGTAATGTTTCCTAGTATAAGAAATGCAGATGGGTTTAGTCCTAAATATTTCGTACTATTGTGATGAAATGATAATTATTATCTCATCCAAGAACACAGTATACTTATTCGCATTTGACGTTTGTGAATGCCATTTTCATGACGTTTCACTTTCACTGGCCAGAAGCGCATGATGGTTGAGACTTCACACAACATAAGCCGAGTTTTCACTTCCATCGCCGTTGAGTAAAATTTGAAGGCTTTATGAAAAGAATTGCAGCTTACTAAAAGTACAAATGGTTGAGGGCGCAGAGCAGAAAATTCAGGCGGTGCCTCCACATTCAGTCATCGAGGGCAGAACTGCTGTTCTAATAGAGACAATAAACAAAGTTTATGTTCTTAAAGCATAAATGTAAGTACTGTCAGTGACCTTACACCGAGATGACAAAAGTCATCGGATGCATCCTAATATCGAGTCGAACCTCCTTTTTCCTGAGGTAGTGCAGAAACTTGACTAGGCATGGACTCAACAAGTCGTTGGAAGTCTCCTGCAGAAATATTGAGCAGTGCTGCCTCTACAGCCGCCCATAATAGCGAAAATGTGCAGGACCTTGAGCACGAACTGACCTCTTGATTAAGTTCCACGAATGTTCGATGGGATTCACATCAGATGATCTGGATGGCCAAATTATTCGCTCGAAATGTCCAGAATATTCTTCAAACCAATCGCGAACAATTATGGCCGGTGAAAGGGCGCATTATCTTCCATAAAAATTTCACCGTCGTTAGGAACCAGGAAGACCTTGAATGGCTGCAAATGATCCCCAAGGGCCGGCCGGGGTGGCCGAGCGGTTCTAGGCGCTACAGTCTGGAACCGCGCGACCGCTACGGTCGCAGGTTCGAATCCTGCCTCGGGCATGGATGTGTGTGATGTCCTTAGGTTTAAGTAGTTCTAAGTTATAGGGTATGACCTCAGAAGTTAAGTCCCATAGTGCTCAGAACCATTTGTACCATTTTTGATCTCCAAGTAGATGCCCATAACCATTTACAGTCAGTAACCGGTTCAATTGGATCAGAGGACCCAGTTCATTCCATGTAAACACAGCCCACATCATTGCACACCCACCACCATCTTGCACAGTGGAGGGTTAACAACTTGGGTCCATGACTCCGTGGGGTGCGCGCGACACTCGAACTCTACCATCAACTCCAATGAACTGAAATCGGGACTCATCTGACCAGGCCACGATTTTCCAGTCGTCTAGAGTCCAACCAACACGGGTCACGACCCCAGGAGAGGCGCTCCAGGAGACATCGTGCTGTTAGCAAAGGCACTCGCGTCGGTCGTCTGCTGCCGTAGCCCACTAACGCCAAATTTCGCCCACTGTGCTACCGGATGCGATCGTCGTACGGCCCACATTGATTTCTGCTGTAATGTCATGCAGTGTTGCTTGTCTGTTACCACTCTATACAAATGCCGCTGCTCTTGGTAGACCGTCCGCCACTGCGTTGTCCGCGGTGAGAGGTAATGCCTGAAATGTGGTATTCTCGGCACATTCTTGACGTTGTGGATCTAGAAACACTGAATTCGCTAACGATTTCCAAAACAGAATGCCCCACGCGTCTAGCTTCAACTACTATCCCAGGTTCAAAGTCTGTTACTTCCCGTGGTGCGGCCATAATCACGTCGGAAACCTTTTCACATGAATCACCTGAGTACAAATGACAGCTCCGCCAGCGCTCCGTCCTTTTATACCTCGTGTGTGCGATACTGCCGCCATATGTATGTGTGTATTTCGCTAAACCATGACTTTTGTCACCTCAGTGTAAGCTGCCGTGAAATGACCAGTTATCCACGAAAAGGTAATCCTTGGTGGTAATCTGCTAAGCTGCAGTTCGTATCTGACATGCGATTAGCGCCGGTCTGTCATCGCTGTTGCTACTACTTTTCTTCATACCTGGAGTGTATCTGCGACCTTGAGATAGTAAATTTTCTCATCTGGGGTCAGGTTGTTACAGCCACACTCCGTTGATAGGTGGCATTAACAGTACAGTATTCTTTACAGCTGACAGCCATATTTGGCTGCAGAAAACCTGAAAGCCGTAACGCAGATACAGGGTGTCCAGAAAAGGACTCCCTGATTTCAAAATTAAATATCTCGAAAACAAAGATCGATAGAGGAATGCAGTAAACGGTATGTTTATTGTGAAACCTGTAAGAAGTTTATACAGCAGTTTGAAATAATAGTTACAAAAGCTGCTAACAGATGGCGCTGTAATTGCCATACGTAATGCCTAGTATAAATAGTGATCCGAAGCCCAGAGCGATCAGTTCCACTATTGAAGCGTGAAAGGAGGTTAGCGTACCGAAGGAAGAGATTAAAACCATGTACTCCATTGAACAAAGCGTTTTTCTGGTGCTAGAGTACCACAGGTTAGAAGAGAGTCCAAAAGGACCCGATGCGAAAACCATTCGTACACTCTTCGCCAAATTTCAACGAACAGGCAGCGTAACTGATGATCTAGTGGGGCATGTTGGCCGCAAGCAAACCACAGTTACGCCTGAAAATATCGCCACAGTTTCTGGAATTATTCAGCGAAATCCAATGTCATCCGTCCGTAGAATTGCATCTGAGACTAGTTTGAAGCGTTCCAGGACGCAGAAAATACTGAGAAAGAGCCTACACATGTTTCCATTCAAAATTCAAGCGCACCCGGCCATACCCGTATACGAACTGTGCAACAAAGGGTTGCCTTTGCTCATCAGATGCTCACAATGATTGACAGTGAAGGATTTCATGTTGGCTGCATCTGGTTTACAGATGAGGCACACTTCCACCTGAATGGATACGTGAATAAGCAGAACTGACGATTTTGGGGTTCCGAAAATCCATATTGGTGTGAAGCGAAACCCCTGTATTCTCCTAAAGTTACTGTGTGGGCTGCAGTATGCAGCAGAGGCATTATTGGCCCTTTTTTCATTCGAGATACGGTCACTGGCGCACGTTACTTTGCAATTTTGGAACAATTTGTCGCCACACAGCAAGCGTTAGAGGATCGACCAGGTACTGAATGGTTTATGCAAGACGGAGCCCGACCACATCGGACCGAACAAGTGTTTCGCTTTCTTGAGGAATACTTCGGGAATCGAGTCATTGCTTTGGAATATCCCAAATTTACTGGTGCAGGCATGGATTGGCCTTCATATTCGCCGTATTTGACTTCCTGTGACTTTTTCTTTGTGGGGCACAGTGAAAGACATGGTCTACCCAAAACATCCCGCCACGCTGGACGAGCTTGAATCGGCGATCTCTGTGGCATGTGAATCCATTTCGGTTGAGACACTACGAAATGTGATGGCGAATTTCATTCTTCGTTTGGGCCACCTCTGTAGTGCCAATGGTGAACATTTTGAAAACATTGTGATGTGGTTGTTTGCAAATATTGTTTTCATACGATTATTTCAGTTATGCATGCTGATATGAGCTGTACAGCGTACAGCGCCATCTGTTAGCAGCTTTTGTAACTATTATTTCAAACTGCTGTATAAACTTCTTACAGCTTTCACAATAAACATACCGTTTACTGCATTCCTCTATCGATCTTTGTTTTCGAGATATTTAATTTTGAAACCAGGGAGCCCTTTTCTGGACACCCTGTATGAAACACTTGTAGCTGCGCTGCTCACGTGAGCTTGCGGTTGATCATACTCCGTAAACAGGTCTTAGGATTCATAAGGCAATAAGGTAATCTGGTGGCAGATGGAAGCGCACGTACAACAGCGACAGCAGAAGTTAATGCGTAGCAAGGCGCCTAGCGCATCAGGCCACGCAGTGCGTGCCGGCACGCAGTTACGCTTTCTGCTGAACACGGGGAGCTTCATTGCAAGTGGCTGAACCAGCAGCAGTCGAGTTGACAGTTTCCCCATTAACGAGCTCCTTAATCGGTCGGGAACGTTTTCTTTAATTCTTATGTGACAGACTGGACTTACGCTGCACTTACGCATCTCTCTAATTTAGATCCGAAATACACTGCCTACCAGTTACTTACTGACATGTTTCTTTTCAGAAAAACTCTTAAACAGAAATGACGTCAGTTCCACTGACGCAAAGACGACTGGGGCGTTATCTCATTCGTATGAAACGCACTGCTGTAGTTTGCAACGTGAGTCTCTCGGTGGAATGTAGTCCGTCAACAAAGGAGGTGGCTTACAAAATACTCTTTCGACCTATACTTGAGTATTGCTCATCAGTGCGGGATCCGTACCAGGTCGGGTTGACAGAGGAGATAGAGGAGATCCAAAGAAGAGCGGCGCGTTTCGTCACAGGGTTATTTGGTAAGCGTGATGGCGTTACGGAGATGTTTAGCAAACTCAAATGGCAGACTCTGCAAGAGAGGCGCTTTGCATCGCGGTGTAGCTTGCTATCCAGGTTTCGAGAGCGTGCGTTTCTCGATGAAGTATCGAATATATTGCTTCCCCTTACTTATACCTCCCGAGGAGATAACGAATGTAAAATTAGAGAGATTCGAGCGCGCACGGAGGCTTTCCGGCACTCGTTCTTCCCGCGAACCATAGGCGACTGGAACAGGAAAGGGAGTAATGACAGTGGCACGTAAAGTGCCCTCCGCCACACACCTTTGGGTGACTTGCGGAGTATAAATGTAGATGTAGATGTAGATTCACAATATTCTTATTAGTGTGTTTCAACGCGTTCCTTCAGACCATCTGTTCCTAACTGTAGCTGCTGATCAATTAGCGTAGAGGAAATATGAAGTGGGCGAAAGAAGAGTGGAGAGCAGTTACCGGGTAAAATATCTCCCGAGAGCTGACAGTAAGTCCGTGATTTTGGAAAAAGCCTACGTTTAAAGAAGGTAGAAGAAGTTGTAGAGGGAGTAGTGGTATTGTGAAGGAAATTGTAGAGAAATTACACTGTTAAATAATGTTGGTATTACCACCTGTTACCGTCCATAGCAACCCCAGATTATAAGCACACTGCAGACAGACGGGCAGAAGTGGCAAAATGGAATGGTGGCATTGCTTCAAAGATATCTAGTGCTACGTTTTCCATATTTGTTGAAAGATCCGTGCGAAGGTTTCTCAAAGCGGATGGTGCTACAGTTTTTCCCTTTGAGTAGTGTGATTTCACAATCATGCAAAGTGACTTATAGCTATGTAGTATGTGCATAATTTGGCTGAATGGTTCCGGTCTCACTAGAGAAATAACCGTAACGAACCAGTATACGTTATTTTCGTTGGTGGATTCAGGACCAACTCGCCGTAGAGTATATTGTACTTGGATTAATAGTACAAGACAATACAAAGGAAAATTTCCCCACGTCGTAACACAGCCCCAACCATCTTACGTTCGTCGACAAACAGTCGTATCATATTTATTTCCCATAGGCCACCTCTATACTCATCAATCCTATAACGAAGAAATCTAATTTATTTGAAAACGTTGCACAGTGACTGTTGGTGGCAATCAAGTTTCAATAATTTCAACCAAATGTAAGTTCTACTCCAATTCACTAACGTTAGCAGGAATCAAATATAAGCAGCATGGTTCATTGTACTACTGTGTCAAACAAGGTGTATCAAGTACTTCCATAGTGGACGCTCATCTGACATAAACCGCAAATCTACCTTTGCAGGTTCCGCGCAGTTCATTTACAATGGTATCGTTAGTCCAACCAAGACGCACTTTCACCATAGGTACAATTGAAAAGCTGAAAACACTTGTCTGTTTCATAAATACTGCCTTCTTAGTCCAAAATAAGAACGGTTATTTCGTATTACAATTGGATAAATCTCTTCTTTTGACCATGACAAAACAGAGTGATTAAGTACAAATAGTCTTTCACCTATGATGTATTCCTACTTCATGAGTGCACATCGTATGATGACCATCATGACTGACGTAAGTACATTAGACGTGACATCTCTAGTTGGTTATATCAAAGAGACGAGAAGGTGTAATAGTGACCGATTGTATGGTAAATGAAGAAGTAAGTGTTAAATGTTGAGGTTGTACCTGTCACGGTACCAAAATTCCACTCTGTCAAGGAGAAAATGGCAGGGGTTTTCGTCAGCCGTGAGGGGACTGCTGAAAATATGGTAGTTCCCAAAACAGTTTAACACGATAGAAAAAAACGACGTGCTAATACCCTGAGTGCAACGCACGAGCGAGCACACATGTCATTCTGGCTGCGTGCGTTATTAACCCAACATCGTAGCAATGCGAGATACGGATGAGTAAAAACTGCAGCGTGACCGCAGTAACGGAGCTGGTTAGTTTGTTCTGCTCTGAAATACCGTTTCCTGTGTACGTTCCCAGCTTTCGCAGTGACAGTTTGAAACGACAAGGACAATTACTCCGTCTTGGGCGCACATGTACCCATGAGGCCTGTTTATGCCCTCTGTAAACTTCTGTCCGACAAGAACGCCAGAAAGGCGCACATGGGCTCTCGTAAACAGAAATGTCCGCAAGGCCAGCACTAGTGCCAAAAGCGCACATCGGAATTCTACGAACAAGTTTACGGGAAAAGCATTCATCTCAGAACACTCAGTTATAGAAAGACAAATGTTTAGTGGTCAATTTGAAATAACAGCACAAATGAAATATAATATCTTGGCAATTTGTACAAATTTTAAAAACTCTTCAGTATACACAGGATTACTCAAAATGGAATGGCACTACTCGTAGGACCATCTACTTTCAGACGACTTAAATGTTGTAAAAACGATTATCTTTGCCTCGCTCATTTTACACGTGCAAAGAGTCGTGATTATTGTCACGTTATGTACCGTTAGTGCAGGCACAGAACGTAGTAATTCCAATGGGAAGAAGGTGCTTCTGAAAGCTTTCTCAGTTAAATCTCATACAGCAGGTAATAAATATCAACCGTCTGAGAAGTCGAACATCGCGAAACCAGGATGTAGGTGGAATAACAGGCTGAACACAGGCTTAATACTCGTATCTTCCCCTGAAGAGCTGATACACTTTCCTGACCTCTTGCCACTGTTAAAAGGCATTCTGTATGGTCAGACGGCACAATTCAGAAGGCGAAAGTCTTAGGTCGATGACAGCTATTTTGTGGATTCTTTAGCAAGAAAATCGACTTCTTCAGTAATAATTATGCTACTATGAGATTTAACCCATAGGAATTCCATCGTTTGCCTCGGAATTTCACGTTGGATGCACTGCCAAGTGACAGTCAAGAGGAGCTTGGCGATTTTCGAATTCCACTCCTTGTGCTTTAGAAATTGTAAAGCCGACAACGAATCAGGTAGAATGAGGACTTGTAAACCTAATACGACTCATATGTTTTAAGGCTTGTAGTATAGCTACAGCTTCCGGAGAAAAAAAAGAAAAAAAAACAAAGTTTCATTAGGCAGTTCAAACATTTTTGAGACTTGTATTTGTGGATAGAGAAAGGCACATCGCTTATTTCTTCCCTCTTTGCATTTGGAGCTATCGGTATACAGGTACAAAAAGTACGACCATTTCTGGTATACTTGGCACATTATATCGTGATAGACAAGTGGGTTTTCCGTTAGTGATGTGACGTCTAGATGAGTACGCACGTAATGGGAAAGAACTGAGTAACTGCGCATATATATATATATATATATATATATATATATATATATATATATATATATATATATTCACTGATGAGCCAAAACATTATGACCACCAGGTTAACAGCTTGTTTGTCCGTATTTTTAACGAAATACATCATTGATTCTGCATATCAGGGATCCGACAATTTGTTGGTAGATTTGTGGAGGTATATGGCATTAGACGCTTACGCACAGGTCATGCAATTAGTGTAAATAACGAGCCACTGGTCTGTGTACGCGGCGATGGCACCCGACGGCGACCCAGATGAGTTCCACAGGTTTTATATCAGACGAATTTCCTCGCCGAGACATCAACGTGAGTTCGCTATAACGCTCCTCAAACCACTTTAGCACGGTTCTGGCTGCAAGACACGGACAGTTATACTGCCGAAAGATGACATCGTTGTCGGGGAAGACAGCAAGCATGAAGTGATGCAGATGGCTCGCAGCTGTTAGAGTGTCTTCGATTACTACCACAGGTCCCATGGAAGAGCAGGAGAAATCTCCCATTGGATAATAGCGCTCCTACCAGCCTGCGTCCGTGGCCGCCGTTCACCTCGATGACGGTGTTTGTGGAAACGACCATCGACCTAGTGTAGCAGAACTGTTACAACCGACACGTTTCCGTTGATCGACGGTCGAATTCCAATTATCTCCTGCCCACTAGTTACTGACGATGTCGTTGGATCAAAATGTGAACACTTAGTGGTGGTCTGCTGCGGAGCTCCATGTTCAACATTGTACCATGAACAGAGTGCTCCGAAACACTTGTACGTGCACCAGCATTATGTACTTTTAGGCAGAGATGTCACAGATCACCATCTATCCTACTTTACAGAGCAGAGAAGTATCCGAACTCGACGTTCTGTATGTGTCGTGGACATCCAACCATTTAGCACTTAGTGGTAGTTTCGCTGTCCTTCTACCTCTTTCCGCAGATGCTCATGACAGTGGTACTTGAACATTCGACAAGCGTCGCCATTTTCGATACTCGTTTACAAGCTTTGCGTAGTAATAATCTGTACTTTGTCAAAGTCGTTTAGCCGGCCAGAGTGGCCGAGCGGTTCTAGGCGCTTCAGTCTGGAACCGCGCGATCGCTACGGTCGCAGGTTCGAATCCTGCCTCGGGCATGGATGTGTGTGATGTCCTTAGGTTAGATATGTTTAAGTAGTTCTAAGTTCTAGGGGTCTAATGACCTCAAAGTTAAGACCCATAGTACTCAGAGCCATCTGAACCATTCAAAGTCGTTTATCTCAATGTATATCCCTATTTGCAGCCCATATCTTCGCCAGGGTGATCCCCCGTCCGTGTCGGCTCCGCTTACGAGGTGCATTCAAGTTCTAAGGCCTCCGATTTTTTCTAATTAACTACTCACCCGAAATCGATGAAACTGGCGTTACTTCTCGACGTCACCGCCCTGCAGACGTACACATTTTTCACAACGCTGACGCCATGATTCCA
Source organism: Schistocerca cancellata (assembly GCF_023864275.1). Taxonomy (NCBI): domain Eukaryota; kingdom Metazoa; phylum Arthropoda; class Insecta; order Orthoptera; family Acrididae; genus Schistocerca; species Schistocerca cancellata. Next base: position 906,637,509 of record NC_064626.1, on the reverse strand, counting down.
TGGCAGCGGCGAAGGCTTCTTTAGGAGTCTGTTTTGACCACTGGAAAATCACTGAGGCAATAGCAGCACGGCTGGTGAATGTGCGGTCACGGAGAGTGTCTTTCATTGCTGGAAAAAGCCAAAAGTCACTAGGAGCCAGGTCAGGTGAGTAGGGAGCATGAGGAATCACTTCAAAGTTGTTACCACGAAGAAACTGTTGCGTGACGTTAGCTCGATGTGCGGGTGCGTTGTCTTGGTGAAACAGCACACGCGCAGCCCTTCCCGGACGTTTTTGTTGCAGTGCAGGAAGGAATTTGTTCTTCAAAACATTTTCGTAGGATGCACCTGTTACCGTAGTGCCCTTTGGAACGCAATGGGTAAGGATTACGCCCTCACTGTCCCAGAACATGGACACCATCATTTTTTCAGCACTGGCGGGTACCCGAAATTTTTTTGGTGGCGGTAAATCTGTGTGCTTCCATTGAGCTGACTGGCTCTTTGTTTCTGGATTGAAAAATGGCATCCACGTCTCATCCATTGTCACAACCGACGAAAATAAAGTCCCATTCATGCAGTCGTTGCGCGTCAACATTGCTTGGCAACATGCCACACTGGCAGCCATGTGGTCGTCCGTCAGCACTCGTGGCACCCACCTGGATGACACTTTTCGCATTTTCAGGTCGTCATGCAGGATTGTGTGCACAGAACCCACAGAAATGCCAACTTTGGAAGCGATCTGTTCAACAGTCATTCGGCGATTCCCCAAAACAATTCTCTCCACTTTCTCGATCATGTCGTCAGACCGGCTTGTGTGAGCCTGAGGTTGTTTCGGTTTGTTGTCACACGATGTTCTGCCTTTATTAAACTGTCGCACCCACGAACGCACTTTCGATACATCCATAACTCCATCACCACATGTCTCCTTCAACTGTCGATGAATTTCAATTGGTTTCACACCACGTAAATTCAGAAAACGAATGATTGCACGCTATTCGCATTTTAGGTATTTAAAACAGTTCTCATTCTCGCCGCTGGCGGTAAAATTCCATCTTCCGTACGGTGCTGCCATCTCTCGGACGTATTGACAATGAACGCGGCCTCATTTTAAAACAATGCACATGTTTCTATCTCTTTCCAGTCCGGAGAAAAAAAATCGGAAACCTTAGAACTTGAATGCACCTCGTACAAACTTTGTTACCGTGTGACTTGCCCACAACACCACCGGGCGGCATCCAACGTCGCGGTGGATAACAGTCATGATGTTATATTTTCAGGTATGTGGGGATAGAACTTGTGCTCAGGACTTTCGTTGGCAGGCGACCTCATATGCTACGGCTATTACCAGTGCAAGGGAAGAGGCGCTATGAAGAGCATTCCGGAAATTAAATCAAGAGCCTCCAGTTTGAATGATTTCTAAAGAAAATGCTATTACGCAAAAATTTGGAAGCTGATGACTGCCTTCTGATATTTAACGGCATTTCTTGGGCTTTAATTAAGAAGGCGTCCGTAGGACCAGAACCCACAGCGCCTAAGCATTGTCAAATACGGCTAAACTGCCTATCTTCCTCAGGATATCCTTTCGTCCATAGTGGAATCCCACATTATCGTAGTCAAGTATAGCTCGAATTATGGTTTTTTACAACGTAAATGCCGGCCGCTCTAGCCGAGCAGTTCTAAGCGCTTCAGTCTGGAACCGCGCGAACGCTATGGTCGCAGGTTCGAATCCCGCCTCGGGCATGAATGTGTGTGGTGTCCTTAGGTTGGTTAGGTTTAAGTAGTTCTAGGTTCTAGGGGGCTGATGACCTCAGATGTTAAGTTCCATAGTGCTCATGGCCATTTGAACCATTTGAACAACGTAAATAAATGTGTGGAATGAGAGTTCCCATATACTCAGCAGACTGATCGAAAATATTTAATGTTTTCCTCAGTCACTTACTACAGGGTTATGTGAGGGACAAGTGACAACAGAGAATCAAATACGACGCCCAAGAATCGACCCTGCGATGAAACTGTGTAACATTCTGAATCTCGTATCTTTCTGTGAGGAATGTTTGAACAGGAACACTTAGAAAATACAACGAAATCTCTGACTTATCAGTCAAAGTTTCATGCCATGAGCTTGGACCCAGCTTTCCGCACTGGACAGGGCAGAGGAAAGTGCGGCTTCTCATTCCTCAAAGGAAGTGGAGTGAGTAGACAAACGTCGTCTGCGTACTGAAGTGTTTTAGTCGATATGGAAAGAGTTGTTTCAAGATACTTGATCTACATAGCATATAGTAAAGGACTGAGAGTCACAAGTTGTGGGAGACCTGCTGAGACAATGTGGGGTCCCCATGATTTTAGCGTAGAATGTAACGAAAACCTTCCTTTCCGAAATCATACATCCTAATCCATGAACCACTCTTCCTGGTGCAGGCTTTCAAATAACTACGCACCCTCCGACTCGGAGTTGCAATATTATAAGTCTTTGCTGGTTTCGTTGTCTAGGGGCTGGGATATGCAGTTGCCGCATTACAAGCCAAATACAGCTAAGTCTACAGTATACAATATGAATACACACATGAATCGAATGGTCGAAGGTTCCTATCACTCGGCAATTGCGAATTAATATATAAATTTATAAATGAAAGATTTCAATTAAATAAAATCTGCAGGTACTATGTTAACGACTTTAAATGATGAGTACGATAGCAGAAGTACTTTTGAGAATGTGGTATATTTCTGCAAAACACTTATTGGTGTCGATGGTCCAGCAATTAAATAAAATATAAGTTGAATAACAGGGAAACAATAGATTCCTACAGCACGTAATTAGTTATGAACAAGAACATAGCTCGCGAGACATTCACTTTTTAACGCACACTACGTCTCCACTGCAGAAGCCACGGAAACCATACAAGAGCACAAGTCGGCGCTCCGAAGTATTTCTATTTCTCGCGATCGCGCGCAAACTGCTCCACTCCAAGTCCTTATCGCGGCTGTGCGTCCGCCGCGCCGGCCAGCGCTTTCCGTGTCCTGCTTCGTCCTGTACCATCCCGAACTGCCTCCTGCTCAGAATTACCCGTCTCCTCTCTGGAAACTCGCTTCCATCCAGTCTCCCCATTCACTAGCGCTGTGATTGGCTAGAGTGCTCGCGCCATGTCTTCATTCCAATGCACAGTCACATAATGAAACATATTCGAAATACTGGCTTTACGTTTAAATACTTGAAATTAAATAAATATTCCTACGGCTGGATCATAAACACGCTCTAACACACATTACTAAATACATAAACAATTAAATAAACATATATCAAAAGAAAAGAAGCAAAAGGTAGGCCAGGAGCATAATGTCTCTGTGCTTTCTAAAACACAGTAAATAATTGACCAGTTTCTTCACGAATAGCATATAATGGCTATTAACAAAGACATAGATGAAACAATTTATTTATAAGCATTCTGCTACCGTTTTTTCGTGTAACTGTGGAGTACTTATGGCCTGACGTGATCGATAGTAATCGGCCACTTTGACTTCCAATAACTCATGTACTATTTAAGTTACATGCCTGTAATTCATACGAATTTATGTTTACGCTAATAGCTTTCTAAAGACATGCAGATCGACGAAATCGGATGAACCGTTTAGATTTTGTAAATTAGTTGCTGGGTGTTACTTGTATAATTTATCGTCGGATAGTAAACTTTAAACTAATAAATATATTGAAAATCTGATTACGCCGTCAGAAACGTTGTGCAAATAATGGTAATGTACATGTTTCTTTTTGAGGTATCATGATTCATCTGGCTACTATTAATTTCTATACGAACTGTGAAATGTCTGCTATTATGGTCCACAAAGTCCGCCATCTTTGGCCCTCCCGGCCTAGACACCTTCTTCGACACAAAGCACGCCCTCGTCACAGCGTCCACATGGAATTCCCAGCCCCGCGGCCGATGGACCACGTGCTCCGGCCACCCTTCTTGCTCAGCTAACATTCGGCACCACGTGTTTGCTGCCGGGCGGCGACTTTGAAGAGCGTCCTGTGCGGCCACGCCAACTTAAAATAATTCCTGGGCGCCACAATTCGCCCGTTATCTCACATTGGACACTTAGGGTGCTCAGTTTGTAGAGCAAATGCTCGTTGTTTATATTGCCAAATGCTGCTTTCATATCGAGGAACATATCTGTGGTCTTTTCGATCTTCGAAAAGGCTGTCATATCTGTTGACGAAAGAACGATATTGTCAGTTGTATCGTTGTAAACCCTGATTTGGGAAGAAGACAAGAGATTTTGTGATTCCAGCCAACACTTCAATAATTGTTTAACTAGTGGCTCAAATATTATCCCCATGCGAGAGGAAAGCGCAGTGGGTCTATATGAAATTGACTGACAACGATCCTGGAGTCTTTTTAGGACTGGGACAGTTATGTATTCTGCAATCTTCGACGACATCCGTAGGATGCCAAAGGTATTTGCATATATGCATAAGGAGTAGCACCCCTTTGGCGGCATGTTACGTATCATAGCGTATTGGGTACTGTCAATGACTGTGTGTGACCGAGTGAAGTGCCCTCATCAGTTCTATTGATCCGGCCGCGGTGGCCAAGCGATTCTAGGCGCTACAATCCGGAACCGCGAGACTGCTACGGTCGGAGGTCCGAATCCTGCCTCGGGCATGGATGTGTGTGATGTCCTTAGGTTAGTTAGGTTTAGGTACTTTTAAGTTCTAGGGGACTGATGACCTCAGATGTTAAGTCCCATAGAGCCCTTTGAGCCATTTGAGCTCTATTGAGGTAAACGGAGAAGCTAGGCAGTCACCATCGTGGAAGTGATCTGGTGGACGTGTGAGTGGTCGAGGAATTATCGAAGGAGGAGAGATGTGATCAGCAAATTCTTCTAACAGGTAGGGCTCCACCAAACAGGGCGGAGATTATTGACAACCATAAGGTCTTCCTTTTGAGGAAGGGCGTGCTACGTTGTTAATGGAGTTAATTATCATCTTGAAAGTTTTCCGTGGATGTAATGAGCAGCTGATGCACTATAATGATACTTTTTGAGTCGATATTTAATGTGGCCAGAACGCCTGTCCTGCACGAATGGAGGAGAAAGTATGCGATTGCAATCTACTCGTACATATTTTGTGACTGATAACTCAGGTGGGAAGTGGTCCGAACCTATCTAGTTTGTTTTTATGAAGAAGCTGAAGTCACTAGCAGTTGATCTCTTTCGATATAACGTTGAAACCATTGTAGGAGATCCATCATTTAGAATAATTAGGCTGTGATCATCTACGGACTGCAACAAATCTAAGGCATTCACATTCGCAGCGATACGTCAACAAGCTTGATAGTAAGCGTTAAAATCTCCACAACTATGTAAGGTCTCTCTCCTAAGAGTCATCAGGTGCATATTATCTGTTGTTTCGGCAGATATTTGCAACTTCGTTTTCGCATTGTGTAACTGAAGTCAACCCACACAAATACCGCTCGTCCGTTTTTCATGCGACGCCCAGTACCAAATAGAAAGCGTCGATTTCTTTCCCGTTACGAGAAAAAAATACACTGAAAATCCAAAGAAACTAGCATAGGCATGCGTATTCAAATACAGAAATATGTAGACAGGCAGAATACAGGTCTGCGGTTGGCAACGCGTATGTAAGACAGATGTCTGGCGCAGTTGTTAGATCGGTTATGCTGCAACAACGGCAAGTTATCAAGATTTAAGTGAGTTTGAACGTAGCTCTATAGTCAGCGCGCGAGCGATGGAACATAGCATCTCCGAGGTAGCGATGAAGTGCGTATTTTCCCGTATGACCATTTTCACGAGTGTGCCATGACTATCAGGAATACGGTAAAACATCAAATCTCCGACATCAGCGTGGCTGGAAAAAGAACCTGCAAGAACGGGACCAACGACGACTGAAGAGAATCGTTCAAAGCGACAGAAGCGAGACATTTCCGTAAATTGCTTTAGATTTCAGTGCTGGGAGATCAACAAGTGTCATCGTGCGAATCATTCAACGAAACATCATCGATATGGGCTTTCGGAGCCGAAGATCCACTCGTGTACCCCTGATGACTGCACGACACAAAGGTTTACGCTTCGCCTCGGCCCGTCATCACCGACACTGGACTTTTGAAGACTGCAATCGTGTTTCCAGAATGAGATTTTCACTCTGCAGCGGAGTGTGCGCTGATATGAAACTTCCTGGCAGATTAAAACTATGTGCCCGACCGAGACTCGAACTAGGGATCTTTGCCTTTCGCGGGCAAGTGCTCTACCATCTGAGCTACCGAAGCACGACTCACGCCCGGTCCTCACAGCTTTACTTCTGCCAGTATCTCGTCTCCTACCTTCCAAACGAGGAGACGAGATACTGGCAGAAGTAAAGCTGTGAGGACCGGGCGTGAGTCGTGCTTCGGTAGCTCAGATGGTAGAGCATTTGACCGCGAAAGGCAAAGATCCCGAGTTCGAGTCTCGGTCGGGCTCACAGTTTTAATCTGCCAGGAAGTTTCAAGTTGCAATCGTGTTGACTGGTCGGACGAGTATCGTTTCAAATTGTATCGTGCGGATGATGTGTACGGGTATGGAGACAACCTCATGAATCCATTAACCGTACATGTCAGAAGAGGACTGTTCAAGCTGGTGGAGGCTCTGTAATGGTGTGGAGCGTGTGCAGTTGGAGTGATATGGGACACTGATACGTCTAGATACGACTCTGACAGGTGACACGTACGTAAGCATCCCGTCTGATCACTTGCATCCACTCATATCCATTGTCATTCTGACAGACTTGGGCAATTCCAGCAGGACAATGCGACACCCCACACGTCCAGAATTCCTACAAAGTGGCTCCAGGAACACCTTTCTGAGTTTAAAAGCTTCCGCTGGGCACCAAACTACCCAGATATGAACATTATTGAGCATATCTGGGAAGCCTTGCGTAGTGATGTTTAGAAGAGATCTCCTCCCTCCTACGGATTTATGGACAGCCCTGCAAGGTTCATGGTGTCAGTTCCCTCCAGCACTACTTCAGACACCAGTCGAGTCCATGCCACGTCGCGCTGCGTTACTTCTGCGTGCTCGCAAAGCCCTACACGATATTAGGCAGGTGTACCAATTTCTTTGGCTCTTCAGTGTACTTTTAAATCGAAACTTTACTTGCACATTCGATAGAGCGCTCCCAAATCTCTAGTCCGATATTTATTTTATTAGTATGTATTTACAGGGACACCAAAACACAAAGAATAACCAGCAGTCCGGCGGCGACTCAGTAGCGCAGCATGCCAGGCTGCAGCAGTCAGCGCGTTCCAGGGCAGTGCTGTCGCTGCTGGTGCGTTCGTTATTCATTGTGTTTTACTGTCCTTGCTAATACAATTGATAAAACTAATATCGCACTAGATTAATATTGCACCGCGCTATCGAATGGACACGTAAAATTTCGCTTGAAAAGCGTTTTGTTTCCAACGAGAAGCAAACCTATTTTTTCCTCGACGCTGTGCAGCGCATGAAAGACGTGACGAGCACTATTTGTAGGGTCCACTCCGGCTACACAATGCAGCACAGTTGCACATACTCGAAAAAGCATGAGTGAAAATGCGGCTGACGAGTCTTACGACAGACACCTCGTATGTGGCGGAGGAAACTTCCAATATGCTACTCCAGGCGGATGTAAATCAATGTGCGCAACCGAAAATCATAAAAGCTAAAATGAAGATTTGGCCCTGTCTGACTACCCCCTGAAGAAGATCTTAGGATCCCTTAATGCTCTTTAACATATAAATTCCAACCTAAACAGAAATGAATGATTAAGGAAACTAATTATACTAAATGATAAACGTTGTTGCTGTTTATACATTTATTGTCTATTAAAGACAACCTTTATTACAAATGTTTATATTTCCTAACTAAAATCACTGATCCATTGAACAACTCTGCCCTTTTATTATGACTGCATGATCTAATATAAATAACGCGAAATGATTGACATCATCTATGTACGCAAACACAAGAAGACACTACTTTTAAAGATGATCTACAATGGAGTGCAACGTCAGTGGAAATAAATCCTACGTGATCACAGCTGTTTAGCCTTATAGCCCGTAATAAGCCAAAGTAATTAGCAATATCACCATTTGTACTGCGTCCGGTGCGTCGGAGTGATGGTTCTCGTACACGTCTGCGACGATGAATACGGTCTTCTCCTCTCTGTGTTCTACATACGAGAAACGCGAACTCCCAACCACAAGGACGGAGTTCAGATAACTTCTCAAGGTTTAAGTATAGGCAGAAGAAGTGCTCTCAATCACTGAACGTTGCGTACTAAACGACGACTTCCAACTCGGAGGCGAAGTCCAGAATCGTAAAAGTTCACAACAGTACAGGGCCTAACCGTTCTAACTACAAAATCTTGTGAGAGCAACGACAGCAAGTCCGTCCGTACCAGCAAGAAGCTGCCACTGAGCGACCTTCACACACGGGAGCTCAAAAGCGAACACCGCGTCTCTCCAGCGCTGCCTTCCCAGCAAGACTTGGCTCACCACTCTCGTAATTCCGAAAACGAATCATATTCCCGAAACCACGGAATATTCTTCCTCTCTACAGATTCTTCAGAACGCCGACCAACCATATTTTAGTCTTTTGTCGTCCAGCGCGGAAAGTTTGCGAGGAAAAACCTATACTCTACAATGGTATGCTTCTGAGTAAAAATACTGAGGAAGGTGCCGCTTCTTCCTTCCTCTCACCTGCGTCCAAGATTTTCAGCGTTTCCGAACTATAATCCTTCCGGTTCGGCTACAACATCGGCCGCTCGCGACTCTATTGTGCTCCAGCGCTTAGATGCTACGACGTCCGTCTTGCTATTTCCTGTGTTTAAGCAGGATCAACTCACCTGTGTGGGCCTTCCACCCATGGCTTCAGTTCCGCCAGCCGTTTCATTTCCACTGGCGTTCCAACCTCTACTGGTATAGGCAATCATTCATTAATCCCTTTTTATAATAAATACACTCCGTCACCTTTCATGCAATAAGCGTTAACAATTATTTACAGGACGTACGTGAGAATGTCAGTCTCCTTTATATATTCATATATACGATGTACAACCTATCAAATGATACCTAATTGTGTTTGTAGATCACGGCAAAGTATGTGGATGAGTGCTTGTAAGGTGCGACATTATAGCCATCTTACAAACTGTTTAATTAACTTTTCCCAAATATTGCTCTGTTGTCTATAGTAGGGAGGCTTGTACACCAAGGCGATGCAGAATTCACTAGTAGTAATCTTGACCTAAACTGATATTGCATGAAAGTCCGCCAAAGGTACATTTATAGGTAGATAGGCGCTAGCAGGGTATCACAGAGCTTATTAAAAAGCCTCAACATTTTTGCCGTCCTGACGATCGGGTGGTACAAATTCGTAACCTCGCAAGTGGATATTAACATTACTTTTGAGCCACTTTTCACTAAAAACAATTGAAAAGTAACTGTTCTGGGAACGTTCTCTCCGAGAACCTTCTCGATTCGGTAGCACAGAACGAGCATTCCACTGGGTAACAGTGATAGCCATTGCAGTTGACTAGGAAAGTAGCAGCTACGTTTCGCTATTGTCAAACTTTTCTTGTTTTGAATGACTAATTTAGCGATCAGTAAATGGCTCAAATAACCAATGTCAAAATTCATTATGTTCCCTACCACACGCCGGGTATATGGTAGGTAGATTGGTGGTCGTAATTTTGTTTGCTCGACAATTCCGATGATATTGATAAGTTTCTCGATAGTCGAATGGGAGTCATGATCTGAAGGGCTGTTGCTACACGAGACGTCAAATCCTTGAGATATGCCAGACGTGGCTCGTGGGCATTATGATGACGTTGACGAATATGGGTTGCCTTTTGTGGTACTATACACTATAGCTGAAGTGCGTTGAAAGAAATCGGTTGATTGAATCCTGTTAGCTGTATCGATATTACTGCAGATTAGGAAAACTGCTTTGTCGTGTGCATGTCCAGTTGCAGTACACTTCTGCCCGTGACACACTTATTATTTGGTGTTTAGCTGTGGTGCTACATTTCCGATCCTCCCTTTCATTATTGCCAACAAGAGGTGCTCGTCTCAGAGGTTAATTCTGCGGTGCGGTTCCAACGACACGACGCTAGCGTAAAAGCGGTGTGACATTCGAGGCGGCTGCGGCACGAGGCCCTAGTGGGCACGCCCTCGCCTGAGAGCCGCGAGGTGTTGATTTTCGGAACATTTTCTGTCTGTTGCAAATGTCTGTTGATACAGTAGGCAACACGGTTCTGTCTGTGACGTTCACTGAGGTAACGAAAGTCATAGAATAGTAATACGAACATACATAGTGTAACCTCTCCACTATGTTCTTTTCTGTCTGGAATTTACCCCAACTTTACCTCCCTCTCTATAAAAGTCTACGTATTAGCAGACTTTGTACCCAAAACATTTATCCAACTTAAATTCGTATGCTAACCTTTGACCAAACAGAACATAATATGTATTGAACTGTAACTGATCAAAATGTAACTTGTATCGTGATGACTGGATTTTGTGTGATGTCCTTAGATTAGTTAGGTTTAAGTACTCGCAGTTCTAAGTTCTAGGGGACTGAAGACCATAGCTGTTAAGTCCCATAGTGCTCAGAGCCATTTGAACCATTTTTGTAACTTGTCTTTATATTAAATGCGTAACTGAAGCAAAACAGTTAACTGGCATTAATCAAAATTTCCACTGACCTCGCATCTTGACAACATTGTTGCAGATCTCTCGAAAGCACAATAGCAAACTTCAGGCAGGCAGCGGCTAAGTTAGATTTCTATTTCTAAATACACATTCAAACCGTTGCATGAGGTAATGCGTAATGATGAAACAGCGGGGTGGGGAGAGTAACTATTCTTATGAAATGATATTCCAAGACAATGATTTTAGAATGAAGTATGTATTCAAAAAGACAGCGTAAAGCTTCTCGTGATCTTCACTCTAAGATTGGTCTGAACAATACTATGCTTAACAATGATTGAAAAAGGGTACAATGTTAACAGAGTTTCTATAAAAGTCAAACAGCTTAACCAATAATATGTTAATTCATGACTCAGGGGAGTGGAGTGGTCTTTCCCTCAGCTATGAGCGGGTTAAATAGCTGACAATAATCATTCCTAGGTGCGCAGTGCTGCAATCTTACCTCAGAATTCTTCTCCTCAAAGGTCATAGCATTGTTCAAAATTTTTATCCTTTACACCATCCAAAATATACATCATATTCATCCTTGTTGGCCTTTACAATAATTTTTTCTACATCTAACAGACATCATTACAAGTCAACGTCGATCTGTTGTAGAATTTTAGAACATGTTTTTTGCTCGAGTATCATGTCGTTTTTGGAAACCCAGAATCTACTATGTAGGAATCAAAATGGATTCCGGAAACAGCGATCGTGTGAGACCCAACTCGCTTTATTTGTTCATGAGACACAGAAAATATTAGATACAGGCTCCCAGGTAGATGCTCTTTTTCTTGACTTCCGGAAGGCGTTCGATACAATTCCGCACTGTCGCCTGATAAACAAAGTAAGGGCCTACGGAATATCAGACCAGGTGTGGCTGGATTGAAGAGTTTTAAGCAAACAGAACACAGCATGTTGTTATCAATGGAGAGACGTCTACAGACGTTAAAGTAACCTCTGGCGTGCCACAGGGGAGTGTTATGGGACCATTGCTTTTCACAATATATATAAATGACCTAGTAGATAGTGTCGGAAGTTCCATGCGGCTTTTCGCGGATGATGCTTTAGTATACAGAGAAGTTGCAGCATTAGAAAATTGTAGCGAAATGCAGGAAGATCTGCAGCGGATAGGCACTTGGTGCAGGGAGTGGCAACTGACCTTTAACATAGACAAATGTAATGTATTGCGAATACATTGAAAGAAGGATCCTTTATTGTATGATTATATGATAGCGGAACAAACACTGGTAGCAGTTACTTCTGTAAAATATCTGGGAGTATGCTTGCGGAACGATTTGAAGTGGAATGATCATATAAAATTAATTGTTGGTAAGGCGGGTACCAGGTTGAGATTCATTGGGAGAGTCCTTAGAAAATGTAGTCCATCAACAAAGGAGGTGGCTTACAAAACACTCGTTCGACCTATACTTGAGTATTGCTCATCAGTGTGGGATCCGTACCAGATCGGGTTGACGGAGGAGATAGAGAAGATCCAAAGAAGAGCGGCGCGTTTCGTCACAGGGTTATTTGGTAACCGTGATAGCGTTACGGAGATGTTTAACAAACTCAAGTGGCAGACTCTGCAAGAGAGGCGCTCTGCATCGCGGTGTAGCTTGCTCGCCAGGTTTCGAGAGGGTGCGTTTCTGGATGAGGTATCGAATATATTACTTCCCCCTACTTATACCTCCCGAGGAGATCACGAATGTAAAATTAGAGAGATTAGAGCGCGCACGGAGGCTTTCAGACAGTCGTTCTTCCCGCGAACCATACGCGACTGGAACAGGGAAGGGAGGTAATGACAGTGGCACGTAAAGTGCCCTCCGCCACACACCGTTGGGTGGCTTGCGGAGTATAAATGTAGATGTAGACGTAGAACACTACTGAATACGTCCATCACCTACCACACTTCAACTAAGAATGTATCAGACTGCGCGGAGGAAAACCCTGTGCCACGACAAGACCAAAGACTGTTTAACAGTAACGTACCTTGCTCTCTCTCTCTCTCACATAAACATCGATAATGTTCAAAAAGGAAAATGGCATTACCACCTTAAAATAGGTGGCCGTAGTATCACGTACACAAGGTATAAAAGGGCAATGAATGCATCGGCGGAACTGCCTTTTGTACTCTGCTGATTCATGTGAAAAGGTTTCCGACGTGATTACGGTCGCACGACGGAATTAACGGACTTTGCACGCGGAGTGGTAGTTTGAATTAGACGCACTGGATATTCGGTTTCGGAAATCGTTAGGAAATTCAGTACCTCAAAGTCCACAGTGTCAATAGCGTGCTGAGAATACCAGATTTCAGGCATTACCCCTCACTATGCTCAACGCAGTGGCCGACGTCCTTCACTCAACTACCTAGAGTAACGGCGTTTGCGTAGAGTTGTCAGTGCAAACAAACAGACACCACTGCTTGAAATAACGTCGGAAATCAATGTGGGACGTACGGCGAACGTATCCGTAAAAACAGTGTGGCTAAATTTGGCTATGGCAGCAGTCAACGCCTTTGCTAACAGCACGACATCGCCTGTAGCGCCTGTCCTAGGCTCGTGACCACATCTGCTGACCCCTAGACGACTGGAAAACAGTGGCCTGGTCAGAGGATTCCCGATTTCAGTTGGTAAGAGCTGATGGCAGAATTCGAGTGTGGCGCAGCTCCCATGAAGCCGTGAAATCCAGTTGTCAATAAGGAACGGTGCAAGCTGGTGGTGGCTCCCTAAAGGCGTGGGTTGTCCTCTGGTCCAGCTGAACCGAACGTTGACTGGAAATGATTATGTTTGAACCGTGATTTATTTTCAAAGAATATTCTCAAGAATTTATTTTATTTACTGGCGATTCATCAAGAACATTAACATGTTCAATCACACTATGTAAGCATGGAAGTAGTTGCCAGGGAGTAACTGATGAAATCATAACCAAATTCCTTTTGACAAATGGGAATTTTATTCACTTTAATAGTGCCCAAAATCATTTTTTAAAAAGAACAAATTTAAAATTATAATCAGAACACACCCTCTAAATATCAAAATTACATTTTATTCAGAGGCAGAAAGAAGCAAGTTTTGACTGTATGAGCTTTCGGGCAGAGAACGTTGCCGCTCCCTTTTGACACGGCCGTAGTTACGACCGCTCACAACAGCTTCTGAAAGACTACACTGGTGCAAATCTACAACACACCAGATAACTTTAAACTAAGAGTTTTAACAATTTACACAAGCACACAAACTATGCACCTCCTGTAGGAGGGACGGAAATGGTACAAAACACTAACAATTAAAATATTAACCTTGCCACCGAAGGTGCAACTTGATTTTGACTTCTGAGAAAAGTGTTACGGTGAAAGGGTGGCAACTTTATATACTAAAATGATCATTTAAATAAAAGCCCATGAAATGCAATCTTATATAAAATTCTACAAGGTTGGCCAAACAATAGTTAAGATGCTCTACAGTACACAGATACCGCCTCTCAAGATCATAAGCAATAATATCAAAGTTTCCAAAGATCAAAACCTATTTCAGGTATTAGGCCGTCACACTCCAAGCAATAAATTCGTTAGCCGGCCGGGGTGGCCGAGCTTTTCTAGGTGCTACAGTCTGGAACCGCGTGACCGCTCCGGTCGCAGCTTCGAATCCTGCCTCGGGCACGGCTGTGTGTGATGCCCTTAGGTTAGTTAGGTTTAAGTAGTTCTAAGTTCTAGGGGAATGATGACCCCAGAAGTTGAGTCCCATAGTGCTCAGAGCCATTTGAACCAATAAATTCGTTAACACACCAAATCCGACAAACATGACAGAGGCAGCTACTAACGTACGGTAGATTGATAGGGAGATTACCAAAGAACCCGAACCGCAGGTTGCTCTAACCTGCCCCTACTCCACAAGGGAAAAACGGAACACCCAATTTATACAAAACCACTTTCCCGCGGGTGGACAAACGGAGAAGAATGGTGGGACGACCCCAAAGCAAAACGGCTGGTGACCTCACCAAGAAAACAAGTAGAATTTAACAAGAGTAAATCAAACAACATATCACCAATCACTTAATTAATAAACTGTGATTTCTCGAGAAGACCTGGCGCAGCACCCCCCAAACCGCTCTCCCGAACCGTCTGCTGCCACCCGCTTCAACGGACGCAGGAAGGCGTGCCGATCTCCCGTCTCACGGCGTCGCAGCTCGCACCGGCCAGACTGATGTCGTGGGTTGACTCCTGTTGCTCTCGTGTCGACCGCGGAGTCACTACCCCTCGCTATACGCCGCGACTCACAGGACTCACGTGGCGACCTCACATGCGCCGACGCTCAAGACGGACAAGTCATCTTGTGTCTCAGTGCGCGACCGATCAACCGATCGATCCAACCGCCAATGACCATTGCCTCAGCAAACTCGAGTAGACTGGCAGCC
Organism: Schistocerca cancellata; assembly: GCF_023864275.1. Classification (NCBI taxonomy): domain Eukaryota; kingdom Metazoa; phylum Arthropoda; class Insecta; order Orthoptera; family Acrididae; genus Schistocerca; species Schistocerca cancellata. Next base: position 906,622,408 of record NC_064626.1, on the reverse strand, counting down.
TAACGTGCAGACTCAGATGCAGGAACTAAGCCCCGACCGGCCGACCACTCGCTGAGTTCTCTTACTGGCGGAGTGGAAAGACTCTCATATTGCCGGCTTTAAAGGTTGATCCGGACGACAGACATACTATACTACCACTGCGAACGACAGACAGGCACTAACTGCCTCACAAATGCGAACGAGAGACAGACTAGCAAGCTGGGGACGAGAGATTCACCCAGACTGACCGACTGGCGAGCTCATAGCCCCCCTTAAATGCGCGTAAACAGGCAACCTTTCCCGTTTCCCAACAGAGGGAGACACCAAAGCTGCGACTGCCACAGCGGCGCCACCGCCAGAAACGGAGGGCGACTGCTTCACACTACGCACTGCTGCGCGCTCTTCAAAACAACAGTTTTTTACCACGGCTCAATGTTCAGTTACTTTGAGTTCATTTGTAGCTATGCATGGACTTCATGGTCCGAAACAACCTTGCAATTTTTATGGATGACAATGCGCCATGTTACCGGGTCACAATTCTTCGCGATTAGTTTGAAGTACGTTCTGGACAATTCGAGTGATTGATTTGGCCACTCAGATCATCCAACGCGAATCCTATCATACGTTTATGAGTTCGTGCACAAAATCAGGTACCGGCAACACGTTGGCAACTGAGGACTGCTAAAGAGGTAGCATGGCTCAGTATTCCTGCATGTGAATTCGAACGACTTGCTGAGTCGATGCCACTTCGAGTTGCTGCACTAAGCCGAGAAAAAGGATGTTTGACACGATATTAGGAGGTATTCAATGACTTTCGTCACCTCAGGATGTAGCGACCGTAGCGGTGCTGGCTGGAACACTTCGAACATTCGACATTGTGAACTTCTGTGATTGGATTGCAACGGAAGTATTCAGTCTGAGGGGCAATGTATGGCTCCACTCGGCATCGGACGCCATATAAATAAACTGTGCTCTGCGAGCACGTTTTGATATTGACAGTTCCTCTCGCCACAATAACTTCAAATGGTTCAAATGGCTTTGAGCACTATGGGACTTCACTTCTGTGGTCATCAGTCCTCTAGAACTTAGAACTACTTAAACCTAACTAACCTAAGGACATCACACACATCCATGCCCGAGGCAGGATTCGAACCTGCGACCGTAGCGGTCGCGCGGTTCCAGACTGAAGCGCCTAGAACCGCTCGGCCACTCCGGCCGGCACAATAACTTCTCGAGCCGTTTGTTATCTGTAGACTGCAGCTCTGTCGGCCAGATTTTACGTGCTGTTGCGGCCAGGAGACGCTCCCGAAGTGACAGGTGGTTGAGTGGTGTGCCCGACAGCGAATGCGAGTAAACGGCGTGACGTTGGGGCCGACATTATCCTTGGCCAGCTGCTAAAGGTTGCGTTTTTGGTCACAGCGAGTTTCGGTGGGATTGAGTGTCGGCTGGGGCCGTGGAGACTGCGCGTTGAAAAAGTTGTCTCTGCACAATGCACGGAAGCAGACTTGGCATTTGAATTTGCAAGAAGCCTGTGTCCACTGTAATGCCGGATTAAGTTCCTCTCTGCCCGTTTCAAGAACCGGGTGCATGAGCGTCTGGTGGAAAGCATCCGTTGGTTCTTGAATCTTAGCAAACTCGTCATAACACCTACTTGAAGGCAGGACTTCATCGAGCGGTACTCAAATTACTCTTAGACCAGCAAGAAATTATGGTAAACGTCTGGTTACCGTGTGCATGATCATGTTGTGTCGCACAGTGGCTATTCTAACGCGCCATTCTGGTTAGCAATCGTGACAGATAAACATCTTCATTCACGAATAGTTTAAATAATGTCACGCATGTTACATTTCTGTGAATGTATGGGACCAAACCAACCGTCCTAAAAGAGGTTTGACTCAGTTTTTGCGGCACCTATAATTAAAATTTGCTGTTTATTTTGTAATGAGCTTCTTCATTCGCAACATTCGCCTTTTTCAGGTGTATTTACGGTGTCTGTATTTAAATGTAAGTTTTTAATTGATGGTTCGTATTACAGGACAGCTTGATGTATCTGTTGTTTATATTAAGCGTCCAGCTAAAGAGGCCTGGGTATGTGATAACTGCCTTTAATGAGAGTGTCTATCTCTAGTGGCGATCGCCATCTTCACTTACATAAGGAAAAAGAAATTGCTTCATTGTGCAACTCACAATTGTATCATTCATTGAAGTTAATGTTATCAGATTATCCTGCTTGCTTGTAACCAGTGGTCTGCCTTCTAATAATCCGCAAACAGTTACGTGATAGTGAGTAGCTGATGTTAATGACCTGTTAGCTATTTCCAGTATGTTTTTGAGGCTTTTAATGAGGAATTTGCAGTTTAATTTTAAAGACTCGTGATCTGATTGGATCTTCATTTAACAATGAAAAATCGTCAAACAGCCGTGCGGTTTGAGAAGTTATTTTATTCTATTTTCACAGACAGTTTCGGCAATTCGAAATGCCATCTTCAGTCCCTATATGTACCTTATGTATAGGCATTCAAAGGTGTCGATTCTGTCACCCTGGCCGGCCGGTGTGGCCGAGCGGTTCTAGGCGCTTCAGTCCGGAACCGCGCGACCGCTACGGTCGCAGGTTCGAATCCTGCCTCGGGCATGGATGTGTGTGATGTCCTTAGGTTAGTTAGGTTTAAGTAGTTCTAAGTTCTAGGGGACTGATGACCTCAGATGTTAAGTCTCATAGCGCTCAGAGCCATTTGAACCATTCTGGCACCCTGGAGCCATCAGTATCTGGATGTCGTGTGGAAGTGAAACGTGGTCTGTGAAGAGAGGAAGAAACTGGAGGCTTTTGAAATCTGATACTGTCTAAGGAATTAAGTAGTCAAGAAAGTACTAAATGAAGAAGTACCAAAAAGCATAGTTAGGGGAAGAGTTCATGAGACCCTTATCTGGAAAAGAAGTGGTTAGTGGAGCATCTGCTACGGCATCAGGGAATAGTAAACGCTGGGAGGAGCAGTAGTTAGGAAACTAGTGGAAGGTGCCAGTTTATAGAAGATTTTGGGAGTAGTAGTTAAGTAGACAGGAAGAGATTAGCACAAGATAGGGAAAAATGGAGGGCATCGTCAAACCAGGCTAAAGGCTGACGACTTAAAAAGAAGTATTTATGGAAATATTTTTCAGCGGATGGTGATATAGGCATCTGACGACATCTATTGTTTGTTTTTCTAGTGAAAGTTACGAGTTTTAGAAGAATGAGGAGATTAGACGGCTTCCCTATCATTGTAACAAATATTTCAAAAATGTATGGCGCTCACGGTTTGACCTTTTTTCTTTTTTTTGTATCATTCCCTCTGGTATGGACCTTAACTGACGATTCTGTAAGAACCGGACTTTTGTCGCTTTTAGAGGCAGCGAATTAACTTGTAGCAATCACGTTTGTTGAACATTATCCCCAACCGAAGAGAGAAGGGTGAAGGCCTTTTTACATTTCTGGTTCGGTATTTCGAAAGCCGGTTTCACAAACCAGTTCCTGTTGGACGTCCAGTCAATTTGAGGTATTTATAAGCCTATTAAAAGCTTGTGCTCCATTTACTCTTCGACCTCGTATAGTTATTGAAGGTTGCGTCCCAACGATGTTATTAGTGACTAACGGATTCGGTTAAATAGCTAATAAATTGTATCAGTGAAGAATATATGCTACACAATTCTTTTAACGACGAGTGACTGAAATTACAGATTAAACGTAACTGCTTCATTTATTTAACTCTGCGGCGAGAATATAAAGCGCAATTGCAGTGATAGCTCCAATCCTTTTTTCAGTCTCCAGTGCAAGGAATAAAGGTTAACGAACCCGTTTTCATAACGAGCGCAGAGAAACTGCTCACCTTCACTACCTAGCAGGAAGCAAGATACAGCATATATTGTCAATTACATCATTTCTAAATGGAACAAAGAAGTATTGTTATGACTCAGGAATCCAGAGAAGAACACTGAAATATTTCAACGTTCATGTTGTTGTTATGGTCTTCGGTCCGACGACTGGTTTGTTGCAGATCTCCACGCCACTCTATTCTGTGCAAACCTCTTCACCTCCGAATAACTACTGAATAATAACTACTGCGACCTACAGCCTACTGAATCTTCTCACTGTATTCATTTCTTGATCGCCCTCTAGGAGTCTTACTCCCCCTCCCAACACACCTCACTTCGATACCAAATTGTTGCTCCCTTGATGTCTAAGAATGTGTCCTATCAACCTATCGCTTCTTCTAGTCAGGATGTCCCACAAATTTCCTTTCTCCCCAATTCTATTCATTACCTTCTCATTAGTTACGTGATAACCATCTAGTCTTCAGCATTCTTCTGCAGCACCACATTTCAAAAGCTTATATTCTCTTCTTGTCTGCACTGTGTACCATCCATGCTTCACTTTCACAAGTGGCTATACTGCAAACAAATACTTTCAGAAAAGACTTCCTGACACTTCAATCTATATTCGATGTTAACAAATTTCTCTCCTTCACAAATACTTTTTTTCCCACTGTCAGTCCACATCCTCTCTATTTCAACCATCATCGCCGGACGCTGTGGCGAACGGTTCTAGGCGCTTCAGTCCGGAACCGCGCGCCTGCTACGGTCGCAGGTTCGAGTCCTGCCTCGGGCATGGATGTGTGTGATGTCCTTAGGTTAGTTAGGTTTAAGTAGTTCTAAGTTCTAGGGGACTGATGACCTCAGATGTTAAGTCCCATAGTGCTCAGAGCCTTTTTAACCATTTTTTCGACCATCATCACCTATATTACTGCCCAAATAGGAAAACTCATCCACTACTTTCAGTGTCTCGTATCTTAAACTAATTCTCTCAACATCACTCGATTTAATTCGACTACATTCCATTACCCTTTTCTTGCTTTTGTTGATTTTCATCTTATATCCTCCCTTCAATACACTGTCCACCCGTTCAAGTGCTCTTCCAAGTGCTTTGCTGTCTCTGACAGAATCATAAAGTCACTGACAAACATCAAACTTTTTATTTTTTCCCCATGGATATTAATTTCTACTCCAAATTTTTCTTTGGTTTCCTTTAGCGCTTTCTCAATGTACTTTTTGAATAACATCGGGGTTGTTTCACTCCTTTCTCGACCACTGCTTCCCTTTCATGTCCCTCCACTCTTAAAACTGCCATCTGGTTCCTGTACAAGTTATAAATAGCCTTCCGCTCCCTGTATTTTGCATCTGCTGCCTTCAGAAATTCAAAAACAGTATTCCAGTTAACCTTGTCAAAAGCTTTCTCTAAGTCTACAGATGCTATGAACACAGGCTTGCCTTTCCTTAACCAATCTTCTAAAATAAGTCGAATGGTCAGCATAGCCTCGCGTATTCCCACATTTCTCTGGAATCCGAATTGATCTTCTTCGAGATCAGCCTCTACCATTTCTTTCCCTCTTTTGTAAAGAATTCGTGTTATTGTTCTGCAATGATTCCTTATTAAACTGACTGTTCAGTAATTTTTGCACCTGGCAACGCCTGCTTTCTTTAAAATTGGAATTATCATATTCTTCTTTAAGTATGAGGGTGTTTCGACTGTGTTGGTTGGTTCGTTTGTAACGCCGGAAATGCATATCCTCCTATTTCCATCTATTGTACTATAATTCTTTTTCCTTGTTTTGTTACCTCAAGATATGACATTTCTGTCTCTTTATATATTGTAATTGTTTTACTGTTTGTATATATATATATTTATGTTGGTTTGTTTTGTGAATATTATTTGTATTTTTACGCTGGGTCTTGCCTAGGGAAAACTGTGCTATCGAATGAATACGTCGATAGGTCGTGTGGAGAACCAGAGTGTTTAGGATCTTTGGTAGTGTTAACTCTGTCGCGTGGAGCGCGGGCAGAGGGAGTCTGGCTGGAGTAGCGAGTGGAGCAGGTGTGTTGTGTGACGCTCCCGTGAGTTGCCGCCCTTTCGGGGTTGGGCAGCATGTAATTGCGCTCGACTTGCTATGATAGTTTCTGACACGGTGTCGCGGACGGGAAGCATTAGCTGGCGCACATCAAGAGCCCGTTTCGCCTGGTGACCGTGTCGAGAAGAAGGCGCGCCAACATCCAGCTTCTGCAACAGCGACGGCCGACAATGAGTGACTGTAGCCACCTCCTCGTTCGACGGCTTCAAACCTTCAATCAACCAACAAGGAAGACTGGAAGCACGTAAAGTTTTAGAACTGTATGGCAGACCTCAGCTTTTCAAACTGTACCATTTTCGTAACTATAATTACAGCAACTTAGCATGAACATTTGTTGCTCATTGTCCCAATTGCATTACCAAGCAGGGTCCCTTCCTTTTCCAGAATGAACCCGAGTGTCGTTGAAATTCGAACGCCAGCATTAAAGTAATATTATAGCATTTCACTGCTTTAATTTCAAAGTTCAGTTAAAGTATTCATAGCTGGCTACAATATTTAGATTACACAAGCACAAATTAAGAGTGCGAGTTTTGTTACCGTATTTTAGCTTACCTGTGACTGCAACTCAGCTTGGTACGTACTAAATTTTACTATTGTTAATTGTTCAGAATCATTTAATTCAAGTTCAAAGTTAAATCTCTTGTTTCTAAATTGCGTAGATTCAAGTAGCTTTTGAAATGATTGTTGAGGTAGTCCAAGACTAACCATATTTTACTGAATTTCGATGTGCTTCAGAAAGAAAGCTCACTATTAATTTCAGTCACTAAATTAACTTTCGATTTTCCAGTTTTATTAGTTCTTTTGCTAAATTAAGTCAGAGTGTAGCGAAATTTATTACTTCTGACAAACTTTCAGTTTTCACACTACACGTGTCAACCTTCAGTTGCCACGCTTCTAGTGCTAATTATATGTGTAATAACCTTTCTGTTTCAGTTACTATAGTAATTGTCCTTAGGACTGGCGACCGTAATTTCCCCCAAATCTCAAATATCTAATTAGCGCCAATTAATTGTTAACGTGACGACCGCACATTTACTTTCTTTATTAACTTTACCCCTTTTCAAAATTAATTTCCACCAGTTTCATTTGCATTTTTCCTTTCATTTAGATGTAACCCTTTCCTCCCTCTTTACGACAGATTAACTTCTGTGACGATTGCTTTTCCCAAATTTCCATTAGGTACACGCGATTTAATTTTTCACTGTCATTAAGGTCGATAAGTGAGGGGGAGGTTACAGGTTGATTAGGGGTGGGAGGGGGGGGGGGCAAACGGAGAGGTTATCGGACCCATCGGAGTACGCAAGGATGGGGAAGGAAGTCGACCGTGCCCTTTCAAAGCAACTATCCCAGCATATGCTACAAGCATTTAGGGAAATCACGGGAAACCTAAATCAGTATGGCCGGACGAGCGTTTGAATCGTCGTCCTCCCGAATGCGAGTCCAGTGTGCTAACCACTGCGCCATCTCGCTCGGTTTTCGCCTGTGTCATACATCTTACACATCAGGCGGAAGAATTTCGTCATGGCTGTCTCTCCCAAGGCTATCACTAGTTCTAATGGAATGTTGTCTACTCCTGGGGCCTTGTTTCAATCTAGGTCTTTCAGTGCTCTGTCAAATTCTTCTCACCGTGTAATATCTCCCACCTCATCTTCATCTAGGTACTGTTCTATTTCTATAACATTGCCCTCAAGTGCATCTCCCTTGTACAGACCTTCTACATACTCCTTCGACCTTTCAGCTTCAAGTGAGAAGTATAATAATAATAATAAAAATCTGGTACAACTTCTCCCACATATCTGATACAATGTTCATTTTATTTTAATATTTAGCTTATTTTTTAAATGTTACATATGTATGACATCCAGCATTTTAGATTTAGTAATAAAGAGAACTAGCTGGAAACAAGTTCATTGACATATGAGATAGTTCCATGATTTTTAGACTCGATAATTCAGTGATATTCTCTTTCTGTAATTCTCGAAAGTATTTATGTAGTCTTAGTCTCACACCTAGTCTGATAACTTGTAACTAACGTTTTCCCTGCTTCACGTCACCAACTGTCCTCTTCTGTCAGTTCATCAGGTATAACACCTTTTCCAGGATCTCCATTCACTGTACCTGTCTGGACTCGAGATTTTACGCGTATTAAAGTAGGTGGTCAGACATTTAAAGTTACAAAGTTTACGTTGTGTCTCCAGATATGTAAATGAGTGCTGCACATACAGGAATTTCCTTAGGACACGCCCGGATTCCCGGGTTTGATTCCCGGCGGGGTCAGGGATTTTCTCTGCCTCGTGATGGCTGGGTGTTGTGTGCTGTCCTTAGGTTAGTTAGGTTTAAGTAGTTCTACGTTCTAGGGGACTTATGACCACAGCAGTTGAGTCACATAGTGCTCAGAGCCATTTGAACCATTTCCTTAGGAAAACGGAGCTGTATTCCACATCAAGTGCAGGTCAAAGAATGACAAGTACCGGCAGTCACGGCGTCAGGTACCAAGTGGGTCGCCGAAAATGTCTCCTGATGCGACACATTTGCTAGAACAAGGCAAGAACGAAGTGCAAGAAGTCTGTACAGACGTTTTTCTTGTAGGTTTCCTGGTTAATGCATTGTTACAACAACTTTCGGGAGGGTGCTAGGGGCATTATTTGTACTTCTTTCGATATTTCGGATACGAATTATACAAAAGTTGCCAGAGAGTGTCTTAAACTAATTTCTGAGTACGATAATGTGCCACTTTATTCCTTGTGACACCAAAGAGATTCAGTAAAGCTCACAGACAGCACACACTAAGTGACCAACCATTTGACACAAATCATTATGGATTTATATCTTCCACTCAGCAACTCACATATTAAATGAATTCTCGTGTGTGTTGTTTCATTTCTTTATTTAAACTCGTCAGCACCTAGAGAAATGAAAAAGCACAGAATTACACACAGAAGCCAATCATTGATATTAGCTGTACTGTCTGTAGCCAGAATGTGTGAAGAAGGAATAATATTGTCCCAGATACACTCCCGACCGCTGTTGGAACGTTGTAGGAGGAGGAAAACAAAGGATAAGAAAGGGATATTGTCAAGGGAAAAATACATTTCGGTTTGCATTTCAGAATATCTAGAATCATTTTTATAGTACACATAAGATGATGCTCTTAACGTTAGCTTTTACTGTGAAAGAGCACCCGTCAGCATCGCGTCACAAATAAGGCTAACCTGTTGAGTCGATAAAGAAAGAAACCATGATAAAGTAACATAAGCGATTCCATTGTCGGAGGACAAGGTTTTACTTTTCACCTTTTGTCGATTTGATATAAAAATATGACTAATACCGAGGAAGAGACTCTTTTTCTTTGCGCAGATATGAAATAATCTGACCCTGCGGATGGTATCTAAGACGACAGGTGACTGTAAGTAGTCCCGTGGCATGACGTACATCTGTAGCCAAGGAAAGCAGATGGGCGGATCGTAAACCTGTGGACTGTAGAAGGCTGAATCACTTAAATCAGGTTGGAAAAGACCGGTTGTCAATAAACGCGAAAAATGCGGCAAGCAAGCACACACTATACGGTGACAGACAGCTGAAGCGAGATAGACAGTTGGAAGATGCAGGAACAGAAAATTCCTAACGATGTACAACAGATGGCGAATATATTGAACTTAACATGACTCAAATGAAATGTTTTGTATTTGGTACATTCAAGCGAGGAAACAAACACAAGAACATGATCGGTAAAACTACAAGTGTCATACCAGTGTTCCGCTGTTAGCATATAATCCATATTCTGTAATACAATACAAAATGGGAAGAGCTGCTGATGAATTCGCGTCTATTTGACGAAGTAGTGAAGAATTTCAGATCCGAAGTTGTAGGACATCCCTGCTATGCAGTTTGCTAAAAATTGATAAAGATGTTCCACTCGGTCTGATCACTGGTGCCATTGGCTCTTCCATCTGTAAACTAACCAAATATAGATCGGGCCAAGTTTATGATCCCCATAGTAACATACTGAAAATCACATCAAAAACTGACATTGCTCGTTGAGATGTTCAAACAACTGCACTGCTGGCTATTAAAAAGGCAACTACACGAAGACAGCATGCAACAAACATCAAATTACCACGAAGGTTACTGCTTACTTCGAAACGGAAATTATAAGCATTTTAGCATAACCACACAAATCAGGTATGCACGTAAGAAAATATTACCCAGCGGTTTTCTCATTCAGAAATCGCGCTTGATTTTTGGTTTTTAAGAGGATACCGGGTTATGCCTCATATAAGATAGAGAAGTGTCTGCCAGCAAATGTGGTCTTTCGACAGCAGCAGGGTCATGATCTATAGAGACTGCACTTTACGGTTCGGTGCTACCGCTTTACGTGTTGGTCGGAATGACACGATTGTTATGTGAATGTTGAATTCATGGATCCTCAACAACATGCAGGCTTCAGCTACCCCACGCGACTACCGCCCGAGAGGGCAGATATATTGTTCACTCTGTGATGAAGGATCGTGCAGCCACGTGACGAACCTAGCGTCACGAAATGAGCTTGTTTGCTGAAAGACAAATACCCACACAGGCAGTGCAAAAACTTGAGGAGCACGAAGAGCTGTCAGCACAGCGACCATTGTTGTGGCTTCACTTGAGCTGTCAGTAGAGAAGAGCGCGCAAAGAGTGGTGCACCCATCGTCGGTGCGCTCCCCCCTGCTGACGCGTCAAGTGAAGCCACAACAATGGTCGCTGTGCTGACGGCTGTTCTTGCTCCTCAAGTTTTCGCACTGTCTACGCGGATATTCGTCATTCTGCGAACATTGGGTACAGCAGCAGTACCCCATCATATTTTCTCACGAATTCCGATTCTGCATGCAGTAACACGATAGACGTATCCGTGAATGGCAGTGGTCGCATGCGGCCCGCGGCTCTCTTAATTTACAACAATACTGGTAACTGGGCAGGGGTAGCACCATGTATCTACTGCCAGACGATTTGTCTACAGTAGTGGCAATTTTCTCTGCAGGACGCTGGGTAGAGTTACGATTCAAAATCTCCAGGACTGATTCTCTTTTTTGGGTGTGAAAGTTGAATCTTGTCTGGCCTGTGGTATCATGTACGATACGCACACACTTGTGCAGCTCACTTGTTCATCCTTCTGGCGACCACCGCGAGATGTCAGCACTGACTGCAAAGCTTCGGATCCTGCAACTGCACAACACGTCTCGGAAAAATAAGGTAAAGACATATCTTTTAATAATTACAAATATTTTCAAATGGTTTCACAACTTATTAAAACTGCACAGACGTTTCTCTGCTAACAGCTAACCATAAATTAATGTTTTCACGGATTTATAAGCTTTAAACTTTTAGGTATCATATACAGGGTCTCCCAGCTATCTTGTCCACCCAAAATATCTCTGGAACAATAACAGCTATTGGAAAACGACTTTCACCGGTATCAATTTAGGGCTGGGGCCCATGAAAGTACATATTTGGAAACATTCTAAAACGAAAGCATATGTGTTTTTTAACACAAACCTATGTTTTTCTAAATGGACCTCCTATATTTTTTCTTCAGCAATCCATAGCATGACAATGCACATACACAATGGCGTTGATTGTCCACATCCTCTCTATTTCAACCATCAGTTATGTTTAATCTGTAATTTCAGTCACTCGTCGTTAAAAGAATTGTGTAGCATATATTCTTCACTGATACAATTTATTAGCTATTTAACCGAATCCGTTAGCCATCAAAGATGAAACAGTAGCACGAAGTAGGGCATCCTTCATCCGCAGAGTGACCCTATGTATGCAAGCCAATGGGCATCACTTTGAGCATGAGATGTGAACGCTATGTTTACTATGTAGTGCTGGTATCACAGTGGACGTTTCTACAAAGAACCATTTTACCCAGTGATGTTAAGAAACATTTGTTTGCAACAATTTGTCATTTAACGCATTAAATAAACATAACATTGATAATTATGCGATAATAAAACTAATTGGTTAAACATGTTTACATTCATCTTCTATGTCCTACCTGAACTTCCCAAATCAAAACATTTTTACCTAAACAACGGTAAAACTTTTAGTCCACTTGCTCGTTTCACTAAAACCATCAACATGAATTTTACTATACGAGTGAATGATTAACAGTCACTAGCGCTAGATCTACAGTAAAGTAAAGTTTTAACGTTGAACGGCATTACCTTTTTAGTAACGGATTAACGATAAGCGAAGTTAACTTTGTGACTAACGTTGCGGTACACAGATATGTTACAGAACCGCATCACCCCTAGCCTATGGGATAAATACCTGCTGTAATGTACGACGTTAATGCAGGATGGCAGCAGACCGTATTATTCGTTTCGGACCTCTTGATAAGTATGGAAGTGTGATTACGCATGTCAATTACATCGCGATTACGGGCAGCATGGGGTTCACGCCTGAGCCTCAGGACGTGCGCTAGCAGCGCATGTCGGGTGTTTCAAGCGTCAAATTCGCGTCTTAATATTTCGGGATGTAATGGGAATATTGCGATGAAATCAACGCCATTGTGTATGTGCTTTGTCATGCTATGGATTGCTGAAGAAAAAATATAGGATGTCCATTTAAAAAAACATAAGTTTGTGTTAAAAAACACATATGCTTTCGTTTTAGAATGTTTTCAAATATGTACATTCATGGGCACCAGCCCTACATTGATACCGGTGAAAGTCGTTTTCCAATAGCTGTTATTGTTCCAGAGATATTTTGGGTGGACAAGATAGCTGGGACGCCCTGTATGATAGCTCAGGACTTGATGCCATTTTTTTTAATTTTTTTTTTTTTTTACATCAGTGGAAGTGGGATTACATATTTTCTTTAGCTCTATTCCCAAGACTTGACTGCCACGTTCAGAAGAACAGTTCAAAATTCTGGGTAGAAAGCTGCAGAGGCAGGACATTTGTACCGTGTGGGCACTGCAAAACGTTCCTTTGCTTCGCTGCTGACAGGTAGTGCCTTAACACATCCCAAAAAAAATTAAATTAATTGTGGACTAGTTATGTTAACTTGATACCGATCCACGTGCTAATATCAAGAAAAGCAACAATACTTATGACAGTTTTGCTATGGTAATTTTGTTTACGTATTTCGTACAGTTTAATTAAAATGTTGAAAGTTTTGACACCATGTGCGTATTTTGACCTTGAAATCTACGGAAAATATGTGGAATATGTGTAACGAATATATCTCTTATTTTTGTAACAAAGCACTAAGAAACTCCGAAGTTGTGTGTATAATGGCTCTGAGCACTATGGGACTTAACATCTGAGGCCATCAGTCCCCTATAACTTAGAACTACTTAAACCTAACTAACCTAAGGACATCACACACATCTACGCCCGAGGCAGGATTCGAACCTGCGACCGTAGCAGTCGCGCGGTTCCGCGCTGAAGCGCCTAGAATCGCTCGGTCACCGGGGCCGGCTGTGTGTATAATTGTCCTGCTTCAGTCCTGAGGTATCATATAGGATACCACCTGTAAAAAATTCACTATGATTTCCAAAATTTTTGGGTCAGTCATTGTTAACTAGCATTAACACAACGGAATTAACACAATAGCGGCCAAGACCGTAGCCAAAGGAGGTCTCTAAAAATAGTAGTAAATATAACATATTAGACGTTATTTCTGTTTATTTGCAGTATAAGTCACACAAATATTGAAAATAAAAAAGAATTTCCAGGTGGAGACTCGAACTCACGATCGACATATTATCGTTCTATATTTTTCCCGCTGCGCCAAGTGCTACGCTGATAGTAAATGCACATAAATGGATCACGAATCCCCCGAAAAGCACCTAAAATGCCTTTTTTTCATATGTTTTGCTCTCTGGAGCTCCCATTTGGGTCACTTTCATGTCCAAGCCCTGCATGCACTATAAATCGGCAATGACTAGTAGGCGCGATCCCCTTGCATCTCAAAAGAGTGTGGTTTCAAATGCACTTATACAGGGCAAAACTGTTTTAACAAGAACCGCTCGGATTCCGAGGTATCGAAATCATATGTTCCGATGGAAATACTAAGCGTTCTCCATGGAGCGTAAACACAATTACCACCAGTCACAAGACTATTGAACGCCTTTCTGTTTATAGCAAAATAGAGTACTCGGCAAACGAGGAATAAGATTTACGAGTCCTGACCAACCAAGAAGATAAGAGACGCTGTATCTTGTTAGAGAGTATCCTTGGCCTAAGGGTCCCGGGAATTTGTAGCATTCGGCACTGCAGGAGCAACTGTATTGATCACTCAATCCGTATAGTTTCCGTACATTGGGCAGAACACAAACGGCACATGAAAAATCATGATCTAAAAGAAACAATTGTTGCTGAATGCAGCATCACAAATTAATATAAATGATTTATAATTAAACAAACCTCTTGTCCCACGCATCAAACTACTGGGTGCCAAAGAAATTTGGCGAGTTGTTTGCTTTAGAACGGGAACCATGGCGCCATTAACATCGAAAATATCGACAGGATAACTGACGGTGTGGTGTTAGAATGATGTAGGTCGATCGGTGGCAGACGTTATTGGTTATACAGGCATTCAGTGCAGTGGAAAAATTTTTTTTTAAATAAGCCTTTGAAGGTTTTCGCCGAAAGTTCGAGTTTGTACTCTGATTTGACATTGAGAAAAATCAGAGGCAGTTTTCAGTCCAGTGGTACCTATCCTAAAATTATGTGACGATGACGCGATATTGAAGCTTGATGAGTAACAGTTATGAAGATGGAGAAGAACAGGTATCAAACTAAAAAAGAGAATCGGTTCAAATAGCTCTAAGCACTACGGGACTTAACATCTGAGGTCATCACTCCCCTAGAACTTAGAACTACTTAAACCTAACTAACCTAAGGACATCACACACATCCATGCCTGAGGCAGGATTAGATGCTGCGACCGTAACGGCAGCGCAGTTCCGGACTGAAGCGCCTAGAACCGCTCGGCCACCACGGCCGGCTAAAATAGAGAAAAGGAAGGAAAACGTAAGCCGTATTTGAGTAAAATGGTATTTAAATTAACTAAAAGAGGTTAAGCAACAACAAAATATTCGTCTGTTTTATACATTATACTACATTAGTTTTTAAAACCTGTCACTAACTTTAATTATTTCATACAGTACTTCCAACTCATTGTTAGGATTTTCCAACGAAATCCTATGCCCTTTTTCCACAGGGCACGGTTAAAATTCCATCAGACAGTACTTAAAATTAAACAGTACCAGATTTTCGGGTTCTGTTGCTACAGGGGTTTCGTACACCAAGGTATTGATGTAACCCCAGATGAAAAAGTCCAGAGGTAAGATATCCAGGATATCCAGCGATCGCTCTCACCATGCGACAGGACTTCTCGGTCTAATCCAACGATGAGGGTACGTGTTGTTCAGTTGTTCGTGGACATCAAAATGGAAGTCGGCTGGTGAACCGTCGTGCTGGAACCACACCCTCTCGTGGACCGCAAAGGATAGAGTCTCCAAGAACTGTTTAAGCGCATCTCGCAGGAACACCAGGTAACGTGGACAAATCAAATCGTAGATTTGTTGCTATGGGGCCAAACTGGTGAGGTCATGGGTCCCTAGGCTTACACACTACTTAATCTAACTTAAACTAACTTACGCTAAGGACAACACACACACCCAGGCCCGAGGGAGGACTCGAACCGTCGACGGGGGCAGCCGCGCGAA
This sequence comes from Schistocerca cancellata, assembly GCF_023864275.1. Lineage (NCBI taxonomy): Eukaryota > Metazoa > Arthropoda > Insecta > Orthoptera > Acrididae > Schistocerca > Schistocerca cancellata. The sequence goes on along the minus strand of NC_064626.1, from coordinate 906,606,775 downwards.
CCGTGGCAAGACGCCCTAGATCGCACGGCGACCCCTCGCGGCTAGGACCAATCAAACGGGAACGCACGGAATAAGGCCCTATTACGTGATCTTGGACAGTTCCCGTCAATACGTTGACGGACGGACGTTGCTGGTGCTGTGGCCGCTATCCACAGGGGATCTCAAGTTGATTACGTATTTCTAGATTTCCGGAAAGCTTTTGACACCGTTCCTCACAAGCGACTTCTAATCAAGCTGTGTGCATATGGGGTATCGTCTCAGTTGTGCGACTGGATTCGTGATTTCCTGTCAGGGAGGTCGCAGTTCGTAGTAATAGCCGGCAAATCATCGAGTAAAACTGAAGTGATATCAGGTGTTCCCCAGGGAAGCGTCCTGGGACCTCTGCTGTTCCTGATCTATATAAATGACCTGGTTGACAATCTGAGCAGTTCTCTTAGGTTGTTCGCAGATGATGCTGTAATTTACCGTCTAGTAAGGTCATCTGAAGACCAGTATCAGTTGCAAAGCGATTTAGAAAAGATTGCTGTATGGTGTGCCAGGTGGCAGTTGACGCTAAATAACGAAAAGTGTGAGGTGATCCACATGAGTTCCAAAAGAAATCCGTTGGAATTCGATTACTCCATAAATAGTACAATTCTCAAGGCTGTCAATTCAACTAAGTACCTGGGTGTTAAAATTGCGAACAACTTCAGTTGGAAAGACCACATAGATAATACTGTGGGGAAGGCGAGCCAAAGGTTGCGTTCCATTGGCAGGACACTTAGAAGATGCAACAAGCCCACTAAAGAGACAGCTTACACTACACTCGTTCGTCCTCTGTTAGAATATTGCTGCGCGTTGTGGGATCCTTACCAGGTGGGATTGACGGAGGACATCGAAAGGGTGCAAAAAAGGGCAGCTCGTTTTGTATTATCACGTAGTAGGGGAGAGAGTGTGGCAGATATGATACGCGAATTGCGATGGAAGTCATTACAGCAAAGACGTTTTTCGTCGCGGCGAGATCTATTTACGAAATTTCAGTCACCAACTTTCTCCTCCGAATGCGAAAATATTTTGTTGAGCCCAACCTACACAGGTAGGAATGATCATCAAAATAAAATAAGAGAAATCAGAGCTCGAACAGAAAGGTTTAGGTGTTCGTTTCTCCCGCGCGATGTTCGGGAGTGAAATGGTAGAGAGATAGTATGATTGTGGTTCGACGAACCCTCTGCCAAGCACTCAAATGTGAACTGCAGAGTAGTCATGTAGATGTAGATGTAGATGTAGATGTAGATGTAGATGTGGCGATTGTCCTCACTCGAAACATGGCTGTTGCGGTTGTTGAAAACACCATCATGAGTGAATCAAGCCTCATCTGTGAGCAATACAAACTGTACGAAGTTCGGCACTACAACAGTGCAGTGGACAATCCATAGACAGAAGTGATGGTTCAAAATGGTTCAAATGGCTCTGAGCACTATGGGACTTAACATCTACGGTCATCAGTCCCCTAGAACTTAGAACTACTTAAACCTAACTAACCTAAGGACATCACACAACACCCAGTCATCACGAGGCAGAGAAAATCCCTGACCCCGCCGGGAATCGACAGAAGTGAACGCGGGGCTCAAAATCCGTTGGTACCAGTGGTTGCACACGTTCAACATAATAGGGGTGTGATACCTATTCCACCAGTAATCTCCACATTGTATCTTTCGAAGTGGGCGTTTACGGGCAAGTTGATGGGTGCCTATTGCAGGGTGGTCGGCCACACGATCCAGCACCATCTCGTCAAAGTCTGGAGTTTCGACATGTCTTTGGTGCCAACCTTGGCCGGCTGTCTGTGATGTGAACAACCCCATCGCTCGTAAGTTGGTACATACGGAAGTAAACTTCTTCCAGTTAGGATGACGCACGTTGGGAAAGCGTTCTCTGTACATTCGTGTTGCTTGAAGAGCAGTACAATCAGCTGCACCACACATTAAACGCATGGTTCAAATGGTTCAAATGGCTCTGAGCACTATGGGGCTTAACATCTATGGTCATCAGTCCCCTAGAACTTAGAACTACTTAAACCTAATTAACCTAAGGACATCACACAACACCCAGTCATCACGAGGCAGAGAAAATGAAACGCATGTCTGCCAACTCTCGTGTCGAGTAGCGTTCCATCTTTGAGTACGCGTCATGCGCTGTACAAAGTATCACCCCACACCGCGGACACATGACAAGCTGTCTAATGCAATGGGAAACTGACATCAGCGATAGTGGTGTGCGTTTGATACACGTTAATGCACTGGTGCGGTGCACGCGGTCGTCACATGACACACGTGCTATGACCTAAGTTGTGCGTAGTATGACTGTTTGGTGACCAGGGGTGTACGCTGCTTATCACCTGCTGTCTGTTCCAGTGTACAACAGGCATCCAATATCTTTGCGAGACTGCGGCACAGCTGCACGCGCCGTTGCAATACATGCATTGAGACTAACGGTCGCCACTTTTAACACTCACTATGAGCTATTTGTTATGCTGTGTACACTTTATGCGTCCATAACACAATAACTATGTATTTCCGATCACTGGTTTCCTATCTCTAAATAGTCGGTTGTTTAATGGTGACCCAAAACGTTTGAAACATCCTGTAATTTGTCGCTGTATGGATAACAGAAAAAATGGCTTGAAACGTACACATGGTAAGCACACTTGAGACGGATATAATGAAGCACCAGAAACAAACATACTGCCACTTTGGAATACATTCATGTCCTATACACAGGCTGGAAACGACATGCTTGCTACGAGTTAAATGAATTGAAGCACACGAGTGGAAAATCAAACTCAAAAGTAAACAATTTGAAACACGAACGTACTTCAGTAATATATTATAGAGGCTGTGCACGATATTTCAGCCTAGTCACAGACTGCAATTACTTGTAGTCTGTTTTGGGCAACTAGCTTTCTCTCGTTACTATGTAGTTCTCCATCATACATAAACGATAAGAAAGAAGTTTCACACGCCCATCTTGGAAGAAGGTGTTCTTGACTACTTCCACAAGCTGTCACATTTGGTCAAGGATTTTTCCAGAAATAGTGTACAGGTCATAAACCATTTCATTATGTGCCATGCATGTTCAAAGGGAAACAGGTTTGGAGTTAAATATGACGTACAGAATTCAGAAAAACATTCCAAATGGCACAATGTATAACGTAAGGTATTATCGGTTCGACAATAGTATGACCTGCGTGTTGTTCTGATTGTGTCCTGAGCTGTATTCCTCATCCTACAATTACCTAGTTCATTTCACCGATACATGGAATAATGTTACATTGACACGTACCATATTCCTCGTACACACATGCATATTGTAAACGTCATCACCCTTTTATAACCCAAAGTTGATTCATTAATTCTGAAGTAAGCTTAAATTTGGGCGGCTGCTCATAATTTCACAGCACTTGGCACGAGGAGTAGTGACACACTGCAGAGAGAGGTAGCTATGGTAGGACTTAAACAAATCGTTTTCATAGTAATCATCTGTTATTGTTCTTCGTTGTTGTTAAAAGTTGCAGGATCGTAATCCGTGTCCATGTTAAATTATAAAATTCAACTTCGTATACTGGTTGCTCGGCTTAATTTTCTTAAATAATATTCTGTTGTCTAATAGATATATTTTTAGTCATATCACTTCACAATACAATTAAAATCAACCTCCATGCTAATTCAACACACACACGACGCATACTCCTTACTCATACTGAATAACAACAACAAAAAAGAACCTATAACAACATGTAGCAAAGAAAATGTTATCGTATATCGATCCATTCATGCAAAATCATCTTTGGAACAAACATTACGAAAATGTTCTTCGTTGTTGTCCAAAGTTGCAGGCTCGTAATCCGTGTCCATACTAAATTGTGGAATTCAGCTTCATATACTGGTCTGGAGGATGCTCTTCCACACTGTTGTCCAACACATATCTGGGTGGAAATTCCCCAGTGTATTGTGGAGGTGCAATGTGAAAATAACTTGTAAAAGACTTCAGCTCATGATGTTTACATTGTCTGAAGAGCTCCATGTACGTATCTGAGTTCGACAAAGTAGGTCGATATATGGGGACGTGTTGGAGCAATATGGGCCACATTCAACAGCGGGGCAGTGCCAGCATTAGACCCTCTAAGAGATTGCACGCAGGCGATGTGGAAGGCTCCGACAATACCTTGTTGTAATAGTTAAGTATAAAGCGCTTGTCCTGGCTGTAATGTGGACGAGACCGAGTCTTACTGTTGACGTGGTGAGGGTGAGGGTGTCGTAGCGGATCGTAAGGACGTTTGCCGCCGATATGAAGTACCGAAACGCCACCTGGAATTGTCGTCCTAGGACCATAGGCAGAGGGAAAACTTTGGGCAGTGTGTATTAGATTTGGTACGACATAGGTGTTAATATAGGCCACTCCCTGGAGCGGATGCAGACTACAATGGAGGTTGGAAGTGGACACGTATCGTCTAAAGCAAATGGCGGTTGGCATATGCCGCTAAATGGTGGGTGTGTTCGGTAAATGTGATACTCAGGTAATGGCGTTTGTCCACTGTGGGCAGCGTCAGTTTTCCTTCGTCTTCGAGGCCGTAACCTATGTTCATAATCGCTGATTTGGCCACATTGAGGACGCTTCTCAAGGTTCTTCCGTCCTGTCGCATTCATGCAATGGCTTTTGTATACAGGGTGTTACAAAAAGGTACGGCCAAACTTTCAGGAAACATTCCTCAAACACAAAGAAAGAAAATATGTTATGTGGACATGTGCCCGAAAACGCTTACTTTCCGTGTTATAGCTCATTTTATTACTTCTCTTCAAATCACATTAATCATGGAATGGAAACACACAGCAACAGAACGTACAAGCGTGACTTCAAACACTTTGTTACAGGAAATGTTCAACATGTACTCCGTTAGCGAGGATACATGCATCCACCCTCCGTCGCATGGAATCTCTGATGCGCTGATGCAACCCTGGAGAATGGCGTATTGTATCACAGCCGTCCACAATACGAGCACGAAGAGTCTCTACATTTGGTACCGGGGTTGCGTAGACAAGAGCTTTCAAATGCCCTCATAAATGAAAGTCAAGAGGGTTGAGGTCAGGAGAGCGTGGAAGCCATGGAATTGGTCCGCCTCTACCAATCCATCGGTCACCGAATCTGTTGCTGAGAAGCGTACGAACACTTCGACTGAAATGTGCAGGAGCTCCATCGTGCATGAACCACATGTTGTGTCGTACTTGTACAGGCACATGTTTTAGCAGCACAGGTAGAGTATCCCGTATGAAATCATGATAACGTGCTACATTAGGGTTATCGTCAACTGCACGAAGAATTGCCTCGTTCATTGCAGGTGTCCTCGTCGTTCTAGTTCTTCCCCAGTCACGAGTCATAGGCTGGAATGTTCCGTGCTCCCTAAGACGCCGATCAATTGCTTCGAACGTCTTCCTGTCGGGACACCTTCGTTCTGGAAATCTGTCTCGATACAAACGTACCGCGCCACGGCTATTGCCCCGTGCTAATCCATACATCAAATGGGCATCTGCCAACTCCGCATTTGTAAACATTGCACTGACTGCAAAACCACGTTCGTGATGAACAATAACCTGTTGATGCTACGTACTGATGTGCTTGATGCTAGTACTGTAGAGCAATGAGTCGCATGTCAACACAAGCACCGAAGTCAACATTACCTTCCTTCAATTGGGCCAACTGGCGGTGATTCGAGGAAGTACAGTACATACTGACGAAACTAAAATGAGCTCTAACATGGAAATTAAGCGTTTCCGGACACATGTTCACATAACATCTTTTCTTTATTTGTGTATGAGGAATGTTTCCTGAAAGTTTGGCCGTACCTTTTTGTAACACCCTGTATATGCTTAGCCTCAGTAGGTACGGGCTGCATGGGGTGAATCCTAAAAGGTTGGGTAGGAGGCCTCTCATAGGGGGTTTGAGGGCAATCGCGAGCAGCATATGGATGGGGACAGCCCCATCTGACTGGATGCCATATTGGAACTGTTCCCAACAGGCGTTCATTGACTTGGAATATTTGAAATAGCACTGGTCACAGGATGCCGACGAATGAAAAAGGGAAATCCATATGTGTCACCACCGACAGAAGAACTAGTGTCGGGCTCTATCAAAGGCGCTTTCGAATTCAGCGTCGTGCAGAGGCGGCAGAATTTGGCGAGAGCGATGAGATTCCGACATTCACCTGTGGCAGTTTGTCGGGTGGCACCATGGCCGTGTAATGTCTGTTCCGGTGAAAGGAGTGAAGTGAGGCAGTACTGTGTGTATATGCGTCGCCAATAGGCGTGCGTAGATCTGATAATCCGCAATGAGAAGAGTAAGCGGGCGAAAGTTGGTCGTCTCTAGACCTCGGGACGATTTATGTACCGGAATTAAAAAACGGCGACAAAAGCTGTTGGCACGTGGAAGTTGGGAATGAATATCTCCTGGAACACTTCAACCCACCGCTGGATCATCAGGTCACAGAAAGCCGGGCATAATTCAACAGGAAGGCTGTCTAGGCCTGGCGATTTGTTCGTCGTTCCTTTGAAGATAGCGTCCACAACGTCGTCCGTAATGATTGCCGCCGCCAAGAATGTTGCCTTGATGGCGTCAAGAGTACGTGTGACGTGCAGAGGAACCTCCTTAGACGTCGAATCATACCCGTTCCTTGGAGACAAGCTGGTGACAACAGTGACTGTGTTCAGACGTGGTATGGAAAATACATGATGACTCCTCAGCACGAAGGTCTGTCTGTGTGATTTCGCTACCATACCCTGTAGCTTATTGCGTGTCAACGAGAGGAGCTTGGCCTTAACGCGTTGTCGTTCCCTGTACATTTCGGGTGAAGGCGGCGTTTGTAGAATTCTCGTAGCATGATGTAGTAATAGTTCATGAGGTCTCGTTGCCATGCGGCCGATTCTTTTCTGCGCTGGACCAGCTACCCTGTGATCATTGGTTTAGCACCGCCACGTCAATGGAGTTGGGCACCTGGGAGAGTGGTGTTCACGAGAAATCCATGCTGCTGCGACGTGCTGTTGACAAATCGAGTCGTGGAGGAGGGATGTGTTAAGCTTTCACGGCCCATAACTGCATCAGACTGAGTGGGGTGGAAGTAGGGAGGAGATGGTTAACGCGTAATGGTTGGAATGGCAAGTGGCCAATTTTCCGCGGCAAGCACTCTGTACTATAGGATGTCGGAGACGTAAATCTGATCAATTCTGTTTGCAGAATGGCTTGTAAGATGTGTGTGGCCGGAGGCGTCGGCGTCCACTTTCTCCCATTCATCAACAAGGCCGTGCTCTTCCACCAGTGTTCGTAGGGTCAGACATTGTGAGTAACCGACGTGCTGGTCTTTCGGATGCAATAAGCCATTAAGTCGCCTCCAACGACACTGTGGTAGAAACGACCAAGGAATAGTTGGGCTATGTCTTCGGAGTGAAAAACAAAACGTTGACGTTGATTTGACGTGCCCGACGGTGCGCAGAGAATGATGATATGCATGCGGATGGAAGTATGATCACATCTATGACTGGTAGCCCTTCTCAGTCGTAGATCGCCAACACCACACCCGGCTGAACTCAAATGGAGTGATGCAAGTCGTATCCACAAATATTCAGAATCGTCACAAGATGCATCTCCTGTGATATGTCAACGTCGACACCTGATTCATGTGAATCATTTCTCGGAGTAATTGTGTCTTTGCCGTACTGCAAATTACATTGCTGTTGACTTTGACTACTCTGTACTCTTGTCGAGGGGTCGCTGAAAGTTCATCCACCATCGCTGAGAGAGGAAATGGGTGTTGTCAACGAGGCCTACGGGAAAGACAGGCCGCGGCGCGTACGTCACGAAGGTAGTCCTGCGCTCGCTCACTCGCTCAAGCCAGCAGACAAACTACGTTCCTACAACTGATAACTCGTAACTAGGCGTGTCCGTACAAACGAAAACTGAATCTACTGCTGGAATCCGCTATTATGGAATCTTACTGTTATTAGTCCTATAATGACGATAAGTTCACGGGCCTACTTATAATTTCTTACGGCTGTACTGGCGTACAATAAAATAAAATCGTACTAAAATGATTATCAGTTGCATAAGGCAGCACTTCCACCACGTAATGAACACTCTTAAGCAGAAGAGACTAAATGCCACAACAAGCCGTTTTACCATTTATATCGAGTATTGATCTTAAATTAAATTTTGCTGTAGTACTGTTAATCAGCAAGACTTCATAATAGCAGATTCCAGTGGAAGATGCAATTTTCATTAGTACTTACACGCCCAGCTGCGAGTTAACAGGTTTGGAAACGCATTTTGTCTGCTGAGCTGACTACCTTCGTGACGTAAGCGCTGCGGCCTGTCTTTCTCATGGGCCTCGGTTGTCAAAGTGTGACGTCACCGTGCCCTGCCCGACCACAGGGGACACACTTATAAATAACTGGATGGTGGGGCTATCTAGATGCGTCCATACCAGTGGGATCGCTGATGCGTCTTCTCCATTATCTTCCCATACTGTTGTCGTGGGGGGATGTTCGGTGACTGTACAGTCTTCCCCTGGGAGGCGGTGGTTGTGTGCTGCTGGCGGGGACAAAACTAGCTCCACCTATATGTTGTTCATTACTCTATCCACAGAGTGGACGGACGCTGGCGTGATCGTCAGGCAAGATTGTCCTTCACTGTCTTTGTCTGCTGACATCAGGGCGTGGGCGTCGTCTGCACATGTGACGTCATAATCTTCGTGCGAGAGATTATCTTCGGTTCCTGGTATCGACCTAAGCCTCTGGTTGCGTCGCCGTGGCGAATGTTGTTTGCGAACATTTCCTTCTGCATCATACGATGGTAACGAGTCCAGACGTCCGGAATCGAAAGCTTCTGTCAGCATCACAGGGGAGTCAAATAGTGACATGGTGGCGACGCTGGTCGTGGCGTTGGGCGGAGGTGACGCCCTTGTGGCTGCCTCCCTGCCTCTTGGTCCCTTCGCGTCGTGCAAACCGTGACTTTGTGGCGGCTGTTTCTGGCTGGTATGACTAAAAGGCAGGCTGCGGTACGCGCTGCTGCGCATATCACAGGCAGAGTGGTCGAGTTGGTTGGGGGCGTCATGGCTGTAGGCGGTAATTGTGTGATCCAGTGCTGTATACACCCTGACGGAAGATTTCCTTCGTTTCCGCATCCCGAGCACGTGTGGAGATGGCCGTCGTTCACGGTAATGACTCTGAAGTCCCCGATGCGAAGGTAGGGCACAGGGCTACGGAGATCGATACACACCTCTCGGACGCCATTCAAGACAAGATAACTCTTGAACTGTGCCCACTTCTCGGCTACGTGGTCGAATAGCGTACTGTAAGGGCCGAGTGCGTTTATTACAGCTTGAGCAGATACTTCAAAAAGCAGCTAAAAAACCGTTAAATTTTCTGGCGCCCAAAGACGCATGGTCACAGTCCCTATGTTGCCATCCGCATAGCAGAAGTGGAGTTCTTGACTTGTCTCCCTGATGATCTTGTTACGTGTGGCGCCATTGATAAGCTTCACGGACACTCTTCAAATGGCTCTGAGCACTATGAGACTTAACATCTGTGGTCATCAGTCCCCTAGAACTTAGGACTACTTAAACCTAACTAATCTAAGGACATCACACACATCCATGCCCGAGGCAGGATTCGAACCTGCGACCGTAGCAGTCGCGCGGTTCCGGACTGAGCGCCTAGAACCGCTAGACCACCGCGGCCGGCTCACGTACACTCTACTGCTGACGATGGGAAGATGTATGCCTGTGACGTCTGATCTTGTATCTTAGCCAAGTCTCTACAGAATCTTTGCCGCATCGAGTGCTTTGGGTCGCGCGAAGTCGGGGAAAAAGGATTCGCAGCGTTCCTTAACGATATTGGTTCGCCATGTGGTCTTGCAAGTACAATCAGCGCACGTGTAACGGCCGATACAAACACGGGCGAGCATTGCCCCGCGCGCTCAACACCGGCACGTGGCCGCACTGTAACACTGCCGAAGGCATACTGCCCACGGGTGCACCATTCTCCAGCTTTAGGAGACGAAATTTTAGGCACAGAAACGTGCCTTGGACCGCGGCCTTATGCCCAGAAAACAAAAATAACTGAAATAAGTTTTTCCTCGTATGTAGAAAAGGGTCAATTATTTTAGGGAAGTCAATATTTGGTGGTCTTTCATTTTCTAGTTAAATTTATACAACTGCGTCTTCATCTTTATTCTGCAAATCATTGTAAACTGCGAGACAGAGAATACTTTTTACTGTGCCATTAATTAACCTCGTAGCTGTTCCATTCGCGAATGGGGGCTAGCTAGAATGACTGCCTCTATGTCTTTGTGTGAATCTAAACTCATCTGCACGACCTCTACGGGACAGGTACATAGATGCCTGGACATTCGTGGATTCTGAGCTGAAAGATGGGGCATAGTGTTTTCTAAGAACGTTCTTTAGAGACGTATGGCGTCTTGCTTAGAGTTCTGTCAGTTAAATTGTTCAAAATTTCTATTACAATATTTCCCTGTTCAAATACAGTAAGCCTGTGGTCATTAACGCCAACCATCATTTTTCTGTTGAATCTACTGCCAAACCAGATAACCATTCTTGACTCGGCTTTTCTTAGCCATATTAGGACGGCAGTGTTTACATCAGGGTAACTCAACAAGACTACTGAGTCTTGTACACTGAATATTTTTCTTACTTTTATATTCTACATAAAGTTCTTATCAACATTAGCTTTGTTGGCAACAGAAGAGAAGTGTCACGACCAAATGCCATTGTCAAAGTTAAGTGCTTCATTTCTAAGATCTTCGTCGCAAGCGACAGACGCGAAACAAAGGTCGCTACGTTTGCATCTATAAATACATCATTCTTTAAAACAAGGCATTTAGTTGCGCACAAAAGCTGTTACTCATCGGACAAAAAACTTTACGTTAAGTCCAGTTCCGGGCTCTATCTGCCTCTCTGCTCACAAAGCTCGTCGAAGTGCTTCTCTGCTGTTTAAATTCGTGCGTCAGGCAATTTACGCTCGTTTCCCACCATGTTTCGCAAACGTCGAAAATTTTGTGGAGTAGTCCGTCGTATTATCTTTTTGACAGCAATTGAGATGTGGTAAGACGCTGGACGGTGATCAAATCCCCATCCGCCCACCACAGTTGATGCTTTCCGTGAGTGCCCTCCAAACCGCTTGGGGCAAATGCCGGGATCGCTCCTTTGGAAAGGATAGGACTGATTTCCTCAGCCATCCTTCCCTATCCGAGTTTGCGTTCCGTCTCCAATGACCTCGTTGTCGACGGGATGTTAAACCCTATTATTTCTGCCAGCACCGTTCCTGAGATGTCATCCGCAACGGCAAAGTCATTAATCACTGAAATGTCTTACTTATGTGCTGTGATTTCCTTTTCGGTACCTTATGTTGAACATGAAAAAGAAAAGATATGTTTTAGTTCCATACCAACATTTAGTTCGTTTCATTTCCTACTCTACGAATTATGCTTATCAGTGCCTCAAGAGCGTCAATGAATCTCCCTTTAAGTGTACAGACAGTTTCTTATCTGCCAGCCCACCGAATTGGAAGTGTTGTATCTAGTGTTACCTTGGAAGGATTCACAGAACAAGTTTTTAAATTTTACCACCGTAGAATGCTATGGCCGAAAAATTTATAAAGTTTTAAATATTTCGAAATACTGGGCTGTCTGTTGAAGAGATTCTTAGTTTCTACAGCGCCTTTAAGGACCAAATTTAATTTCGGATTTGACCTTTTTTGCACATTGTTGTAAACGCAAGTCGTGACAGATGCTCTGCCATAGCCTAGGCCGAAACGCTTGCTCATTTTAGTCCGTTTCGATCTACATATTCATTTAATTGGTGTTGGTATCTTAATGAAAATTGATCTTTTTACCTGAGAAAAGGAGGTAAATGAATCGCATGTTTTTGCGTCAGAACGATTACCAACACAGCATTTCATTATTTTAACACAGCGAAAAAGTTTCTTAACTTATCATATTAGATTTTCATTCAAGTTTTAATTATTTCCTGACTCTTCCTCCGAGGACTGTTATCTTCGAGAGAACTGCCGACTGCCGCAGTGGTCCCAGCTTTTGCTATTAAAAAAATGGCTCTGAGCACTATGGGACTTAACATCTGAGGTCGTCAGTCCCCTAGAACTTAGAACTACTTAAACCTAACTAACCTAAGGACATCACAAACACGCATGCCCGAGGCAGGATTCGAACCTGCGACCGTAGCGGCCGCGCGGTTCCAGACTGAAGCGCCTAGAACCGCTCGGCCACACTGCCCGGCAGTTTTTGCAATGCCGCTGCTTATTATTGCCGGACCACTTCCATTGTTGTACGGTGACTATTTTCCGCACAACGTGTGGCGACATGATGAAGTTCTCAACAATACAGTGGCCCCTGCTGCGACCCTCGCCGTTGCTTAGCATCAGTCTGAGACGAGCCGATTGGTGAGCAACATGGCTATTTCCGTCCGCAGTCAGCAAAACCTTCAGAAAACCGTGAAATGCAGTAAAACTGTGGAGGAACATCATTCGGAAGGTAAGACATCAGCAGCCATGTGACTTATGTCCATCTGTGGCAGCCAAAAGACTGGAGTCGAATCGATTGCAGCTTTCCGTGGACGGATAATACCAATTTTCACAACCATGTATACTGGATGAATATGCTGAGCTTAGAAACTGCATTTATATTCGGGATAATTTTATTTTGCAAACCAGGCATCAAGAATATTTATCAAGGTTTGTCTGGGACAGTTTGTGTTGGATAAGCGCGAATTTTTTTAAATCTTATAATTAAAGAAAAATAAAAATACCAAAAAATTATATAGTCTCCTACTAAGTTCCCTAGCTAAATGATCTCTGCACTCGTGCATACATACATTGTTCGCCGAGTTTAATGTATCACCATTGTGTCTTGAAACATATTTTGCAGGCGCATATAAGAAGTAATATATATTTAAAAGATTTTCTAAAGAATATTAACGAATTTGAAACATTAAGCTGTAGTTTTGTTACATACATATTTTGCGAGTCGAATAATACGTATAATAAACAGAATGAAACGTGATTTAAAATTGTTTGTTTATGTACAATTAAATAAGATTGATCAGCTTTCAGGTTTATGCCAGTCCTGTTCGTATCCTCAGTTTACAATACTGGACATCTAAATTTTTTTGGCTTCTCGTCTCCCTAGTACTGAAACGGTAGAGTTCGCTGAAATTCAAGTTATTAAAACACTGAGGCGACAAAAGCCATGGGGTAACGATATGCTTATATACAAGTATTGGCATTATCGCGTACACGGCGTATAAAAGGGCAGTTCATTGGTGGCATTGTCATTTGTACTCGGGTGATTCATGCCAAAAGGTTTCCAACGTGATTATGGCCACACGAATGGAACTAACAATTTAAGTGCGGAATGGTAGTTGGAGCTAGACGGATGGAGCATTCCATTTCAGAAATCGATAAGGAATCCAATGTTCCGAAATCTACAGTGTCAAGAATGCCGAGAATACCAAATTTCATGTATTACTTCTCACCACTGCAGCTTTCCAATAGAATGAAATGAATGAAATGAGGTGGGTGGCCCTCAACTACGTACCTTCCCACTCAACGTTGCAATATTACAAGTTTTGGCTGGTTTCGCTGTCTAGGCGCATTACAGGCCAAATACTGCTGAGTCTACAGTATACGACAAGAATACAAACATGAATCGAATGGTAGAAGGTTTCTATCACTCGGCAATTGCGAATTTTTAAATCGACATAGTAATTTATAAAGGAAATATTGCAATTAATTAAAATCTGCAGGTGCTATCTTAACGACTTCGAACGATGCGTACAATAGTAGGAGTACTTTTGAGAATGCGGTATATTTCTGCAAAACACTTATTGGTGTCGATGGTCCAGCAATTAAACAAAATATAAGTTGTATAACAGGGAAACAATAGATTCCTACTGCACGTAATTAGTTATGAACAACAACATAGCTCGCGAGATATTCACTTCTAAAGGCACACTACGTCTTCACTGTAGAAGCTACAGAAATCTCATAAGTGCACAAGTCGGCACTCCGAAGTATTGCTATCTGCCGCGACCACGCGCAAACCGCTCCACATTCCAAGTCTTTCCCGCAACCGTGCGTCGCGCCTTCACGTGCAGCACCCTCTCCGTGTCCCGTGCGACTGTCCCTCGCGCCACACTCTTCCGAACTACCACGTGTCTTCTCCAGAAACGATGCTCCTCCCCCAGCCTCCATATATCTCTCTTAGTAACGAGCGCTGTGGTTGTCTAGAGCGCTCCGTCCACGTCTCCAAGCCAAACGTGCACTCACAAACATAAAACACTTTCGAAATACTAGATTTACATTTAAATAACTTGAAATTAAATAAATATTCCCACGGCTGGACCATAAACACGCTCTAACACACGTTATTAGACACATAAGCAAATTAAGTAAACATATATCAAAGGAATAGAACAAAAGGTAAGCCAGTAGCCTAATATCTCTGTGCTTTCTAAAACATAGTAAATATTTAACCAATTTCTTCATGAACAGTATTTGTCGGATATAAACAAAGACATATACGAATAAACATATTTATAAGCATGCTGCTACCGTTTTTTCGTGCAACTGTGGAGTACTTATGGTCTGACTCGATCGATAGTAATCAGCCATTTTGACCACCAATAACTTATGTATTATTCAAGTTACATGACTGTAATTGATGCCAATTTAGGTTTACACTAATAACTTTCTAAAGACACGGCGATCGACAAAATCGGGTGAAGCGTTTATATTTTGTAAATTCATTGCTGGGTGTTACTTGTATAGTTTACCGTGAGATACTAAACTTTAAACTAATAAAGATATTGAAAATCTGATTACACCATCAGAATCGTCATGCAAATAATAGTAATGTGCATGTTTCTGTTTGAGGTATCGTGATTCATCTGGCTACCATTAATTTCTATACGAACTGTGAAATGTTTGCCATTAAGGTTTCACAAGGTCCGCCATCTTTGGCCCTCCAGACGGACAGAGTCACCAAGGAATTCCCAGCCACGTTCTCGATGGACCACGCGCTGGGGCTACCCCTCTCGTCCGGCTAAACGTTGCGCACCACGTGTTTGCTGCCGGGCCCCGGCTTGCCGAGCCGCCCGTGCGGTCATTGCTTCCTCCGAACTTATTTTTTCAGGGCGCGACGACTCGCCCGTTACCTCACACCACGGACAATGCAATGGGCGACGGCCTTCGCTTAACGACTGAGAGAAGCGGCGTAGCGTAGAGTTGTCATTCTAACACACCAGCAACACTGCGTGAGACAGCGGCAGAAATCAATGCGGGACACACGACGAACGTACCCTTTAGAACAGAGCGGCGAAATGTAGCATTAATAGGCTATGGAAGCAGACGACGTACACGAGTACCTCTGCTAAAAGCACGACGTCGACTGTAGCGCCTCTCCTGGGCTCGTGACCATATCGGTTGGACCCTGGACTACAGGAAAACCGTGGCCTAGACAGATGAGTCCCGAATTCTCTTGGTAAGAGCCGATGGTAGGATTCGAATGTAGCTGAGATCGTACGAATCCGAGGACTCAAAGTTTCCAACGAGGCGCTGTGAAAGCTAGGGGTGGCTCCTTAATGGTGTGGACTTTTACATGGAATGGACCGAATCCTCTGGACTAATTGAACCGATCACTGACTGGAAATGTTTATGTTCGAGTATCTGGGGACCATTTGCAGCCACTAGTGGACTTCATGTTTCCAAGCAACAATGAAATTTTTATGCATGACAATGCGTCATGTACTCGGGCCACCATTTTTCGCGATTTATTTCTTTATCGTATGGCAACAACAGCAAACATTGACAAGTACATAAACTTTAATTTTATATGTATCTCTAGTTAAGTATTTACATGTTGTTGTTGTGGTCTTCAGTCCGGAGACTGGTTTGATGCAGCTCTCCATGCTACTCTATCCTGTGCAAGCTTCTTTATCTCCCAGTATCTACTGCAACCTACATCCTTCTGAATCTGCTTAGTGTGTTCATCTCTTGGTCTCCCTCTACGATTTTTACCCTCCACACTGCCCTCCAATGCTAAATTTGCGATCCCTTGATGCCTCAAAACATGTCCTACCAACCGATCCCTTCTTCTAGTCAAGTTGTGCCACAAACTTCTCTTCTCCCCAATCCTATTCAATACCTCCTCATTAGTTACGTGATCTACCCACCTTATCTTCAGCATTCTTCTGTAGCACCACATTTCAAAAGCTTCTATTCTCTTCTTGTCCAAACTAGTTATCGTCCATGTTTCACTTCCATACATGGCTACACTCCATACAAATATTTTCAGAAACGACTTCCTGACAGTTAAATCTATACTCGATGTTAACAAATTCCTCTTCTTGAGAAACGCTTTCCTTGCCATTGCCAGTCTACATTTTATATCCTCTCTACTTCGACCATCATCGGTTATTTTACTCCCTAAATAGCAAAACTCCTTTACTACTTTAAGTGTCTCATTTCCTAATCTAATTCCCTCAGCATCACCCGACTTAATTTGACTACATTCCATTATCCTCGTTTTGCTTTTGTTGATGTTCATCTTATATCCTCCTTTCAAGACACTACCCATTCCGTTCAACTGCTCTTCCAAGTCCTTTGCTGTCTCTGACAGAATTACAATGTCATCGGCGAACCTCAAAGTTTTTACTTCTTCTCCATGAATTTTAATACCTACTCCGAATTTTTCTTTTGTTTCCTTTACTGCTTGCTCAATATACAGATTGAATAACATCGGGGAGAGGCTACAACCCTGTCTTACTCCTTTCCCAACCGCTGCTTCCCTTTCATGTCCCTCGACTCTTATAACTGCCATCTGCTTTCTGTACAAATTGTAAATAGCCTTTCGCTCCCTGCATTTTACCCCTGCCACCTTTAGAATTTGAAAGAGAGTATTCCAGTTAACATAGTCAAAAGCTTTCTCTAAGTCTACAAATGCTAGAAACGTAGGTTTGCCTTTCCTTAATCTTTCTTCTAAGATAAGCCGTAAGGTCAGTATTGCCTCACGTGTTCCAACATTTCTACGGAATCCAAACTGATCTTCCCCGAGGTCGGCTTCTACCAGTTTTTCCATTCGTCTATAAAGAATTCGCGTTAGTATTTTGCAGCTGTGACTTATTAAACTGATAGTTCGGTAATTTTCACATCTGTCAACACCTGCTTTCTTTGGGATTGGAATTATTATATTCTTCTTGAAGTCTGAGGGTATTTCGCCTGTCTCATACATCGTGCTCACCAGATGGTAGAGTTTTGTCATGACTGGCTCTCCCGAGGCCATCAGTAGTTCAAATGGAATGTTGTCTACTCCCGGGGCCTTGTTTCGACTCAGGTCTTTCAGTGCTCTGTCAAACTCTTCACGCAGTATCTTATCTCCCATTTCGTCTTCATCTACATTCTCTTCCATTTCCATAATATTGTCCTCAAGTACATCGCCCTTGTACAAACCCTCTATATACTCCTTCCACCTTTCTGCCTTCCCTTCTTTGCTTAGAACTGGGTTGCCATCTGAGCTCTTGATATTCATACAAGTGGTTCTCTTCTCTCCAAAGGTCTCTTTAATTTTCCTGTAGGCAGTATCTATCTTACCCCTAGTGAGACAAGCCTCTACATCCTTGCATTTGTCCTCTAGCCATCCCTGCTTAGCCATTTTGCACTTCCTGTCGATATCATTTTTGAGACGTTTGTATTCCTTTTTGCCTGCTTCATTTACTGCATTTTTATATTTTCTCCTTTCATCAATTAAATTCAATATTTCTTCTGTTACCCAAGGATTTCTATTAGCCCTCGTCTTTTTACCTACTTGATCCTCTGCTGCCTTCACTACTTCATCCCTCAGAGCTACCCATTCTTCTTCTACTGTATTTCTTTCCCCCATTCCTGTCAATTGTTCCCTTATGCTCTCCCTGAAACTCTCTACAACCTCTGGTTCTTTCAGTTTATCCAAGTCCCATCTCCTTAAATTCCCACCTTTTTGCAGTTTCTTCAATTTCAATCTGCAGTTCATAACCAATAGATTGTGGTCAGAATCCACATCTGCCCCAGGAAATGTCTTACAATTTAAAACCTGGTTCCTAAATCTCTGTCTTACCATTATATAATCTATCTGATACCTTTTAGTATCTCCAGGATTCTTCCAGGTATACAGCCTTCTTTTATGATTCTTGAACCAAGTGTTGGCTATGATTAAGTTATGCTCTGTGCAAAATTCTACAAGGCGGCTTCCTCTTTAATTCCTTCCCCCCAATCCATATTCACCTACCATGTTTCCTTCTCTCCCTTTTCCTACTGACGAATTCCAGTCACCCATGACTATTAAATTTTCGTCTCCCTTCACTACCTGAATAATTTCTTTTATCTCGTCATACATTTCATCTATTTCTTCATCATCTGCAGAGGTAGTTGGCATATAAACTTGTACTACTGTAGTAGGCATGGGCTTTGTGTCTATCTTGGCCACAATAATGCGTTCACTATGCTGTTTGTAGTAGCTAACCCGCACTCCTATTTTTTTTATTCATTATTAAACCTACTCCTGCATTACCCCTATTTGATTTTGTATTTATAACCCTGTAATCACCTGACCAAAAGTCTTGTTCCTCCTGCCACCGAACTTCACTAATTCCCACTATATCTAACTTTAACCTATCCATTTCCCTTTTTAAATTTTCTAACCTACCTGCCCGATTAAGGGATCTGACATTCCACGCTCCGATCCGTAGAACGCCAGTTTTCTTTTTCCTGATAACGACGTCCTCCTGAGTAGTCCCCGCCCGGAGATCCGAATGGGGGACTATTTTACCTCCGGAATATTTTACCCAAGAGGATGCCATCATAATTTAATCATACAGTAGAGCTGCATGTCCTCGGGAAAAATTACGGCCGTAGTTTCCCCTTGCTTTCAGCCGTTCGCAGTACCAGCACAGCAAGGCCGTTTTGGTTAATGTTACAAGGCCAGATCAGTCAATCATCCAGACTGTTGCCCCTGCAACTACTGAAAAGGCTGCTGCCCCTCTTCAGGAACCACACGTTTGTCTGGCCTCTCAACAGATACCCCTCCGTTGTGGTTGCACCTACGGTACGGCCATCTGTATCGCTGAGGCACGCAAGCCTCCCCACCAACGGCAAGGTCCATGGTTTACATATACATTTTTAAATTTTGAAAATTACTAACTTAATATTACTGACTACTTTATTTGATATAATTGTAAGTTAAAAAAGGCAGATACATTTAACCATAGTTCAATATCTGATGATTGAAGCCAACTAACAGCAGAGTGAGTAGCATATGGTCCAGGATACTTCCTCTGAGGACAGTCTCTAACAATATGTTGAACAGTTTGTTCTTGGGCCCCACAGTCACAGGAGTCCCCACTTGTGCATCATAGCGTTGCACCTGGCGTGGCCAGTTCTTATTCTGTTCAGCTTTGTCCACTCACTTCTCTGCAGATGAAATCCTAGTATATTTATATGGATATGGTGCCTGTTCTTTCGGACATGTCCAAAAGAACAGACACTACTGTTGACCTGCAGCCGTCTAGAACGAAATTAGAATTATATTAATACCGTCAGCTGCGCACGGGCGTTGATATAGATCAACGGGGACAGGTGAAAATGTGTGGCCCGACCGGGATTCGAACCCGGGATCGCCTGCTTACATGGCAGACGCTCTATCCATCTTTTTTTAAAAAAACAATAACAAACATAAACTGCTTCTAGCATTTTTTTAAATATATATAAGACGATGACTTTATAAAATAAAATTTTTCTGGGAAACGTAAATAAGTGGACTTTTTTTTTACATAATAGTGAAAAAAAATAAAATAAAATATCCTGCTTCTGTCAGTACAAAACAATAACGGTCTACGTTCCTCTTTTAGGCGCGTACCTCGCTAATCCCGTCATACCTCGCGTTGGTGTCGGGTACGTCTTCACGTGTGTTTGTGGATCCTCTCCACTGTCCTGGTCCGTTCTTGTTCTGATACTTATAGACAATAATTACATTCTCCTACCCGGGACACCCCAACTGGGTGGGGGATCAAGCAAGGCACTCCCTAAAAAATTTGCGTAATATGTTCGATATCTCGGATGTCTCATAAGCTGTCAGTGATGTTCCTGTAGTAAGGCCCAAAAGTCAAGCACATTCTTACTGCCGCCTCGGAAAAGATAACGCACAGTCAAACCTCGAATCCAAGTCACTGCGTTTGTCTTCGTTCGGGGATAATATGTCCTAACTGGGAGAAGTGGTGTGCGTGGTTCTATTGTTTGCGGCCCCACCCGAAGGAGGAAGGCGATCATTTTTTTGACCAAACACCATACGTCCGCCGAAGGACCGCATATCAGGCGATGCTCCTCAGTGTCTATAACATTGCACTGCGGACACAGTGGCTCGTCCGCCATATGAATTGTATGCAACCTGGAACGAGTCACGTATTTCCCATTTACCACCTGATACCACAGTGCGCGCGTTCCCGTGTCAAGGCGTGGGTGGTGCACTGTACGCCATACCACTGACCACGTAACTGTTGGTTGGCGGCGCTCTACGGCATTATTCGGCCGTCGTCGTGTCAAGATGTGATATATATCACGTGCCGTTGCCGTCCTGGTAGTCGGTAGTTCCATATGTACATAACTGTGTTCCACAAAAAAGATTCGCAAAAGGGGGAAGCGATGGTGAGATGTGAGACACCGCTACCGGAGCCGAACGAGAAGGTGGAGCGAGTTCGCCTATCAAGCTGCCCGTCAGACTTGTCTGGTGTCGTGTCCACATCTTTATCATTGTGGTTACATAAATAGCCACTGCTCGGTCGCGTACGTGGACTAGTCCAAGACCTCCACGACTACGAGGAAGGGTGAGGGTTTCGTATCCTACCTTAAAAAGCAGACCTGTGCTCACAAAATATCCTAGTGCCGCCAGGATTCGGCGGGGCAACACCACCGACATAGGAAGAATTTGTGCCAGGTGGGGGATGCGAGAGGCTAGATAAGTGTTGGCAAAAGTGACCCGTTGTATCATATCCAGTGCCCTTAACCTGTGACTTCGGACACTCGCACGAATTGTTTCCAGAAGATGTCTGTAACTCAGTGCCACCGTGCGTCGAACGTCTGTAGTGAAGATAATTCCTAGGCATTTCATCTTGTTGATCGGCTGTAATGGTGCTACACTTCCTGTCGGGAGTCCTCTCCCGATGTTCATCGCTCCCGACTTTGCCATGTTCAGGCGACTTCCCGTAGCCATACAATACAAATTAATCCAATGCAAGGCCGCTCTTGCCTCGTCGCCTGACCGTGCTAAAAACACTAGGTCATCTGCGTATGTTCGGCATTTAAACTTGTTGTGCCTTATCGTCATTCCTTGGAGTCTATTCCGGAGCCCGCAAAGCAGCGGCTCGACAGCGATGGCATACAATATCGTTGACAGCGGGCACCCTTGTCTGACCGATCGTGAGATGGTGATGGGCCCCACCAAGCGTCCATTGATGAGCACTTTGGATGCGGCTCCGTGGAGTAGTCTCATGACGACGGTGACAAAACTTTCCGGAAACTTCATTTTCGTCATCACGTCCGTGAGATAAGCATGACTCAGGCTGTCAAATGCGCGATCGAAGTCTATCGATACCAATACACCCCGGAGACGACATGTTGAAGCCAGTGCGATAACATCGCGGTAGTCGCTGAGTGCCGTTTGTATATTGCTAGCTCCTCCTAGCTGGGTTTGGTCGAGTGATATACATGGCGTATTACGCATTTAAAGCGTGCTGCAAGTATTCTGGTGTAGATCTTGTAGTCGCAATTAAGTAGGGTCAGTGGCCGGTAGACCTGTATCCCTGTGCCGCCGGATGGTTTGCGGATGGGGATGATCATTCCTTCCACGAAGGAGGGTGGAAGAGGCACGTTGGGAGACATCAGTTCGCAGAACAAGGAAGTCCATCGTGGAGTTATGAGATCTTTAAATGTACGATAGAACTCTAACGGAAACCCGTCGGGCCCCGGCGATTTGTGCGACGCTCCCTTATCAATCGCTTCCATTACGTCGTCAACTGTGATTTCACCTGTTAACTCCTGGTTGGCCGTCTCGTCGAGGCACGCAGAGATCGTTCGTCGGACCTCATGAAAGGCTGCCTGATCGTGTTCCGCTTCTTCATAGAGATGACCGTAGTGTTCGACAGAAGCATTGGCAATGTCTTTGTGCGTTGTCATACGGCAATCATCTGGCAGTACGACCGTCTGTATTAAGGTTCTGCGGCTACCTTGTTTTTCTCTGATAACGTGATGTATCGACGGTGATTCTCCACGGACTCGTTCAAAGGCCCTTGCACGGATTGCGACACCCTCCAGTCGGCGGCGCGTTATGGAAATTATCTGGGCCTGTGCTCGTTTTATACCGGCACGACGCTCCTGTGAAGGTGCTTGTACAGAAAGTTCGCGGAGCATCGTGAAATAAAATTCCGTCGTTTATCGCCTCCACCTCATCTGCTCTCTTCCGTATGCGATTAACAATCGACGCAATGCAGGCTTAACGCATTCCAGCCACCACTGCAACGTCGTGGGATACGTCGGGAGGCGTCGTTCACACACATGCCAAGTGTCTTCGACTAAGCGTCTGCACTCAGGTTCCCTAAGGTGTGCTGTATTCAGTTTCCAAACACTGCGACTCCTCCACACTTGTTGACGACTCAGGGAGACCGTGCATATATATGTTATGTGATCTGAAAAGGCGACAGGCCACAATTCCGCATCGAGGATCGCAGGTTCGAGACGACGTGTTACGTAAATGCGATCGAGACGACTTGCAGAGTGACTCGTGACGTAGGTGTATCCACGTCTGTCGCCATGTATCTTTTCCCATGAATCAATGAGATTCATGTCCTGTATGAGTTGCCGCAGCTCCGGGCATGAAGTATAACATGGGTGTTGATCTTTTGGTGCGAGCACGCAGTTGAAGTCGCCTCCAAATAAGACATGTTCATACCGACCTAAGAGTAGTGTTGCAATCTCCTCTGCGTAAAATCGGGATCGGTCGCGCCGTCTGTCTGACCCCGACGATGCGTAAATGTTAACGACCCGTACTCCCAGCAGTGTGAGCGCCAGTCCTCGCGCTGACGGCAGGTACACCACGTCCTCGGCTACTATGCCGCGACGTAGAAGTATCGCTGTTCCGCTGCCGCCGTCGGTAGTAGGTGTAATGTACGTATCGTACTCATAGAGGTCGGGGAAGCTCTCAACACATACTTCCTGCAGCAGAACGATGTCGACGTCTGACGCATGCAACATGTCTCGTAATAATTGCAATTTGACAGGCGTTCTGATCGTATTAATATTAATAGAGGCTGTTCGATATGCCTGCCGCTGTTCCTCAGTGCGTAAAGCGCACATGAACGCTTATGTTAATTTGTGTGCTGCTGCCCGGTGACATGCTGTCTGTGCGTCAGTCTGCATCTTCTGCGTGGTTAACATCCGGTGGACGCAGCACTCGCCATTGCGGGTGCGTCGTCGGCGTGGGGGCCTGTATCGGATTCGTCGGCCCAGTTCCTGTGCTGGAGGTCCAGCTCCCGTCGTGTCTCTCCGGCCGGGCTGACCGAAGGCGGTGGCGTTGCTGCGGTGGGGGGAGGGACTCCTTCCGTCGGCTTTCCGTCCGGTGTGTCTGTATTCAACCCCTGTGTAGCATGATTCGCGTCGTACTGATGTGTGGGAGGTAGAACCTCCCGTTGCGCATCCGGATGTGTATCCACGTTACACCCAAGTCCATCTGACGTGGACTGCAGTAAGCAGGTATCCGACGGCGTTAGCCGTCGTTTCTTGTGGCGCTTCGGTGATCGTTGTTTGCGCGTGTGCGCCTCCGTATCCGAGTGCGGAAGTGACTCCCGGTGCTCAGGGACGAAGGCAGCTGTCGGCACAACAGCAGGATCAATTTCCATTTCTCCTACTGATCCTTTCCGCTCGGTTAAGTGCGTCGTCAGCGCCGGAGCGGCAGAGGTGTGCGTCGGTTTGTCACTGGAGGCGGTCTCTGCCGCAGTCGGTTGCCGTAAACTGTCAGGATTCTGTAGCTGGTCATTCTTCGGAATGGGATCCGTTCGAAATGCGTCCGCATACGTTAGTGGCAGCGGCGTCAACGTGGACGGAGGTATGGGTTCGCTGTTTGGAACTTGCACTATCCTCCGCTGCATACATTCGGAACGGACGTGGCCCTCTTTCCCACAGCCTGAGCATGTTTTGGGTTGTCCATCGTAGATGACTATAGCTCTGCATCCGCCGATGAACAAGTACGAGGGTACATGTTGTGTCAGTTCTATTCTGATTTGACGCACCCCATTGAGAACGGGGTAAGACGTGAAGTTGGACCATTTTTCCTCAACGTGGCTAAGCACTCTTCCATATGGGCGTAAGGCGTCAACGACCAAGTCAGACGGAACCTCGAAGGGAAGTTCGAAAATACGTATGTTTCGTAAGCCCAGTCCTGCACGATCAATAGTCACTTCTCCAACATGTCCATCAGAGTGACGAAATTTGAGTCCATGATTAGTATCTCGGATGATTCTGTCACATACTACATCGTTAATCAGCTTGATGTAAACTACACTGCTCACTATGGAGAGGTGGATTCCGATAAGTTCGTTGTAGTCAAGTTTAACTTCGTCTCGTAGGAACCTTTCTATTTCGTAGGCTTTCGGTCTCGCATATTCATTCGAAAAACTAATCTTGAGAGTCGACTTTCGGTATGCATGTGCCATTCTATAACGAGTCGTCTAAACGCACGAGTACGCCGAAGAGGTAAACAACTGCGCGAGCGCGAACTTCTCCGGCAGGGACGTAAACAGACGTCCGTGCCGTAGCACCGCCGAAGGCAGACTGATCTGAGCCACCGAGGGCACAGATGATAGTGTGACTGCAGGGACTATCTCGCGCACGCCTCCCGCGAGACTCACATTCTCACCTTGTATATCCACACACTACATTCGTAGTCCGAAAGAACAGACACCGTATCCATATAAATATATAGTTCTGGCGATATCGGCCACGACCTTCTTCTTCTGTGAGGATGCACACATATTCCCCGAACTCTTACGGGACTTGGAAGAATGTCTTCCACGAGTAATGAGTGTGTTGGGGTGGGACACAACGAATGTAGTGTGTGGACATACAAGGTGAGAAAGTGAGTCTCGCGGGAGGCGTGCGCGAGATAGATCCTGCAGTCATACTATCATCTGTGCCCTCGGTGGCTCAGATGGATAGAGAGTCTGTCATGTAAGCAGGAGATCCCGGGTTCGAGTCCCGGTCGGGACACACATTTTCACCTGTCCCCGTTTATCTATATCAACCTCCGTGAGCAGCTGACGGTATTAATATAATTCTAATTTCGAAATCCTGGTAGGCGGCAGTTGGGTCTTCGACACCTTGATGTGCTATTGTTGTAGCATTCCACCTCTTGCGCCACTCTTCTTTAATGTCGAAATTCTTATCGTTCATTCAATTACGCCACAGTGGATTGCGAGATTTTAAGCGGTCTGGGTGAGGGTTGTTTAAGACTGTATGAATTGGGAGGTCTTGTGGGTAGTCGGGGTGGTGTAGTTTCCTACATTGTCGATTGATTGCTTCTTGGCGTCGTAATTCAGGTTGTGGGATATTGCCGATGGTGTGCAGCCAAGGGGTAGGGGTGGATTTTAATGTGCCCATAATAATCCTCATTGACTCGTTCAGGTGTACGTCCAGCTTCCTCGTGTGGACACTATGTTGCCACACTGGAGTACAGTATTTGTCAACTGGGTACATGATCGTTACTACTGTGGTACATAGAGTCGATGCGTCGGCACCCCATGTTGTGCCAACTAGTTTCTTTACGACGTTGTTTCAGGTCTTTAGTTTTTGGCTTGTTCTTGTTTTTTACAAATGTTTTTTATACGTCAGAGACCGATCTAGTGTGTCACCTTTTGTTACCAGAAGCTCAAATTTAACTGCTGGTTTGCAATTCTGTTGTTTAGATGGAATGGGCAGACTTCTGTCTTTGCCGCATTTGGGTGGAGTTTCCATGCTTTGTAGTAGTCTATGTGTTGAGAGTTTCCGGCCGGGGTGGCCGAGCGGCTCTAGGCGCTACAGTCTGGAACCGCGCGACCGCTACGGTCGCAGGTTCGAATCCTGCCTCGTTCATGGATGTGTGAGATGTCCTTAGGTTAGTTAGGTTTAAGTAGTTCTAAGTTCTAGGGGACTGATGACCTCAGAAGTGAAGTCCCATGGTGCTCAGAGCCATTTGAACCATTTTGTTGAGAGTTTCTACGTCTCTAGATAATATACCTTCTGCTTCCTGAAGTGTGCTGGTTTGTACGGCTATGGCAAGGTCGTTGGCATAGCAAACCTTTGCGCTAGCAGTGTTTGGCATGTCACTGGTGTACAGATTGAAGAGTAGGGGTGCTAGGATGGACCCTTGTGGGGAGCCCATTTTTCAAGGTAAATGACTTGCTATGTTTTTGTCCAACGCTAGCCTTGAAGTAGCGGTTGGTTACAATATTTCCCACAAGTGTCGTCAGTTTCTTACGTGAGACATGCTTTTTTAACTTTGGCAGGAGTCCATCTAGCGACACAGTGTCATATGCTGATGACAGATGAACAAAGGCCACTGATGTCTTTAGTTTCTTTTGGAATCCAGCCTCAATGTAGGATGTCAAGACTCCGCTTGCTTCTGATCCCAGCCTGATATGTTGGGGTTATGTTGTTTATTATTCCCTGTATTCTGTTATGGAAGAGTCGTTCCAGTTTAAAGCATCCTCTCAGCAGTGCAATTGGCCGGTAATTCCAGATTTGAAGATTGCTAATGTGTGTGCGATCTTGAACTGTTGAGGCACCCTTCCGGTCTTGAGTATATCATTGTAGAACTTCTTCAGCCAAGTTCTTCCATGTTTCCCTATGTGTTTTACCAAATCAAAGAATACGCCATCCAGTCCTACGGCTTTTCTCATTTTCAATGTTTTGGCCTCATTTATATCTACTTCAGAAAAGGGGTCTGATAGTGTGATGTTATCATGGAGGTGCCTATTGACTTCATTCAGTTCGTTCTTTACTTTTTTTTCATGGTTGTGTCTACAGAGACCTTCTCAGCTCTTGATTTTATGCGTAGTGCCAGTTCTGGTGGTGTTATCTTCGGTTGCTGATTGCAGACTTTGTTTGCAGTACCAAGTTTTCGTAATAATCCCCATGCCTTTCTTCTTGAATAGGTGAAATTTAAACTAGACGTCAGGTCCATCCATTTCTGCTTTCTTGCTTCATTTAGCTGTTCTAGTTTTATTTTATCAGTATCAGGGTGTTCAGTTTCTTGGCATTCTGCACACAAGTTTTCTATGGTGTCGTCCCGGCAAGGGATGTATTGTTTGCTGAGCCCTCGAGGTATATTACATTTGGCTGCACAATTATGACTTCCACGAGCCTTTTGTAGTTTTCTGCTTTTGGGGCTACCCAATGTAGGTTTCTGTCGACTTCTCGTGTATACTGGTCCCAGTTAGCTTTCCTGAAATTCCATCTTGGCTTGTTAATGGAATTTATTATGAGTATCTACCGCCCAGTTTTGATTATTGTTGGGCGGTGTTGGCTTGTTGGGGAGACCTTTAGAACTTTCATTGTATGACTCAAGGGGAGAGGAAATAAGGGTCAGGATTAGTGTCAATGTTCCACCTACCGGAGCAGAAGGTTTTCGGTTCTTTGGCATCATAGCTGAGATAGAGTTTTTCTCCTTCTGCCCATTCCACTAACTTTTCTCCATTTATGTCAATGTCTGTATAACCCCAGGTTGTGTGGTGGCTGTTGAAATCACCTAGATATATGCATGGCTGGGGTACAGATAGCAAGACTGGGGTGGGCCACTGGACGCTCGGTGGTTTGTAGACTGAGACAACAGTTAAGCCACTCAACTCCAGGGTTATCACTTCTGTGTCACTGATCACCTGGCAGCACACTCCGTTAATATCAGAAACGCTGTCTTTGTCGTACATGATAGAGCCATGTGTAGATGATGGCAAGTTTCATATCATTCTGTAACCTGTAACCTTTCCCTTTGCTATATTGTCTTCGCTTAGATGTGATTCCTGGAGGGCTATGATATCAGTGCCATGGTCTGTGGCCAGTTTGCTCAAGTAGTCACATTTGTCTTTTGTCAGTCCATATACATTGATTTGTAAATTACGAATACTATGTCCAAAATTCTTCATACTCTTTGTCTGGCTCTGAGAAGAGCCTTTGTTGCAGTTTTGAGTAGCCATGAGAGATTGATCTAGTATGGCTGCCGGTAGTGTAGACTTTTCGCCGTCCGGCCTTAGCAGTCCGTTGCCCGGGGTAGACCGTCTTGGAGGTTGTCTACACGTCGCACCCCATTCTTTTTTCACGACTGTTTTTAAGGACATTTTGAACAATTCGAGTAAACGATTTGGTCACCCAGCTCGCCTGACATGAATCCAATCCGACATTTATGGAGAATAATCCAGAGGTAAGTTCGTGAACAAAATCCTGCACCGGCAAGACTTCCGCCATTATGGACGGCTATAACGTCAGCATAGCTCTGCAGGGTACTTCTAGCGAGTTGTTCAGTCCATGCCAAGTCGAGTCGCTGCACTACGCTGGGCAAAAGGCGGTGTGACATGACATTAGCAGGTACCCCATGACTTTTGACACCGCAGTGTATGTTGATCATTCTACTACTAACGATGAAGATCGTATTATATTGTAAACAATTGCGCATTTCCTTTTTCACCATTTAACCTTGGTGGGCGCGGAGCAGTGGCCCGGTAGGCTCAGCCTAGTAACGCGCTTCGTGATGAGGCGTTTCTCCTGCGCCGTGAAAGACGTCTCGCACTGACACGTTGTGACAACGATGCGAATGTGACCCTCTCACCAGTAGCACACGTCCACCAAACAGATCTAATGTTCTTACCGCAGTTTCAGTGAGTTCAGTGCATGTCTTGATATATCATTGCGAAAAAATCTTCTATCTGACACATGGTCTTAGGATACATGCAGGAGGTTATTACTAACTAGATAAAGAGAATCTTCCTGACTGTTATAAGCAACTGATACACACTGTTGCTTATTAAAACTACCATACCTGGAAGGATATCAAATGAAGAAACTTTATTTGGCTACGGTCGCAGGTTCGAATCCTGCCTCGGGCATGGATGTGTGTGATGTCCTTAGGTTAGTTAGGTTTAAGTAGTTCTAAGTTCTAGGGGACTGATGACCACAGATGTTAAGTCCCATAGTGCTCAGAGCCATTTGAACCAAACTTTATTTGTCGTGCGTATACAATATAGTGTGCAGAATGCATGATTAAGTTTGTAGGTGATTTGATGTATAAAGGGACGAGATTTAGTACGAAGAGCTGACACAAATGGTGCCAAGAATGGCTCTAATACAACTGCAATCTCACTTAAGTGGCTGGCGGAGGGTTCTGCGAAACATCTTCAGACTGTGTCTTTATTATTCCACTCTCCAACAGCTCTTGGGAACAATGAATAGTTAAATCTTTCTGCAAGAGTTGTGAAGTCTCTTGTTTTATCAGGATGATCATTTCTCGCCGGCCGGGATGGCCGAGCGGCTCTAGGCCCTACAGTCTGGAACCGCGCGACCGCTACGGTCGCAGGTTCGAATCCTGCCTCGGGCATGGATGTGTGGGATGTCCTTAGGTTAGTTAGGTTTAAGTAGTTCTAAGTTCTGGGGGACTGATGACCTTAAAAGTTCAGTCCCATAGTGCACAGAGCCATTTGAACCATCATCATTTCTCCCTATTATTTTCATTCTCGGAGGAGGAAACTGGTGATTGAAATATCGTGAAAAGATCTCGCCGCAACGAAAAACACCTTTATTTTAATGGTTTCCCCGACACTCGCTTATCATGTGCATGGCACTCTCTCCCCTGTTTCGCTGCCCTCCAGTGGACTTTTTCGATGTCCTCTGTTAATCCTATATGGTAAGGATCCCATACTGTACAGCAATAACGCCAGATGTCACTTCTGTTTCACTCGATGACACTCCGTTGATTACTATGTAGTGTTATCTTTCTGGCAGCCTATCACGAACCCAGTCGCACAACTCGAGTGATACTCCATAGGTACGTAATTCGATTAGAATTCTCTTGTGAGGAACGGCGTCAAAAGCATTCTGGAAATCTAGAAATATGAAATCAGTTTGAGATCCCCTGTCGATAGCATTCATTACTTCGTGCTGTTTGTCAACAGGCCATTTTCTGCAAGGTAATTCATAATATTGGAATGAAGTATATGATCCACAATACCACAGCAAATCGACCTCAGTGATATGGATCTGTAATTCATTGGATTACTCCTACTTTCTTTGACGATTATTGGTGTGATCTGGGCAACTTCCCAGTGTTTTGGCTCCGATCTTTCACCGAATGAGCGTTTGTATATGATAGCTGAGGATGGAGCTATTGTATGAGCATGCTGTGACAGGAATCTAACTGCTATACAGTCTGGACCGTACGCCTTGGCTTTACTACGTGGTTTAATTCTTCATTTGTGTGGCCATAGTGTCCATAGTTGCTTTATACTTCTCCCACAACCCCCGCCCCCCTACTCACAGTTTCATTTCACTTTTCGCTCCTCACCTTCTCCTCTAACTCACACTCCATCACACTGCTATATACTCATGTCCACTCATCATGGTTTCCCCCTCCCATAAAAAAATTCTCCCCATCGCTATTCTTTCTCTACTCTTACACATTACATAAATACACAGAAACAAAATTAAATAGAATTGCACACATACAATAATCTAATTTCTTTTAAAAATGTTGTAGGTCAAAGACAAAGTAGTGGAAAGGTTATGTTGGCAACATTAAAAAACGCAAACAGCAACACGCAGTATAAAAACAAACAGCATACAGTGGTGCGCATAAAAGTGTGTTGTGAGAAATGCATAGTATTGCAGAACATCTAAAAATTAGACCAAAATTGTCAGTGTGTAACACAGAAAAACAACGATGAGCTAGCAGACGTCATTTCCCGATGTAAGCGAGAAATCAGCCGAAAAATCACCGTAAGGCAAATCAACCTATTTTTAACGAACTGTTTTTAAATCTAAACACAAATCAAAATGTAAATAACTTAATTACAGACCACTGATGATGCTTTACCTCAATAGAGCGAAACGTGTCTGGTGAAAAAATCACGCATGTTCGTAGTTGCAACGACGGTTGAAACCCTCTTGAATCATACGCGATTTGAGCCACTTCGCTTCACCGAGTCTATCTATTTCTAAGTTACTCATGTTGGCAGCTGTTATTGATTCTGAAATATTTGCCTCGTGTTCCTTGGCGAAGGAATTTCGGGAAACTGAGTTTAATAATTCCGCTTTAATGATGCTGTCATCGGTAATATTACGATAGGCATCGCGCAGTGAAGGTATTCATTGTACTTTACATACGACCACAATCTCCTTGGATTTTCTGTCAGATTTCGAGACTGTGTTTCTTTGTGGTAGCTATTAAAAGCTTCTCTCACTGAAGTCCATGCTGAGTTTCGAGCTTCATTTCCTCGTATTTAAGCCACATCAGGTCTACACTTACATATGTAGTTGAGAAGTAGTGGAGACTGTTTCTTAGTAAGGCATGAAGAGATTTTTTATCTGCTTTTATAAAAAGATATATTTTGAATTTACTTTTGGTGGATTTAGATGTTGCTACAACGACCTTGTGGTCACGAATCCCTGTATTTATCATGTTGCTCCTTGTTTGTTGAGGATTATTTGTTATTAAGAAGTTAAGTACGTAATGGAAGGATAGATTGGACATGGTGAATTGTGATTTCAACGCATTGAGGAGTATATCCGAACGTATGTGGTGATAGATTAATTTCGTAAACGGCTGCAAAATATAGCTATGCATATGTTCAACAGGACGGGCAATACGGCTGTAACAATACGTCGCCTCATCGGCACCCCTAAGCGTACCCTCGCATTTTCCTTGTTGTTCTATCGATAGCGATGTTGTTTAATTACACTACACTACACCAACCCGCGTTGGTGATGTCTTTCCAAGCATTACGTCCCTGGGTGCGGTATTCATTATCACACATAGTGCCAGACGCCTGTCCTTCATAACACTTGTTTGAGAGAATCTTGGCAGGATGCAGCACCTTCCAGAAACGCTGATTCAAAGACTTTGTCAGATAATTTCCTAGGACTGAGGAGAATCGAGACATATAGCTGGTGTGAGTGTAGGCGTTCCATAATTTTTTCGGGCACTGTACAGATGTAAAAGGTAACTGCACTGTTTTTCTGAAATGCGTATATGTTGCAGTGTAACGTTGCTGTGGCTTATGTTGTGGCATGATCAGAGAAGATGAGTGTGTGTCCTATCGTGAGGGATGTATAGATCCAGCACATCGATAACCGCGAAGGTATGAGAGAGATTTTTATGTGGAAAATTATGTGTGCTATAGATACTGAGATTCATTCCAGAACTACGGCCGTCAAGAGGAGACATTACCTGTACATCGATAGGTGTCAGACTGCAGCAGCAATCATAATATTTAATTATAGTTACACTGGTAAATATGTTCCTGGCTCCCAATATTCTTGTGAGTCTTGTATGTATTTGATGATCTGTAGACAACTTTTGTGGGGTTTAACTGTCAGTGCAATATAGCGATCTGTACAAAATAATTTTGGTGCTGAAAGTCTCGTCTGCAGAAATCCATGGTGGATGGTGCTTCCACACCGGCAGCAGCAGCAGTTTGACGGATAAATTCAGTGACGAATGGCCTGTCCCATTAGGATCGTTAGATACAATGGAACATCTCTCGGCACTGGGCCCGCACTGCGGCTATGCGTCATTGCGCCAGCAACGGTGCCTTGGTGAACACATATTTCGGCAGGAATTTCTTAGGTGTCAAGTATGAAATGGATGCCACCGCCCCATGCTTACTGGACCCAAACGGACACCTGTGCATCGCTAGGCAATTGACAGCTGCTTTGTCACTTGGCGAGGCCTGCCGATGTACCCGGACTCTGGTGTCGGTGTCGGGCGGCTGGATGTTTTTTTTTTTTATTAGCGACCTTTGTTTAAACTATTTTCCATCGATTTCACCGACCAATAGTCTGCTGCGAATTAAAAAAAACTACCCCATACATGTGAAGAATATCGACTTCATTAATTTGCATAAATTTTTTATATCAGTGTGGTGTTAGCAGTACCGTATTTAAGGGGATGATGTGCGTGAGTGGGTGACATGGAGCAGAACAGCAGGTTAAGTGCAGAACACTAGGTTAATTTGCATAATTTTTATGTAAAACGCAATACAATAGTTCAAGGGGGTGGGTGACAAAGAAGAATGCGACAGAAATGACGTTCAAACGCATGTGAAATTTGAAAAGTGTACCAGAAAATGGTGGGACATAACTAATTACTTAATTTGGTATCAAAGGCGGTACAATAGTTTAAGGAAATGGGGGTGACATGGAAAACCACTTAACAGAACAATAGGTAAAGTGCAGACAAAGGCCCAAACATTAGGTTAAGAACCCAGAGTACAGTGGTGAACATTAGGTTATGCAACATGTTTGCCCCATGTAACTGCTTGTTACAAGACCTACATATTTCCAAACAGCAGAGAATGATGAGCAAGAGAAATCCAACCCCACAAACTGAATTTTTTATAAATAAACAATATACCCTCCTATTATGAGATCCTTCCTCTCCACCAATTTCCGTATATTCCAAACACTGCCTTGAATCCTCTAAATTGTTTAAATAAACAATATTCCACACAATGTCTAAATTGTTTAAACAATATTCCATACACTACAATCGAATTCCCTCCAAATGATCTATCAACTGAGTCTTTTTCCCACCAATTTGTGGGAGGGAGGGTGGGAGGGGATGGGGGTTTACCAGAGGGGAAGCGGTTAATTAATTGATCAGTTTAATTATGTAGTCAGTCAAATTGATAAAGTGAGAGGGGATATTCTAATAACTCAGATCTGAAAATGTACTGTAGCTGCGAGGTGGAGGGGGCAGGGGTCCAATAGCTTAAGTGCCTGTCAATCAAAAGGAAGGATCCTTTTAGCAGAACAATAGGGTAAATACCTGTTAATCAAAGGATAACAATAGGTTAAGTACCTGTCAGTCAAAGGAGAACAATAGGTTTGCCCCTGGCATACCTGCCTCTGACATAGGCAACCTGTACTAACAAAATGCACTGGTACGAACTTAGTCCCACTACTGTAGCTGAGCGTCCAATCTTTCATCAGGAGTGTGGCCTTCCTTTTGGCAGCTGGAAAGTATATGTCCTCAGGAAAGATGTATGTCTTACATTCAACTATGGTCAGAGGAATGTGGAGAAATCAGGTCACCATCTTGTGGCTTAGCTCCCACGTGCCAAGGGTTGATGCGCATCTAAGGTGATGGACGTCCACATCAAGGTGTTTGCAAGCAGCACACAGTGGGTTGCCAACTAATCCAGCTGCATGTGACTTCTGTCGTGTCACACCTTTGCCACTGGTAACCAAGTACCATGTTGCTGTAACATATGTGGGGAGGTGAACTTTATGGATATGGTGCCAAACATTTCACCATCGGACTGCAGGGTACTTCTGTTCAACAATGTTGCATGACACTCGACGCCTGAGGCTGTAGGAGGACACGTGGTTGGCAGTGCAGGATACACATAACTATGGAGCACAGTAAAGGTCGCAGTGTATGAGAAGGAGCTATGAATGTGAGCAACTGGCACTAATGGAAGAATAGACATCGACGTGAGGACGTTCACCAAACTGCGTGTAGTCGATGCTCCTGGTCCAGTCCATTGTTTCTGCATTTTTCACATATATAGAGCATCAGCTGTACTGTATGTTGAGTAGACCAAGTCCTCCGTCACCTGGGGGGAGGACAGGCGTTTCATACTGGACCTTAAAGATTGTTCCCACTGTCAGCCACTTGCAAACGACGTTGAGGAATGGAGGTGGGAAGCCCATCCAAGACATAACAGGGAAAAGGAAACTGTGATGTACTTTCTCATTTGCGCTGTCGATTTCTATTGTGACCACAGTCGCCCCAAACCAGCATGTCATGGCCAATGGTATCATATCGCGACGTTCGCCGGTTGCTGTCAGCGTAGTCACCATATGGGGTCGTCTGTTCCAGTGAAAGGATGCTGGGAAGCAGCGGATGAAGACGCGCCACCAAAATGTGGGCAAAGATTTTGTAGTCCATATTAAGGAGGATAAGCGGACAGCAGTCAGTGATTGCCACACAAAGGTGAGTATTATGTATAAGACTCATATGCCTGTGACAAAGCTGGGCGGGATTACATGGGCCAACGTGAAAAGTTCTTAGAAGATGCTGGTCCATCTCGGGGCCATTAACGTCTGGAAGGCATGATAGAAAGAACTCTATAGGCAGACTATCCATATCAGGAGATTTGTTATTGGCCTCCTTGTCGATGGCAGCCTCCACTTCGTCCCTGGTTATCAGTTCCATCAACTGGATATTGTCTTCATCGGGGCTGTGCAGGTGATGTAAGAGAAGACCTGACCAGTTACCATTGCATCGACAATCCTGACACCATAGTTGTTCCGCTAGTGATTGGAGAAGGCAATGACTGTTTCAGATTGTTGGGTGAAAGTCTGTACCTGTGGCGTGACGAATTTGGTTATTTGCTGTCATCGTCGCCGTTGGTCGCCAGTTGCGAAATGATGCATGGTAGACATCTCGTGGCTCAGTGAGTCGTGTAGACGTGTTCTCACAATGATTCCCTATAGACATCGGGCCATCGCTACTATGTACACCTAAATCTGCTATCACTCCCTATGCATGGTCGAGTGACTAAATTTCGGAGGATGGCATAAGAATAGTTAGTTATGTGTTGGCGGCAGTCCACTAAGTCTTCCACGTATTGCATCAGGGTTTGTCACAAGAAGGGCTTGGCCCACCCTAACTA
Source organism: Schistocerca cancellata (assembly GCF_023864275.1). Lineage (NCBI taxonomy): Eukaryota > Metazoa > Arthropoda > Insecta > Orthoptera > Acrididae > Schistocerca > Schistocerca cancellata. The sequence goes on along the minus strand of NC_064626.1, from coordinate 906,570,732 downwards.
CTACTCTGAAGTCGTTATGTAAGAGGGTAGTCGTTGTTCACAATTCGTCCAAGTCTCTGTTACGTGTTGTTGACATTCTGCCTCCTAAAGATGTGTGATCTTCATTTTCCACAGCGTGCGACTAAGCCAGACTGGTTGCGGTCGGAGGAGAAACGTGTTGATGTCTGCACTGTGATCTGAAAAAGCCAGCGGCCACAGTTCAGCGTCTAGGACATCAGACGCTAGCTCCTGGGAGACGTAAATTCTATCGACTTTCTGAATGGCTTGTTTGATATGTGGGGCCATGGGCATTGCTAAACTTCTCTTCCTATCTGTCGGTCAGCCGCAGGTGCCGGACGATCATGCAGAGTTCTTGACAGATGTTAAAGTGAGATGCCTATTCTTTCTGTTTAAAGATACAGTTGAAGTCACCTCCAAATATGCAACTAGCACAAAAATCTCTAAGAACAATGGGGCTGTGTCTTCAGAGTAGGATGTGGTTCTCTCCTGTTTGGGGGGGGGAGGGGGGAGGGGGGAGGGGAGGATCGAACTAGATGTGGCGTAAATGTTGATGATACGCGTGTCCATAGTGGTTAAGGCCATGACCCATGCTGCTGGGAGAATGGTGAGATATATAATGGGGATTCCTTCACGAACATACCCAATTACTCCCCTGCCAAGGAGTCACCAGCAGAGGTGTAAGATATGTATCCAGCAACGTGGTGCAGAGCAGCCAGTTGTGCTTCCTGGGGGAGTGCAATGTGAACGTCAGAAACCCAGATCATATTTCGTAACAGAGATAATTTCGGGGGTGAACTGACGTGGTTGGTATTAATCATCGGAATCCTGTAGGATTGGCGGCGTGGTAAGGGGAGGTTCGGGATCACGTTCTAAGTCGCGGGGGCGAATAAGGAGGTAATAGGCCACCCCGTCCAGCCTCCAAGGTTGCAGCCCAGGTACGTTTATGTCATGGCCGCCGGAGGAGTCGCCGCTGACTGGGTGTCGGGATCGATTCCGATGTCGTCGCTCCACGCGAAAGTGTTGAGTCCCAGCGAATCATATATTCGCTCCAGCAGTATAGAGTGCTTGACTGATGAAGAAGCGTCCAAAGGGATGAACGTGTCCTGTGTTTCGACAGTTTACTTGCTTTCAGGGCTGGTGGCTGCTCGTTCGTGGAACTCAGGGTTTCGTTGGCGACCTCGACTTCAGTCGACTCGTTGTTGCCGTCCATAGGAAATGCAAGCGAGGTTTCATCGGGAGGCGAGGCATCCAGATTGGTGACCGTGCAACTCTCGTTCTGGCTCTGAGCACTATGGGACTCAACTGCTGAGGTCATTAGTCCCCTAGACTTAGGATCACTTAAACCTAACTAATCTAAAGACATCACACACATCCATGCCCGAGGCAGGATTTGAACCTGCGACCGTAGCAGTCGCGTGGTTCGGGACTAAAGTGCCTAGAACCTCTCGGCCACTGCGGCCGGAGAAGGATGATCAGCCTTTGCAAGTGGTGGTACCAGTGATATCGTCACAACCGTTTCTTGCTGTGGAGGTTGTGCAATAGTGGTTTTGGTGACATCCGATAAGGGCGCTGATACTGGATTCAGGCAGTGGTGCGAAGTTGTAAGGACAACCGGAGCCGTCGCGTAGGACGTCGGTAGTGATTTGGCCGTCACATCAGAGGCTGACAGTTGTGTGATGCGACGCTAGAGACTTTCTGATAGAATGTGCCGTTCCTTGCCTCATCCTAAACAAGTCCGCAGTTGGCCGTCGTAAATCACGACCGCGCTGCAACAGTATATCTGGAGGTAGGAAGGTACATGACGATGGAGGTCTATGGTTATCTGGCAGAGCCCATTGAGGACCGGGTATGTTCGAAATTGTTCGGCAGTATGGTGGTGAACGGTGTTATAAGGACGGAAGGCGTCCATGACATTTGCCGCCAGGCGTTCGAAAGACAGTTCCAAGAGCCGAATTCTTTGCACGCCTAACCCTGCGTGGTCGACCGTCGTCCGCCCGACGTTACAGTCGGCGCGGCAGAAACTAAGTCCCTGCAGCGAAGGATCGCGTCATCCGTGACTGTTCAGTACTGGTAAGAGAATGTCCAAAATGTCGTTTGCCGGGATTTTAGCTGCATTACAAAGATGGCGCCCTACCACGAGCGCCTTTGGTCTTGCACCGTCATTACAGAACGTGAAACGGAGTGTTGATCTGCGGAATCTGTTCGTCGTTACTCTGGAGGACTAGAAGGAAAAAAAACTAGTACGCGAGCTCCTCAAGCGGAAATATGGAACGCCCGAACTGCTTGGCCGCTAAAGCCAGACTGTTCACTAGGCAGATGCTCTGGCTACTAAGTCATCCGGACACAGTGATCATGGCGCCTGTACGGACTACCTACGGACTACCCCATCACGCCTGCCGTCAGACCCAAATACTCAAGTTATCCACACACAACGAATGTCGTGTCCCTTGCCCATTATCCTTATTACCCCGAAAGAAGAGACATCACACACACACACACACACACACACACACACACACATATATATATATATATATATATATATATATATATATATATATATATATATAAACAAAGTTGTTGTACATAATCAAGTCATAGCGACAAAAAATTGTAGCGAAATGCAGAAACAATGAAAAAAGTTTAACGCTTTTTGCAGGACTTGAATATTTAAAAGCGACGTTTGTACATACCTGGGGGAGGGACAATTATTATCTGATTACACAAATGGAGATCAAGATTTAGATTCATTAACAACTGCACAAGAACTAAGTTATGGCTATTACTTTAGAAATAATGAACAGTTTACTTTAGAAATAATGAACAGTTTACCTACTTTTCTTGCATCTGTCTTTTTTGCACTTGATTACCCCCTACAGTATTGTGAGAATTAAGATCCTCTACAACGACATGAAATTAAAAAAAAAAAAGTACTAGCTTCATTTAACGCAGGACGCGTTACAGTCACGTTTCTGTGGCTGGATTGGTTTGTGGCCTGGCTAGGTATAAAAAGGAGTGCTGCCAGCGAAAGGCACACACTCACAAGCCGACCATACCGGTTACCAACAACAAATTTGACACGGTTCGCGCCGGCCGCTGTGGCCGAGCGGTTCTAGGCGCTTCAGTGCGGAACCGCACTGCTGCTACGGTCGCAGGTTCGAATCCAGCCTCGGGCATGGTTGTGTGTGATGTCCTTAGGTACAGCATTCTCCTCCACCCCCCAACTCCCACCCCCACCTCTTCAAACTACTCCTTTTATGCACTGAGGTGACTAAAGTCATGGGATACCTGCTAATATCGTGTCGCACCTCCTTTTGCCTGGCTTAGTCCAGCAACTCGATGTGGCATGGACTGAACAATGCGTCGGAAGACCCCTGCAGAAATATTGAGCCATTCTACCTCTGTAGCGGTCTATAGTCCGCCCCCGGTAGCTGAGTGGTCAGCGCGACAGAATGTCAATCCTGAGGGCCCAGGTTCGATTCCCGTCTGGGATGGAAATTTTCTCCGCTCAGGGACTGGGTGTTGTGTTGTTCTAATCATCACCATTTCATCCCCATCGACGCGCAAGTCGCCGAAGTGGCGACAAATCGAAAGACTTGCACCCGGAGAACGGTCTACCCGATGGGAGGCCCTAGTCACACGACATTTACATTTAGCGGTCCATAGTTGCCAAAGTGTTGCCGGTGCCTGATTTTATGCACGAACTGAACTGTCGATTATGTCCTACAGGTGTTCGATGCGATTCATGTCATGCGATCTGGGTGGCCACATCATTCGCTCGAACTCCCAGAATGTTCTTCAAACCAATCGCTAACATTTGTGACCTGGTGGCATGGCGCTTTGTCATCCATAAAAATCCATCGTTGTTTGAGAACAAGACGTTCATGAATGGCTGCAAATGGTCTCCATGTAGACGCCCATAACCATTTCCAGTCAATGATCCACACAATTACGGAGCCACTACTAGCTTGCACAGTGTCTTGTTAACAACTAGGATTCACATTCGTGGCCTCTGCATCACACTCGAGCATTACCATCAGCTCTTATCAATTGAAATCGGGACTCTCCTGACCAGGCCACGATTTTCCAGTCTTCCAGGGTCCAACCGATATGGTCACGAGCCCAGGAGAGCCGCTGCAGACGATGTCGTGCTGTTAGCAAAGACCCTCGCGTCAGTCGTCTGCTGCCATAGCCCATTAACGTCAAATTTCGCTGCACTGTCGCACATTGATAGTTATTTAACGCAGCTTTGCTTATCTGTTAGTACTGAAAACTATATGCAAACGCCGCTGCTCTCGCTGATCAAGTGTCTGTTGACCGTGGTGACAGGTAATTCCTCAAATTTGGTATTCTCGGCACACTCTTGAGGCTGTGGATCTCAGTATATTGAATCCTCTAACGCTTTCCGAAATGCAATGCCCCACGCTTCTAGCTCCAATTACCAAAGTCCGTTAATTCTCGTCTTGCGGCCATAATCACAGTCGAAATCCTTTCATGTGAGTCACCTGAGTGCAAATGATAGCTCCGCTAACGTACTACCCTTTTATATCTAGTGTACGTCATACTAGCGCCATCTGTATATATGCATATCGCTATCCACTTACAGTTGTCAGCTCAGTGTAACCTCCCCCTCACTTATCGACCTTAATGACAGTGAAAAATTAAACCGCGTGTACCTAATGGAAATTTGAGAAAAGCAATCGTCACCGAAGTTAATCTGTCGGTAAAGAGGGAGGAAAGGGTTACATCTAAATGAAAGGAAAAATGCTAATGAAACAGGTGGAAATTGATTTTGAAAAGGGGTAAAGTTAAAAAAGAAAGAAAATGTGCGGCCGTTACGTTAACAATTAACTAGCGGTAATTAGATATTTGAGATTTGGGGGAAATTACGGTCGCCAGTCCTAAGGACAATTACTATAGTAACTGAAAAAGAAAGGTTATTACACATATAATTAGTACTAGAAGCGTGGCAACTGAAGGTTGACACGTGTAGTGTGAAAACCGAAAGTTTGTCAGAAGTAATAAATTTCGCTACACTCTGACTTAATTTAGCAAAAGAATTAATAAAACCGGAAAATCGAAAGTTAATTTAATGACTGAAGTTAATAATGAGCTTTCTTTCTGAAGAACAGCGAAATTCAGTAAAATACGGTTAGTCTTGGACTACCTCACCGATCATTTCAAAAGCTACTTGAATCTACGCAATTTAGAAATAAGAGATTTAACTTTGAACTTGAATTAAATGATTCTGAACAATTAACAATAGTAAAATTTAGTACGTACCAAGCTGAGTTGCAGTCACAGGTAAGCTAAAATATGGTAACAAAACTCGCACTCTTAATTTGTGCTTGTGTAATCTAAATATTGTAGCCTTAACTGAACTTTGAAATTAAAGCAGTGAAATCGAATTATATTACTTTAATGCTGGCGTTTGAATTTCGACACTCGGGTTCATTTCGGAAAAGGAAGGGACCCTGCTTGATGCAACAATTTTAAAAGTTTGAAAAGCTGAGGTCTGCCATACAGTTTTAAAACTTTACGTGCTTCCAGTCTTCCTTGTTGGTTGATTGAAGGTTTGAAGCCGTCGATCGAGGAGGTGGCGACAGTCACTCATTGTCGGCCGTCGCTGTTGCAGAACCTGGATGTTGGCGCGCCTTCTTCTCGACACGGTCACCAGACGAAACGGGCTCTTGATGTGCGGCAGCTAATGCTTCCCGTCCGCGACACCATGTCAGAAACTATCATCGCAAGTCGAGCGCAATTACATGCTGCCAAACCCCGAAAGCGCGGCAACTCGCGGGAGCTTCACACAACACACCTGCTCCATTGCACCACCCCAGCCAGACTCTCCCTCTGCCCGCGCTCCACGCGCCAGAGTTCACACTACCAAAGATCCTAAACACTTTGGTTCTCCACACGACCTATCGATGTATTCGTTCGATAGCAGTTTTCCCTAGGCAAGACCCAGTGTAAAAATACAAATAATATTTACGAAACAAACCAATTATACATCGACATAAATGCATAAATATATATATATATATACAAATAGTAAAACAATTACAATATGTAAAGACACAGAAATGTCATATCTTCAGGTAACAAAAATAAGGAAAACAAATTGATAGTACAATCGATGGCCGCACGTCCGTATCCCGCAAAACTGTGTGTACAATCTTAGAGCTAAATGAAGTAGTGATCTTAGTGATCACCGCACACTTCGATTTTACACCGTGTTAATTTTGAATTTGTCAAGTTTGTGAAAGTTTGTTGCTACTACAGTTCCTAAAACAACTGCATGGCGTAGGTAGTTCTCAAATTTTCAACAAATGCTTTTCTAGTGATGTATTCATTTGAACTGCAGATTTCTTGAAAACCATGCTGAAGCGATAAACTGAATATTGATGTAAACAAATTATATAAAGTGTTTTAGTACGACAATGATAATATATGATAAAATCTTCTCGGGTTGACAGCCGAGTCAATGCGTTGTTCTCTGGCCGGAGAACAACGCATTGACTTGGCTGCCAACCAGAGAAGATTTTATCATAAAGATTCGCAGAAAAAGCTTGCATAATATATACTTATTATTTTTAAAATCTTTGACATTTGTGGCTTGTTAAAAGTAAGTACGATTGCAAGTTATATTTGGAGGGGAGAGGAGTAGGCAGTAACAAACTGTGAAATCGTAACAAGTCTACCCCCTCTTCCGCTTTTCCAGAACATAACCCCACTCTGTCTCCACACCTGACTCGGTGGATCTGCTCCTACTTCAGCCAAAAATTTCTCTTCGAAACCTGCCGCCCTTTAGCATCAAAGTTAGGTAACCAGCAGGACAGGTTTGTACGTGCCGTACTGACCTCACGGAAAACGGAGACCGTTAGCCATATTTCCATGTATGGGAACAGCAAGGACAGACTTCTGGACATATTCCCTCTTGACCTAACAAAAGCGATCGTGTTTGTTTTCGCTAACCTCGCCATGTTATCTCGTTTTTTACTATGATTATCCTAGACAGAACCTACCGTTAATTAGAATGATAAGTCTTGTTCCTAGCCGTGCTAATTATACAGTCATTTCCAGAAAAATAACTCAAATGTACTGCACCTGCCAACAACGGCCGGCGCTACGCGGAAAATGAATTCACTGTGGCGTTGCGGAAGCAGAAAAATGTTTGCCAGGCTCCCGAGTCGTGCAAAAATCTTGGCTATTCTGCCACCTTATTTCATTCATAACACTATTTATTTATTTTTTTCCTTTTTTTAATTTACATAGTAACGTTACGTTTTCTGAATGAAATGAAGTTTCAGTGTTACAGTTATTTTAAAATGTCGTTCAAAAATGTCACGAATATTTTTAAATTTAATGCATTACTGTGACCATCACCTTGTAGTGGGTATGGTTCATATCTGATTAGTATTGTAAGAAATACGTCTGCTGGTTTGTAGATAGTTCAATTAAAATATGATTTATATATCCTACTGTTAGTCCCTCTCACTCTTAGTAAGAGGTACTTCGTTCATGTATTCGGTGAAACTAGATGGAAAATGGCCTGTGGTTAAACATCGTGCAAACTATGAAACTTATATTTGTCTTAACTGTTTGCAGCCAGGGCCTCGGGGGATTGTTCGGTTGCAGTTGTCCATATGTGATGTTACTTAGCAGGTAATAAAAAATGTTGTAAAAGGGAAAAGAGCCATTCTAAAAATTTGAAAGAAGTAGTATGTATTGTTATGTACAATAACATAACTGCTATTGTACATAACAAACACATTATTACCATTGCAATTGTCAGGGAATCATTACTGAAAATATTGTACGATCCTTTCTTGTTACCTTTTTCAGATGATCTCTCGTCTTGTCCTAACAGGAAGGACGGAAGTGATGTAAGCCTATTAGAAATCGTAACAACCCTACCCCCTCTTCCGCTTTTCCAGAACCTAAGAAGGCTCAGCAACAGTAATGTCCGATCCGTCTCCATGACGGCCAGCATGAAATGACGACATAATAGACCTTAAAGAAATCAGCAGAGGAATAAAAGGTAAAAAATCGAACTTTGCAATATTTACGAACACCGGACTGTGTGGGTGCATCAACGAACTGATACACAAAGCATCTCAAGATCGGCTGCTCTACATAGCTTCATACTATTACGTAAAAAAAACCTAATTACTTTTATATAACTATATACAGGATGACAATTATAGCACTATATGAAATAAAATCGTCATAACACCTGAACGGTTTGCGTTAGGACGTTCAAACTGAACGGTTGGCTTCAAGTGGTTCAAATGGCTCTGGGCACTATGGGACTTAACTTCTGAGGTCATCAGTCCCCTAGAACTTAGAACTACTTAAGCCTAACTAACCTAAGGACATCACACACATCCATGCCCGAGGCAGGATTCGAACCTGCGACCGTAGCAGTCGCGCAGTTCCAGACTGTAGCGCCTAGAACCGCTCCACCACACCGGCCGGAAAATTGAACGGTTGGCCGCGGGGCATGATGATAATTAGTTTACGCATCTATGGTATTGTTTAACAACAAAACCAACTTTCCTTTGGATGGGTTCGTCACTAAGCAAAATTGGCGCATTTTGGAGTCTGAGAATCCGCATTTCGAGATCGAGAAGTCTCTTCGCCCTCAGTGGGCGACTGTATGGTGTGGAATTTCCAGTCACAGAATAATCGGTCTGATATTTCTTGATGGCACGATGGCTGCCGAACGGTACGTGAACGTTTTGGAAGATGATTTCATCCCCATTATCCAAAGTGACCCTGATTTCGACCATATGCGGTTCATGCAAGACGCAGCTCGACCCCTTCGAAGTAGTAAATTGCTTGATGTCCTGGAGGAGCCTTTGGGGACCGCATTCTGGCTTTGGGGTACCCTGGCATGGACCTCGATTGGCCGCCATATTCTCCGGATCTGAAGACATGTGCCTCCTTTTTGTGGGGCTATATTAAACGCAAGGTGTGCAACAATAAATCGAAAACCATTGCTGAGCTGAAAACAGCCGTTCATGAGGTCATCGACAGCATCAATGTTGCGACACTTCAGCGGGTCATGCGCCGCATCATCGCCTATGATGGCAGGCATATCAAACATGTCATAACCTAAGTCCGAGTATCTGTACTGACATTTACATGCTGAACAAAGTGTGTGCACGCCGTAGTTTGTAGCTAATTTACGTTTTTTTTTTTCATATAGTTCAACAACTGTCATCATGTATGTATAGCTCTTTTTCCTGTAAGATTGTCCACAACAACAACAATGTATAAATTATTTTATTAATTTATTATACATAGTATTTCCTTTTCGTAATTCGATGCCGCGTTATTCTTCTGCAGAATGTAGTCCTCAGGTGCGATGGCGATAGCTTGATTATTTTAATTGTACTGTTTTGAGCGTTCGTCTTTGCTAAGGCATCGACTATTTTATTATATTTACTTCGAGTGTGTCCTTTGATTGACAAATATTTTACCTTTAACGCGGGATCTTGCTTTTCTTTGGTGGCTGTCAAAATATTCATTACCAGCGGATTAGTTTTCATGGCAAGGATTGACGTTTCCGCATCTCATAGCAAATGGTTCAAATGGCTCTGAGTACTATGGGACTTAACATCTGAGGTCATCAGTCCCCTAGAACTTAGAACTACTTAAACCTAACTAACCTAAGGACATCACACACATCCATGCCCGAGGCAGGATTCGAACCTGCGACCGTACTAGTCGCGCGGTTCCGGACTGAAGCGCCTAGAACCGCTCGGCTACCGAGGCCGGCGCATCTCATAGCAAGCTTCTGCAATACTTTATTATCAAAATATTTTTCTACTGTATTCCACCGAATTGAGCGGCTCATAATCGTCGTAACTGACATCCTGACGGGATGAATTATTTGTTCAACATTTCTGTGAGTTCCATCTGCCTCGTTTTCCAGTCTATGTGTACAACCTACGGCAGAAAACATCATCTATGAGACATCGCTGTTAGCCTACTCACGTCTGATCCCGCAACAGGAAGACAAAAAACGTTCAAATGTGTGTCAAATATTATAGGACTTGACTGCGAAGGTCATCAGTCCCTAATCTTACACACTTCTTAACCTAAATAATCCCAAGGACAAACACACACAGCCATGCCCGAGGGAGGACTCGAACCTCCGCCGGGACCAGCCGCACAGTTCATGACTGTAGCGCCTTCAGACCTCTCGGCTAATCCCGCGCGGCAGGAAGACAACATAGATCCTCGTAATAAAGGAAAAAATAACGGTCCCGTAGCAGAAAGATTACAAATTTTGTCATGCAAGACCCAAGAAAATGAGCTTTCTCGTCTGAAACGCGCAAGGCCGTTTACTAAAGAATTGACAAACGATTCGTCTGAGTCCCTGACTCGAGCGATCGAGGCCATTTTTCCCCGACTGAGGGATTAAATCTGGACTAGACTAGCCATATAACGCTGGCTTACGGGTGCCAGATGGCGACCTTTCGGTTCGGATGGAGTAAACAGCAGCACGGAGTATTTCCTTACGCGACGTTTTCGGCGCCGGCGTTCTGCGTTCCGCCGCCAGTGTTCCCCGTAAAGGCGGCAGGGAGGCCGGCGCGATGCGGTACGTACAGTGCGGTCCCTATAAGGGCACGTTCAGCCGCGCGCCGCTCCGGCAGGTTCCGGGAATGCAGCGAGCCGTGCGGGCGGCCACGGGAGCGCCGCGTGACGTCAGGGGCGGCTGTCGCGTGCCGGCGGAGAGCAAACAGCGGCGAGCAATGCCAAGGCCCGGCGCCAGATGCCGCGCTGAGTCACGCGCCAGAAGGTTCTCTGCCCGGCCTGCGCTCCGGCACGCGACACTCACTGGCGGCTGCGACGCGACGACGTCAGGCAGCGGCGCGCGGGCGCGGGCGCTGGCGTGGGCGTCGCCGCCTGGCAGCGAAAAAGCGTCGCCTCGCTTCAGAAAGCTGCTTCCGCGTTGCGGAGCAAACTAACAAGCCTTCTGGTCTTGACTCCACCACTTCTTATCTTTGGCTCGTTTCCAGATCTTTAGACCGGACCATCTACAACGGTGACATTGCCTTTGAGATAGTGTTATGACACGGCCGCAGTTTAATTTACATTTTCTGCGCTCGTTTTTGTTAGTTAAGGACCGTGGGTGTCAGGCCGTCCTCGGAGAGTCAGCAGCCGCGCTGCTGTGTGTGGTTGGGATGACGTGCGCCCCTAGGCTAACGGCGGACGCTGTGTAATCGCGTTTCCAAGGCCGGTGCGAACATCTTGAATCGACAGGAATGAACGACGTGCTTGCACTGATTCACCAAACGCGTTAACAGGGACGTTGGAACCTACTGGATATTCAAATTGCTTCTGTCATCCTTATGAGAATACTGGTCACTGGCGCCAGCGTAATATGACGCAATGTAATGATACACTGGCGTAAAAACTCAGGAGAGTGTACTGTGGTGACAGGTCACTCTACGAATGCTTCAAATGGCTCTGAGCACTATGGGACTTAACATCTGATGTCACCAGTCCCCTAGAACTTAGAACTACTTAAACCTAACTAACCTAAGGACATCACACACATCCAAGAAATTCACAGTGCCGTAGACACTGGCGAGCAGATTGATGCCGTATTCCTGGACTTCAGGAAGGCATTTGATACGGTTCCGCACTTACGTTTAATGAAAAAAATACGAGCTTACGGAATATCGGACCAGGTTTGTGATTGGATTCAGGATTTCCTAGAAGAAAGAACACAACATGTCATTCTTAACGGTTCAAAATCTGCAGATGTAGAGGTAATTTCGGGAGTACCGCAAGGAAGCGTGATAGGACCTTTATTGTTTACAATATACACAAATGACTTAGTTGACAACATCGGTAGCTCCGTGAGGCTATTTGCAGATGACACGGTTGTCTACAAGAAAGTAGCAACATCAGAAGACTCGTACGTACTCCAGGAAGACCTGCAGAGGATTAATGCATGGTGCGACAGCTGGCAGCTTTCCCTAAACGTAGATAAATGTAATATAATGCGCATACATAGGGGCAGAAATCCATTCCAGTACGATTATGCCATAGGTGGTAAATCATTGGAAGCGGTAACGACCGTAAAATACTTAGGAGTTACTATCCGGAGCGATCTGAAGTGGAATGATCACATAAAACAAATAGTGGGAAAAGCAGGCGCCAGGTTGAGATTCATAGGAAGAATTCTAAGAAAATGTGACTCATCGACGAAAGAAGTAGCTTACAAAACGCTTGTTCGTCCGATTCTTGAGTATTGCTCATCAGTATGGGACCCTTACCAGGTTGGATTAATAGAAGAGATAGACATGATCCAGCGAAAAGCAGCGCGATTCGTCATGGGGACATTTAGTCGGCGCGAGAGCGTTACGGAGATGCTGAACAAGCTCCAGTGGCGGACACTTCAAGAAAGGCGTTACGCAATACGGAGAGGTTTATTATCGAAATTACGAGAGAGCACATTCCGGGAAGAGATGGGCAACATATTACTACCGCCCACATATATCTCGCGTAATGATCACAACGAAAAGATCCGAGAAATTAGAGCAAATACGGAGACTTACAAGCAGTCGTTCTTCCCACGCACAATTCGTGAATGGAACAGGGAAGGGGGGATCAGATAGTGGTACAATAAGTACCCTCCGCCACACACCGTAAGGTGGCTTGCGGATTATAGATGTAGATGTAGATGTAGATCCATGCCCGAGGCAGGATTCGAACCTGCGACCGCGGCAGTCCCGCGGTTCCGGACTGAAGCGCCTAGAACCGCTCGGCCATCAAAGCCGGCTACTGGATATTATTTAGCACTTAACATATTCTACGCAGACCGTTGTGGCCGAGCGGTTCTAGGTGCTTCAGTCTGCAACCGCGGGACCGCTACGGTCACAGGCTCGAATCCTGCCTCGTGCATGGATGTGTGATGTCCTTAAGTTAGTTAGGTTTAAGTAGTTATAAGTTCTAGTGGACTGATGACCTCAGATGTTAAGTCCCATAGTGCTCAGAGCCATTTGAACCATTTGAACGTATTCTACAGTAATAGCCTAGACTCTTTCAGAGAACCAGCACCAATCGTAGTATTATTGGCATTGTGTACTTGCATCCAAGAAGTACTTCCTTGTAGTAGTGATAACTAGTCTCTATACAGAAGGTGTTTCGGCAAGATTCAACCCATTTCGCACGACTAGTCCTTTCAAAAAAAAATTCCGAGACTAATTTTATTTCTGGCATAAAATAGAAGTGACTACGCCGGCCGCGGTGGTCGTGCGGTTCTAGGCGCTCCAGTCCGGAGCCGCGCTGCTGCTACGGTCGCAGGTTCGAATCCTGCCTCGGGCATGGGTGTGTGTGATGTCCTTAGGTTAGTTAGGTTTAAGTAGTTCTAAGTTCTAGGGGACTGATGACCACAGCAGTTGAACCCCATAGTGCTCAGAGCCATTTTTGAGAAGTGACTACGCAGGTAGCTTGAACTAACAACTGTAAACACTAGATGTGTATTCGATCAGTGTGTTGTGAGCAGGCAGTGTTTACAAGTGGACGTGCGGCCGTAGTGTGTCAATGTTGTTTGTCACAAATCCCAACATCTCTAAATGGTTCAAATGGCTCTGAGCACTATGGGACTCAACTGCTGAGGTCATTAGTCCCCTAGGACTTAGAACTAGTTAAACCGAACTAACCTAAGGACATCACAAACATCCATGCCCGAGGCAGGATTCGAACCTGCGACCGTAGCGGCCCTGCGGTTCCAGACTGCAGCGCCTTTAACCGCACGGCCACTTCGGCCGGCCAACATCTCTAAATCACATATTCAGGACCTTCTCCAGAGTGTGTTGAAGAAGACAAAATTGTGTGGTAAGTTTATCCGGTACAACTTCACTCCCGATCAAGAACACAGACACGCGGTCGCCTGCCGCGACTTGTTTGAAATGAAACGATTGCAGTTCATTTTCTAAGTGAGATGCTAACAACTGCTTACCTGCTCTTTCTAACAGAAGTAATTTCCTAATCTTCTTGACTGATTTATTAACTTGAGTAAAAATAGTCGCTATAAAAATGTAAATGACGTGTGACTAGGGCCTCCCGTCGGGTAGACCATTTGCCGGGTGCAAGTCTTTCGACTTGACGCCACTTCGGCGACTTGCGCGTCGATGGGGATGAAATGATGATGATTAGGACAGCACAACACCCAGTCCCTCAGTGGAGAAAATCTCCGACTCAGCCGGGAATCGAACCCGCGCCCGCGCCCTTAGGATTGACATTCTGTAGCGCTGACCAGTTTTTTTTTTTTTTTAATCTTATTTTGTTCCATGTTGCTCATTGCAATTCTTCGGGGATGACATCCCTTGACACCCTTCAAGTTCATCGTTGATACATTCACTGAGTTTTTCATTACAGTGTGGTAGCTCTAGCCCTCTGACCCAACACGCTGAGCTACCGTGCCGGCGTCACTCAGCTACCGGGGGCGGACAGTAGTCGCTATGATGAAATCATGATCACTAATACCCGTCCCTGAACTGACGACATTGATAAGGTCCGGCCTGTTTCTAACTACAAGATCTAAGATATTTTCATTGAGTGTGGGCTGCCAAACTAGCAGCTCGAGACAGTTTCCGGGAAATGGTTTAAAAGTACTTCGTAAGACTGTTCGTCTGCACCACCTGCAATGAAGCAATAACCATCCCAGTCTGTACTAGGTAGTTTAAAGTCGCATCCAACTAGTATTGCAAGATCTGGGTATTTATGCGCTATTGACCGTAGGTTTCACCTAGACCTGTTACATGCGACCAGACAACTTCACTGTCACACTCAATTTCAACCGCAATAGGGACAATATTTTTGTCAACTGCAAAGAACACTCACCCTCCATTGGTGTCTAGCCTGTCCTTCCGATAAAGGTACCATGACTTCCTAAATATCTCAGAGCTTCCTTTCGACTTCGAGTTTTAGCCAGCTCTCAGTGCTACGAAAAATTTCAGCCAGAGAACATTCTTGGAGGGCAGTAAATTCGGCAACTTTGTTTCGAGTACTTTGGCAATTTACTGACAAAATTTCGACGGTAGAAGTATCTTTACTCTGAAGGCGCTCTGATGTTCCTGTCTGCGTACCGACTGGCGACTGTTCATCAGGGTACCACACATTATCGCCTGACCTAGAAAGCCAACATGTGCACTCCACAAGTACTCTGCTAACCGAGTAGCTGCTTCCTTTCTGTGCTGCATCCCTGACCTTTCAGGAAAAGTCCAGCAATTTCCCCCTCCCCCTTACGATACCGCATGTGCAGAAATCTACAACCAAGACCGTCACAGAGTCGACGAAACCTTTGGTTGAGACCTTCCACTCAGCTCCAAACAAAACAATAGTGCAGACTGCAAGCTCTGCTTCCACCCTGTGAGCGAGGCCTGCAGCATTCACCACCTCCGCCAGCCACCTGTACGAACTGAGGATGCCCTCAACCCATGCGACGAGCAGACGAATGCATCGATAGAATAGACAAGGCCGCCTCTACATCATGGATGAACCCCCCCCCCTCCCCCCCAGCAGACACACCGAGTGCATATTGGCTTTCTTTCTAGCCATGGACACTATTGTCCTCAGGGGCTCAATAAAGCGCCTAACGTTGGAGAGCCCGATAACTATGAAGCCCCTGCCCATGTGTGCCTTGCGACGCAACAGCCACCTGTTCACTCAAAGGAGGTGCCTCATGCGTCGCGCCATATTCTCCTCCACCGCTACACCCCCAGACAACAGCCCTAAGGCGACTGACCGTAGCCGAAACCTCATTCAGCTGTTTGCGAACTGCAGCCAGCTCTCCCTGCGTCCGCACACAGCAAGCACACATCCTACTCATAATGCGAGATTAAACCTCTTCAATACAAAAACACACACAAGATTTAAGCAATATACAGTATACTACTAAGAAAACGCAGGAAAAGCTAAATACGTAACTCCCTGCCCTGGGGATATGTCATAGGCTAGAGCTGGAGCCGTACCTGAGTGGCTAATTACGGTGAACAATACGTTCAATTGTCTTCATATCACAGGTCATATCCTTAACATCGGTTTGCTGTAGAATTCTAGAACATATTATGAATTCCAAATGGTTCAAATGGGTCTAAGCATTATGGGACTTAACATCTGAGGTCATCAGTTACCTAGACTTGTTGTTGTTGTTGTGGTCTTCAGTCCTGAGACTGGTTTGATGCAGCTTTCCATGCTATTCTATCCTGTGTAAGCTTCTTCATCTCCCAGTACTTACTGCAACCTACATCCTTCTGAATCTGCTTGGTGTATTCATCTCTTGATCTCCCTCTACGATTTTTACCCTCCACGCTGCCCTCCAATGCTAAATTTGTGATCCCCTGATGCCGCAGAGCATGTCCTACAAACCGGTCCCCTCTTTTTGTCAAGTTGTGCCACAAACTCCTCTTCTCCCCAATTCTATTCAATACCTCCTCATTAGTTTCTGGAAAGCATTTGACACAGTACGCCACTACAGTCTCTTAACGAAGATACCAGCATACGGAATTGGTTGCCAGATATGTGAGTGGCTCGAGGACTTCTTAAGTAGTAGAACCCAATACGATGTCCTTGAGGACGAGTGTTCATCAGAGAGAAGGTTACTGTCAGGAGTACTCCAAGGAAGTGTGATAGCACCGCTGTTATTTTCTATGCACATTGATGATCTGGCGGACATGGTGGGCAGCAATCTGTGGCTATTTGCTCATGAAGCTATGGAGTCGAAAATGAGTGACTATAGGATGATACAAGATGACTCAGACAAAATTTATAGTTGATGCGATAAATGGCAGCTGGTTCTAGAGGTATAAAAATGTAAGTTAATGCGGATGAGCAGGAAAATCAAACCCGTAATGTTCGGACACAGCATTAGTAGCGTTCTGCTTGACACAGTCACGTCGTTTAAATACACTCCTGGAAATGGAAAAAAGAACACATTGACACCGGTGTGTCAGACCCACCATACTTGCTCCGGACACTGCGAGAGGGCTGTACAAGCAATGATCACACGCACGGCACAGCGGACACACCAGGAACCGCGGTGTTGGCCGTCGAATGGCGCTAGCTGCGCAGCATTTGTGCACCGCCGCCGTCAGTGTCAGCCAGTTTGCCGTGGCATACGGAGCTCCATCGCAGTCTTTAACACTGGTAGCATGCCGCGACAGCGTGGACGTGAACCGTATGTGCAGTTGACAGACTTTGAGCGAGGGCGTATAGTGGGCATGCGGGAGGCCGGGTGGACGTACCGCCGAATTGCTCAACACGTGGGGCGTGAGGTCTCCACAGTACATCGATGTTGTCGCCAGTGGTCGGCGGAAGGTGCACGTGCCCGTCGACTTGGGACCGGACCGCAGCGACGCACGGATGCACGCCAAGACCGTAGGATCCTACGCAGTGCCGTAGGGGACCGCACCGCCATTTCCCAGCAAATTAGGGACACTGTTGCTCCTGGGGTATCGGCGAGGACCATTCGCAACCGTCTCCATGAAGCTGGGCTACGGTCCCGCACACCGTTAGGCTGTCTTCCGCTCACGCCCCAACATCGTGCAGCCCGCCTCCAGTGGTGCCGCGACAGGCGTGAATGGAGGGACGAATGGAGACGTGTCGTCTTCAGCGATGAGAGTCGCTTCTGCCTTGGTGCCAATGATGGTCGTATGCGTGTTTGGCGCCGTGCAGGTGAGCGCCACAATCAGGACTGCATACGACCGAGGCACACAGGGCCAACACCCGGCATCATGGTGTGGGGAGCGATCTCCTACACTGGCCGTACACCACTGGTGATCGTCGAGGGGACACTGAATAGTGCACGGTACATCCAAACCGTCATCGAACCCATCGTTCTACCATTCCTAGACCGGCAAGGGAACTTGCTGTTCCAACAGGACAATGCACGTCCGCATTTATCCCGTGCCACCCAACGTACTCTAGAAGGTGTAAGTCAACTACCCTGGCCAGCAAGATCTCCGGATCTGTCCCCCATTGAGCATGTTTGGGACTGGATGAAGCGTCGTCTCACGCGGTCTGCACGTCCAGCACGAACGCTGGTCCAACTGAGGCGCCAGGTGGAAATGGCATGGCAAGCCTTTCCACAGGACTACATCCAGCATCTCTACGATCGTCTCCATGGGAGAATAGCAGCCTGCATTGCTGCGAAAGGTGGATATACACTGTACTAGTGCCGACATTGTGCATGCTCTGTTGCCTGTGTCTATGTGCCTGTGGTTCTGTCAGTGTGATCATGTGATGTATCTGACCCCAGGAATGTGTCAATAAAGTTTCCCCTTCCTGGGACAATGAATTCACGGTGTTCTTATTTCAATTTCCAGGAGTGTAGCTTGGTGCAACGTTTCAAAGCGTTATGAAATGGAACGAACGTGTAAGGGTTGTGGAAAGGTTTATTGGTATAATTTTAGGAAAGTGTCATTCATTTGTAAAGCAGACCGCATATATGCCGCTAGTGCGACGTATTCTTGAGTACTGCTCCAGTTTCTGGGATCCGCACAAGGTCGGATTAAAGGAAGACATCCAAGGAGTTTAGAGGCAGGCTACTAGATTTGTGAATTATAGTAACAACACTCAACACTTAATAACCATTCAACTTGTCATAAAAGTTATAAAAAGTCAAGAATGATTAGATGTTCCCAAAAGCTGCACCACTCTTGACTTTTGAATCGTTAAAATTTTTATGATAATTTGGATGGTTATTGAGTGATGAGTATAGTTATTGTTATTGACAATGTCTTTGAGCTGTGGTTGGCCTCCCCTGCAAGTTGTCTACTAGATTTGTTACCGTTAGGTACGAACAACACGCAAGATGCTTCGGGAATCCAAGCGGGAATTCTTGGAGGGAAGGCGACGTTCTCTTGGAGCGACACTATTGAGAAATTTTAGAGAGCTGACATTTGGAGCTGGCTGCAGAACTATCCTACTGGACCGCGAGGATAAGGTAGAGGCATTAGGGCTCATATGAAGGCATATAGATAGCTGTTTTTCCCTCCTCTATCTGCGCTCGGAACAGGAAAGGAGATAGCTACACTATTGGTCATTAAAATTGCTACACCAAGAAAAAATGCAGATGATAAACCGGTATTCATTGTCAAATATATTATACTAGAACTGACATGCGATTACATTTTCACGCAATTTGGGTGCATAGATCCTGAGAAATCAGTACCCAGAACAACCACCTCTGGCCATAATAACGGCCTTGATACGCCTGGGAATTGAGTAAAAAAGAGCTTGGATGGCGTGTACAGGTACAGCTGCCCATGCAGCTTCTACACGATACCACAGTTCATCAAGAGTAGTGACTGGCGTATTGTGACGGGCCAGTTGCTCGGCCACCATTGACCAGACGTTTTCATTTGGTGAGAGATCTGGAGAATATACTGGCCAGGGCAGCAGTCGAACATTTTCTGTATCCAGAAAGCCCCGTACAGGACCTGCAACATGCAGTCGTGCATTACCCTGCTGAAATGTAGGGTTTCGCAGGGATCGAATGAAAGGTAGAGCCACGGGTCGTAACACATCTAAAATGTAACGTCCACTGTTCAAAGCGCCGTCAATGCGAACAAGACGTGACCGAGACGAGTAACCAGTGGCACCTCATACCATCACGCCGGGTGATACGCCAGTATGGCGATGACGAATACACGCTTCCAATGTGCGTTCACCGCGATGTCGCCAAACACGAATGCGACCATCATGATGCTGTAAACAGAACCTGGATTCATCCGAAAAATGATGTTTTGCCATTCGTGCACCCACGTTCGTCGTTGAGTACAGCATCGCAGGCACTCCTGTCTGTGATGCAGCGTCAAGGGTAACCGCAGCCATGTTCTCCGAGCTGATAGTCCATGCTGCTGCAAACGTCGTAGAACTGTTCGTGCAGATGGTTGTTGTCTTGCAAACGTACCCATCTGTTGACTCAGGGATCGAGACGTGGCTGCATGATCCGTTACAGCCATACGGATAAGATACCTGTCATCTCGACTGCTAGTGATACGAGGCCGTTGGGATCCAGCATGGCGTTCCGCATTACCCTCCTGAACCCACCGATTCCATATTCTGCTAACAGTCATTGGATCTCGACCAACGCGAGCAGCAATGTCGCGATACGATACACCGCAATCGCGATAGGATACAATCCGACCTTTATTAAAGGCGGAAACGTGATGGTACGCATTTCTCCTCCTTACACGAGGCATCACAACAACATTTCGTCAGGCAACACCGGCCAACTGCTGTTTGTGTATGAGAAATCGGTTGGAAACTTTCCTCATGTCAGCACGTTGTAGGTGTCGCCACCGGCGCCAACCTTGTGTGAATGCTCTGAAAAGCTAATCAATTGCATATCAATCTTCTTCCTATTGGTTAAATTTCGCGTCTGTAGCACGTCATCTTCGTGGTGTAGCAATTTTAATGGGCAGTAGTGTAGTAGTGGTACAGAATACCCTCCGACAAGCTCAATACGGTGTCTAGCGGAGTGTTTATGTAGACGTAGAAAAACACGAATAATTCTTTTCTGGAAAAAACTACCATGGGTGATGGGACGTGGTGTTATCGATAAGGACCTACCTTAAAATGACAAGGTGCAAAGATTCACATGATGGGTCAACGCTTCTGCAAATTAATCAACATTCAAGGCAATGTGACGCGCCAGTTAAACTACATCCCACAGAAGGACTTTCCTGACAGTTTCACGTGGTTGTGTGAGCGTTCTGTGCGTTGTACTCAAGTGGGTGCGGGGAGACTATGTAGGACACCTGCAGTATTACAACCACCATCCTAACGTTCTTCTACATTTTATTAATCTAACATCGAAACTTTTTGGGCTGTCAGGCATATCTTTCACATAAAAGTGAAGTCAGAAACTTGTATAATTTTCACTTAACTTTCGAGCTGAATCTTTCCTTTGGTGCCAGTTGTGAGTCGCCGTTTCATTTGTTTGATGATGGGGCTCTCCCTGGTGTAGCTCGCTCTGTGGCTCGCTCCTTCGTTACCCAATGTGAGTCGAGTCCGAGTGGCGATAACGCGGCATCAAACGGCGCTTTACATTGTTCGTTTCAACAGGGGAAACTCAGTTGTAACTGTGTGACATGATTTTCATAATAACAGGCTGCCTCAGCGAGGTACCGACCGTTAAGGACGCGCAGATCTTGCATTTCACCATTGGCGACCAAGATCGCCTGTTCTTGCAGCATGTGATCTTTCTTTCTGTGAGCTTGTGAAAGACTCCGTCTATGTAGCTCCCCTTCTAGCAACAACAGGTGACATGCGACGCTCTGTATAGCAGCAACAATGAATGACGTTACCACCAGACACGCTCGTAAGAGTGTGGAACGACTTTCGTCCGAATGTTTTTCGTCTGTGAGGTTTGGAGCACATTGAACGCTTGTGGAAGGTAAACTGAAACTTTGATCCTCAACGTAACTCCAAAAATTACCTCAGGGTTGTACGTCAATGCATGTAAAAGACATATCCTTGTGAAATCAGATGGTTCTTTTGCAAATAAATGCTTTGTAGTTCTAAGCGTAAGTTAATCCCAAGTTCCCATCTTCATTCATGAAGAAAATGTGGTTGTGTCAAATCGATCAAATCGAATAAGCATTTTTGACATATATATACAATACAATTCTACAATAAGTGTTTAGCCGGCTGGTGTGACCAAGCTGTTCTAGGCGCTTCAGTCTGGAACCGCGCGACCGCCACGGTCGCAGGTTCGAATCCTGCCTCGGGCATGGATGTGTGTGATGTCCTTACGTTAGTTAGGTTTAAGTAGTTCTAAGTTCTAGGGGACTGATGACCTCAGATGTTAAGTCCCATAGTGCTCAGAGTCAATAATAGTTAATTACGAACAAACTGAAATGAAAATAACTAATAAATACGAGGACGTTCAATTAGTAATGCAACACACAGTGTCAGTTTGAAGAGTGCAGAATTTATTGTGGGAAAATGTGGAATATTTCGGTTTAATAGCCTGTAGTTTCATGAAGTTCCGATAGGCGGCGGCGCTATACGTAGCCTTCAAAATGGCGTCTGTAACGGAGGTACGTTCCAAGCAGAGAGCTGTCATTGAGTTTCTTTTGGTAAAAAACGAGAGTGTTGTAGATATTCATGGGCGCTTACAGAATCTGTACGGAGCCCTCGCAGTGCATGAAAGCACGGTCAGTCGTTGGGCGAGGCGTCTGTCATCGTCACAACATGGTCAAGTGAACCTGTCCGATCTCTCAAGTGCCGGCCGGTCAAACAAAGCTGCGACTCCTGTAATGTTGGAGCTTGAGGACACACTGATTCAAGTTGGTCGACGGATCACAATCAAACACCTCGCTGCTCAGCTGAACGTCTCTGTTGGTAGTGCTGGAAGACTCGTCCACCAGCTGGGGTACTCAAAGGTGTGTGCCCCTCACGAAGTCAGAGAAACGACTTCAGCGTGCTCGTTGCCGCAAAAATACAAACGAATTTCTCCATGTCCGCACACCCGAGAGAAGCTGACAAAACGTCATTGGACGGTTGTTCCTCATCTACACTGCAGCCCGGATCTCGCATCTTCCAGCTTCCATCTGTTTGGCCCAATGAAGGACGCACTCCACGGGAAGCAGTACCTCGGTCATGGGGAGGTTATTTGTGCAACAGGCCGACGTCGACCAGTAGGGTGGTGACACGTAGGCATACAGGTCCTCTTCCTGAGGTGGCGTAAGGCTGTCGCATTGAAAGGAAATTATGTTAAAAACAGGGTTTTGTAGCTAAAAGAGTGGGGAATAATATGATGCAACCGAATCCTGAATAAAAGGAACCTGCTTTCAGAAAAGATGTGTTGCAGTACTTATTGAACGGTCCCCGTAATACAAAAGAAAATGCATTTAAAATTTTCATCTGTGAGGAATTGTATTGATGCCATTCAATTTGCAGCTGCTTTAGAATTTTTCCTGCACCCAGGGTAAAATCTTTTATTCCGGCAGCTATGTGTACATGTTTTATCGTTCTTGTATGAATAGTGTGTTAAAGTCTCAAGCCAGCACAACCCCATGTGGGTTCTGAACGTAACGCAACTCGAGTGGCATATTATGTACTCTACGAGTAATATGTTTGTGCTCATTTAAGTTCGTACAACACACACGCCACTTCACAGCGCTTCAGCGCTATCCGTCGTACTTGTATTCACGCACATACATCTGTAAGTGTCACTTGCATGTCACATGTCACATTTCGCTTCCTCCAGTCATCCTCCATTCGCACCTCTATTTGCCTATTTCCATCCTCACGAATAGAGGGCGTCTAAAATTCACATGTACATCAGATCCTAAGCTACCGCAGCCACAAAATATCAATGATACGTTCCTGTCCGTGTAAATATTGACATATAGGCCACGTCCTGTCATAAAACGAACTACAACTTTCCTGGGATTGGCGTGATTCACCTACGGTCAAGCTCATTGATGTTCGGGAAGAGACTGTGTCCATGGTGTCCCGTATTTCCTCTGTCCCAGTTCAGCTGTCATTCATCAAATGTCCAGACCTGATTTATTATTTATTCTAGAACCCGTAATCTCTTGCATTTTATGCAAGCTAACCAATACGTTGCTGCAAGGTATCTTACAGTGATATCAGCGAGTCTAATCCCCAGAAGGGCGACGGAAGTCTGTGCTGGTATGGTATTGAAGACTCCCGTCAACGGAAGGACACCTCTTAGCTGATGCATCGTACCAGTCAGAGCTTGTGAGCCCAAGTACTTCCTGCAAATCTCTCGGTGGCATTGTGGTATAGTTCCACAACCTCCATTTGTAAGTGGCATCTGATAGTGTAACACTGACAGCTGATAGGGACAAGCTATCACCTCCGTATTCAGCCGAGAGTTATCTGCTTCAACCGCATTCTATACTGCATGCTACATAGCAGCAAAACGCAGCAGTCTTAAGTGGGAGAGGACTCGTAATACGCATTCATATTTTCCTGATCTTAGCTGCGTATTGTCATTCTCAAGTATTTTGAAGTAGTCGTGTACTGTGACAGTCTTTCTTATATACCACTGTTGCTAGTATGTTTCACATCAGGGCCGGCCAGAAATTCTGCACGCATGTGGTGCTCTTGCACATGTGCAAGTTCCGGGTCACAGCGTGCACGCCGCAGCCGTCAGCGTTCATGTAGTGCATGTTTCTACGCACAGATGTCGCTCCTCTGTTACACAAAGTGCGTTATCTACACCTCGTATGTGTATCACAACCTGGGCTGTGTCTGTAAGATCTGTTGCTTCATCGAGCGCTACAGAGAAAGCAACAAAGTATTTAGCCTTATTTATTAGCTGCCTGTGCAGATAGCCGGCCATAGCACTGATACGTCTTGTCACTGTTGTTTGGATGGACTGATTTCTTGAAACCTGCTGACGTTCGTGGGACACACAAGTTCTGCAGCACCAATCAGACACCCTTTCACAAACTCCCCTTCGAAAAAGGGTTTCCCAGATTGTGAAATTCTTAATGCGATTTTAAAACTTGCCCGCAGTGAAGATTTAGTGTGGTTGTCATTCTGGAAAATTGAAAACAGTACATTGTACAGCGTACAGTGAAACAGACATAAATGTAACACAAGAAACTAAGAGTTCAAGAAGTATCAGTTACTTTGACATACAGTAAAATCGAGTTGATGTGTCTCATCCATTTTCTTAAGGACGTTTAATTTTGCTTGCCGTTCTTCACTGTTGAGTACACTACACTCGTCTTTGTGATATGTATTGTAATGTCTTTCAATTGAAAACTTACGCCAGCCGCCTATTATTCGGCGGCACAGCAAACACTGAGTTTTCACCAACGGCTACAAAAAAGAATTGCAGTTCCTAGTCATTTTTAAACGACTGAGAACATAGATCTCCCGTCGTTTGCTTTTTCACAGTACTTGCCATTTCTCAGTACTTCTCTGTTAAGGTTACGGTCACCAGGGGTAAACGAAACTGGATATGTTGCGCTCTTAAAAAGCTTGTACCACAGGGAAGTGGAGCCGCCGCCGTTCATTTAGGACACACGTCTAATAACAGATGTCGCTGTCTCTCGCTGTCGCACACGTGTGCACATGTGCAGCACTTCCGCACGTCTGCACACTGTGCAGCGTTTGGCCGACCCTGTTTCACATGTTCATATTCAAGCGACGCTTCCATCAGCTTCTTTTATATACAGTTTACAGTGAATTAAGAATTATGGCCCATCATTAGTACACTCTAAAAGTTTACGTCCTTTACACTTGGTGTGCATGATTTTTCAGGGGCACTTGTGTATTATTCGTTACAGGTAACTTGTCATCTGCACTGCCCGCAGTGTCTCATGACACTGATCCATCCGTCAGATAGGGACGTTTAGCTCGGCGGCCACTTTGGTGCCAGTGGAGGGGAGTAGTCTACTTGCCGGCACGGGGTTTCACCCTCTACCTTCTCTCATCATACAACGCAAACACGACACGACGCTACACATACGCCTTACGGTCCATTACACATATCAGATACATTTAAAATACACATCATTCAAACTCTGTGAAGGAAAAATACCTCTGTTCGAGAAGGACAGAAAAACCTTCCCGACAAGGAGTATGGACCTGCAAGTCGGGGTCTCCCAGCCAGCAACGTTATACGTCCTTACTTTTTACGTAACATATGGCGCAATCCTCTTGAAAAATATAACCTCACAACCACTCTCACGATGATCACCAAAAATACTCCCTAAACCCATGTCACTTTTAAATTCAGACGAGACAAAGAAACTGGTACACCTGCCTAATATCGTGTAGAGCCCCCGCGCGCACGCAGAAGTGTCCCAACACGACGAGCCATGGACTCGACTAACGTCTGAAGTAGTGCTGGAAGGAACTGATACCATGAATCTTGCAGGGCTGTCCATAGATCCATAAGAGTACGAGGGGTTGGAGATCTCTTCTGAACAGCACTTTCGAAGACATCCCAGATATGCTCAACAATGGTGGCCAGCGGAAGTGTTTAAACTCAGAAGACTGTTCCTGGAGCCAGTCTGTAGCAATTATGGACGTGTAAGGTGTCGCATTGTCATGGTGGAATTGCCCAAGCCCGTCGGAATGCACAATGAACGTGAATGAATAGAGGTGATCAGACAAGATCCTTACGTACTTGTCACCTGTCAGAGTCGTATCTATACGTATCAGGGATCCCACATCACTCCAACTGCACACCCCGCAGCATTACAGAGCCTCCATCCTGCTTGAACAGTCCCCTGCAGACATGCAGACTCCATGGACTCATGAGATTGTCTCCGTTTCCTTACACATCCATTCGCTCGATACAAATTCAAACGAGACACGTCCAACCAGGCAACGTGTTTACAGTCAACAGTCCAATATCGGTGTTGAGGGGCCCAGGCGAGGCGTAAAGCTTTGTGTCGTGCAGTCATCAAGGGTACAAAAGTGGATCTTCCGCTCCGAAAGTCTATATGTTTCGTTGAACGGTTCGCACGCTAACACTTGTTGACGCCCAAAATTGAAATCTGCTGGAATTTGCGGAAGGGTTACACTTCTGTCACGTTGAACGATTCTCTTCAGTCTTCCTGATATTCATGGTACTCTCGTGAAATGGTCGTACTGGAAAAGTCCCACGTCATCGCTACCTCGGAGATGCTGTGTCCCATCACTCGTGCGCCGACTATAACACCACGTTCAAACTCACTTAAATCTCGATAACCTGCCATTGTAGCAGTATCAACCGATTTAACAACTGCGACAGACACTTGTTGTTATCTTGTATAGGCATTGCCTGCTGCAGCGCCGTATTCTGCCTCTTTACATATCTCTGCATTTGAATATGCTTGCCTATACCAGTTTCTTTGGTGCTTCAGTGTATAAACGCAGGTCCCTGAAGTAGATCAGCACATCCCTTCTGTATGAAAATCTGATTTTCGCATCAAGTCGTGTTTTTTTTTTATTTTCTAAGAGAATCTAGGAGCAAGGCGTTGCGTGTTAAAAATGTAATATTATGTTACTGATCTCCACAGTAGGAGCATCGTACACGGTGTCGACAAAGTCATACACTACAAGCCGTATAAGCCTCCGCAAGACGAGCTGTCGACAGATGATTCGTCTTGCTGTTAGCTCAACACTAATTTTACGTACGCACACAAACTGCTCTCATTTACGATGGAGAAAATTAATTAGGAAAAATTCGTGATTATTATTTGTTACTGCTTATTCTTTTACAAATTTAGTGATCGAGGCAACTTAATAAATTATTGAACGGCATTTTGTTTTTTGTTTTGTTAAAATTAAGGCTGTAGATCAGGCTTCGGTTGCCCTCTTGATTTCTATACAGTATGCCTACGTTCTGATCTGAACATTAAGTGTGTAGTCTGACATAAAATATTATCATGTAAGTTTCAACTGTGCCACATGCAGGGACCACATGTGATCCTCTCCTTTCCTTCTGTTTACGCAATCGTCCATAACGGCGCAAATACAAGCCATGAAACACTCGTCATGTCTATCCACTGTAACTCTTTTCAAAATTATTGTAGCACTGACAGCTACGACGGAGGCTGTACCAGAAACGCCCACACGAGAGGCACATTGCGCATTCCGCCAATATGACGAGAATTACAACCGTACCAAGCACCTGAAGCTGCCGAACGTTTACTCCCGCCACCGCAGCATTCCCCGCTTGCAGCATACTTCTGCTTCAGTTTCAGGCAGCTTGCTATCCTCTGTGCTCGTTACACGCTGTGATTTGTTCTTTTTTTATGGTTACAGGAGCTATTATTTTATTCGTTGTTAGTGTTATTTATTGTGCGGTACTGAACAATGTCAGAGGATGTTCGTCGATAGTTAGGAGTGGAAAAGTTCGATGTCGACTCTTGGCTGAGGGACTGTCGTACTAGGTCTGTCGAGAGAAATAGTTTATGGGTTGCAGACCTATTTGCAGACTGAAGGACTTCACAGAGACCTGCTGCTCTCCGTTAGCGAGGTAATCAATAGAGATGCTGCAGCTCCGAATTGAAACAAAAACTGTGTTGTGAAGGTTGGCAACGAAGTGTTCGAGAAGGAAAAGTAAGCTGTGAAAACATCGAAGCTTGTAAATCCCAGGGGAAAAACAACACCGTATGCGTAAACGAATTACCAATAAATACTACACAGCAAAATCAAACGAGTCACTTTTTCGAAACCCCGTAATTTTCTCCCATTGCGGCGCACCCGTGAAATTTGTCTCAGAGGTGCCGACAGCCTTCTTCTATAATGGTGCAAAAGGCTGCGGCCATGCGACTGAGAGGTTCCTCATTTTCATCAATTTTATTAGTGTTTTATGTCATTACACGGTGGTAACAGGCCTAATAAGGTTATTGTAATGAGAGTATTTGTAATGAGAGCTCAAAATACTTTTTACTTGATCCCTATGCATGTTGGGTTAATTCCCTGGGTGGCCTGTGCGAGGCGAGCACCAGAGGACGTGGCATACTGCGTTTGCGGTTGGGGGCTGCACTTCCGCGAATACTGAGAGGGTCGTACATCAATGGGCTTAACCGCATGGCAAGACGATTGACGTCAGTCGAGTTTCACCTGTTGTATGCAGGGCAAAACGACCTGCAAGACGTCTGAGTGTCGCCGCAGTTTATGTTAACCGTACCGGCGCGTCTGGAACGAAGACTGCTGGCGATGACTGACTGTATTGTCCTCATGATTCTGGAATACTTCTGGACCGTGCTGTGCTGGGCATGACTGTCTGGCGCTAGATGGCTGGTGGTGTAGGCATGTTGTTTTCGCAGCCGGTCAAATGGCAAGCTCAGTGCCCTCAGCTGAATAGCTGAGGCATGATTGGTGAACTTAAATGAGGCTAGTTGACGTCATAAAGCCCTGCTCTAAATTGGAGGGAATGGTCGCTATTGGCGCGAATGATGTTCTGAGACAGTGTGGGGGAATTTTGGAATCGGCAGTGAATGCTGATTCGCGGGTTTCGAGGGTAGCAGGGAGTTGATCAATGTTGGCTTCGCTCTTGCGTTGTGCGGGCGCAGAGGATTCTGGATCTGATCTTCGTCGGAATGGGACGGTCTTGCGACTCAATCTCACTTTTTCGGCAGAACTTACAATTCTCGGACAGCTTTCGAAGCCAGGGGTTGAAACAGTGTTGCTGCACAACAGAAGTCGGCGACTACATCATCAGAACGTTGCCTACCGACGACCTGCTACAGATTTCAGGATTGGTAAAGTATTTTGCGGCTCCGGCATTGTAGGACCTACCAGTTTTATACTGAAGTCCTCAACAGCACGCGTGCTCGCTTTGCTACAAGTCCACCTTGCTTATTTCTCCATGTGATCCCATTTGAGCTCTCACTACTAATCGTGATACTGCAATATAGTCGGGAGAGTAATATTTGATTCATTGGGACCTCCAGTCATTATCGTAAATCTATTTCATCACAGAGAGTAGGAGACCCTTGTTCTCGACCCAACTCTTATTTCCATAATAGTTCTGCATAACATACCTTACAGCCTACTGTTTATGTTGACAATTAAGTACATTTGAGTTCTGATTTATAATAAATCACATTGTAATATTTAATCCGCATATAATTTCATAGATAGACGCAGAATCTCATTTCCTGTCTTTTATTATGATGAAATTTTCCTTTTTCTTTACTGAGTAGATAATGATTTTTATTAAATTATTGTGGTGCACACTTCTTGTTTTGCCAACTAGCAGGGTCCACCATCAATTCCTTTCGTTACCGTTGTGCACATAATCAATTAGGTGGTAGATAAGGAAGGGGTCGAGTGCATGTCCAGTTCTCATGCAAAATTCTCCAGAATTAAAGAGGTACAAACTCTTTTCCACCCTAGCACCTCGCACAACGTCACTCTGAAAAAGCATAAACACACTCTGCCGTCTCGAATCACATTCAGAGTTCGTCGAATGGTTCTGAATAGTCCCCAGTGGTTCAACTCTGTATACAAGAGCAAAAATTGCGGTCGCACTACACTTGAATGGGGTCAGATCACTTTCAGTGGCGTTGCAGCCCGACGAAGTCTCTCGAATAGGCTTGAAACTCCCTGTGGCAGCTGTGTCGAACGTTGTCAAGATTGTCGTCCCTTTGTTCATCGCACTGCGAACTGTCGGTTTCGAGTGCGATACACTATTTGATCAAAAGTACTCGGACACCTGGCTGAAAACGCCTTACAAGTTCTTGGCGACCTCCATCGGTAATGCTGGAATTCAGTATGGTGTTGGCCCACCCTTAACTTTGATGGTAGCTCCCACTCTCACAGGCATACGTTCAATCAGGTTCTGGAGGGTTTCTTGGGGAATGGCCACTCTTCACGGAGTTCTGCACTGAGGAGAGGTATCTATGGTGGTCGGTGAGGCCTGGCACGGAGTCAGCGTTCCAAAACATCCCAAAGGTGTTCTATAGGATTCAGGTCAAGATTCCGTGCAGGCAGTCCATTACAAGGATGTTATTGTCGTGTAACCACTCCGCCACAGGCCGTACATTATGAACAGGTGCTTGATCGTGCTGAAAGATTCAATCGCCATCCCCGAATTGCTCTTCAACAGTGGGAAGCAAGAATGTGCTTAAAACATAAATGTATGCCTGTGCTGTGATAGTGCCATGCAAAACAGCAAGATATGCAAGCCCCCTCCATGAAAAACACGACCACACCATAACACCACCACCTCCGAGTTTTACTGTTGGCATTACACACGCTGACAGATGATGTTCACTGGGCATTCGCCATAATCACACCCTGCCATCGGATCGCCGCATTGTGTAGCGTGATTCGTCACTCCACACAACGTTTTCCCACTGTTCAATCGTCCAATGTTTACGCTCCTCACTCCAAGCGAGGAGTCGTTTGGCATTTACGGTTTGGAATTCCTGTGTGATGGTCTGGATAGATGTCTGCCTATTACACATTACGACCCTCTTCAACTTTCGACGGTCTCTGTTAGTCAACAGACGGCCTGTACGCTTTTGTGCTGTATGTGTCCCCCTTCAGTATCACATCGGAAACAGTGGACCTAGGAATGTTTAGGAGTGTGGATATCTCGCGTACAGACGTATGACACAAGTGACACCCAATCACCCGACCACATTCGAAGTCCGTGAGTTCCGCGGAGCGCCCCATTCTGCTCTCTCACGATGTCTAATGACTACTGAGGTTGCTGATATGGAGTACCTGGCAGTAGGTGGCAGCACAATGCACATAATATGAAAAACGTATGTTTTTGGGGGTGTCTGGATACTTTTGATCACATAGTGTATGTGTGAGTATCAACGCCCCAAGGATGAGGTGGTTTCATTGACGCACCCCTCCCCCCCCCCCCCCCCACTTTTCATGTCGATTCTGAGCGGTAGTGTGTCTGAAATGTTATACTCAGCGACCCATATAAGAAAACCCCGTGATCTCAGTGTTGGATGTCGCAGTTCTGACGTCCATCGTAGAGGATCCAGAAGAAGGGGTGAAATGAGGATAAGAGAGGTTGTGTCGACCTAACCATCGTTTAGCACTTCCACTGTGACGCTGGGCAGAATTGTGGTGAAATATGGTGCCACTGTGACATCATCGAGTCACATTATATCTCACAAGAACATCTAAGCTGTGGCATTTTTTTTTTCTCCATGTGACGACACCTTGATGTTCGAAGCGCCGCCGAGCCCGAGGACGACGTTGCAGAGTGCGACGCTTTTGCACCATTACAGAAGAGGTCTGTCGACAACTTTAAGCCAAATTTCAGATTTATGCATCGCAGTGGGTGACAATTACGGGGTTTCTAAAAAGTGACGTCTTAAATGTGCTATCTAATGTTGATTGATTTGATGAGGATGTGATTCGTCATCAAATTTATCATCATTACCACAGAAAGGATCATCCGACATTCAGCAAGTGTTTAAGGCATCAGAACTTTTTCAAAGTTGTCACACATCGCTATTCACACTTTTGCACAACCAAGAGTTTCACTGTGACAGTAAGCTGTTGATGGAGAAGGAAGATACTACTAAATAGAAATGGCGATTTTTAAGACACTCATGGCGTCAATATCAACGAAGTGGTGTGGCTTGATGAAACGTAGGTTTCGTTGTCAGGTAGGACTGGACAGACGACACGACTAAAGGAAAAATGACAAGGGGGCAGACTTATTCTTCTTCATACAGACGTCACGCAAGTTTTTCTCCCAAACGGTGTTCTCCTTTTTAAATAAAAGAAGACAGCACATTATCACGCAGAAATGAACCTCACTGCGTTTACAAAATGGTTCGTAGGATCACCAACTTCAAATCGGGGAAAATTATCAACAATTGTTGTAGATAATGATTGTTACCATCCAATTGTTATTGACAAGGCACCTACCAAGGCAAAGCGAAAGCAGCAGATGATTAACTGACTTCATTCTGGTAACGTCAGTACAAGAGATAACCTCACAAAGGTGGAGCTTATACAACTAATGTCTCTGCATAAACCACAGCTCCCCAATGCGAAGTCGATGAGGTGGCAAAAACATATGGGCATACAATCGTTAGGCTACCACCTCACCACTGCCATTTCAACCCCACGGGCCTAAATTAATGGCTACATTGCCAGGAATAGTAATAAATTTGCGCTTTCTGCCGTCGAAGCACTCACAAACGAGGCTGTATAATACGCTAACTCTGAAGACTGGAAGAAAGCCGTCAAACATACGCAGAGCATCAAGCAAAGAGCTTGGCAGCAAGAGGCTGTTTTGGAAAATTCAGTGGAGAAGATTTATCTGTTGATTAAATAGCAATAGTGATAGTGATCCTTATGTGTATCATAGCGACGAGAGTGTTGTTAGTGGATCACCACAGAAATGAAGCATAAGCTGATTCAGCTGCATGTTTGGAGTGGACAGTCTTCAGTGGTAAGTAGCTACATATTGTAATTATATTTCCGCAAGTCTTGACATTTTAATAAAAAGACATCACCAGCAACTAATCTACATAATGTAATTATATTTCCGTAAGTCTTGACATTTTAATAAAAAGGCATCATCAGTAACTAACCCGAAATGAAATTCATCTCAAGAATTTAGCCCGTACCATTTACAGTATAATTATTGTAATACTCAGGCCCTCGTTTTGTATCGGTTTTGTTCTTTCTCCCATTACTAGTTGGCCTATTTTAGGGACGTATTCTCACTGTGATGAACGCCCCTAAATCTTATTTTTGTTGTGTAAGAAAACTTAAAAACAGGTTGTTTGTAAACCAAGCGATCCGTGTCGTATAACGAAGTCATACGGGGATCGCTGAGTACTTGACGTGCGCGCGGATCACTGCGCGTCAAATTTAACTGAAATTATCTCTTATTGGCAAACTCTGACAGCGTTCCGATTTCGAGTAGATTAAAAAATAATGTTTTTCTTAGATTTCGTTCACATAATCGTTCACCTAATTTCAATAACAAAAAAGTTTCCAGATGTCAAAAATTCGAAACGTCGCCAGAAAATACATTTTCGAAAACTGTCCGTATATTATCTTAATAATCTGTTGCCGCGAACAAAACTAAATTGGAAACGTAGTGCAGACCTTCCAGAAGATATTGATTTCAGTTTCATATTTGTACAGCGAATAGCCAGCGTGTTTGAACGAGTTAAATGTGAGAGAACACGTGTGTTCCATGCGAGACGTTGCTCTCCTGCTCCGAGCCTCCACGTGTTCCAGCCGGACTGTCAGTCCTAATATAATTTTGAACAAACTGTAGACACAGGGACGCGTTTGAAGCCTACTTCACAGATCAGGGGAAAGCAGAACTACATATTTCAGTATTTTGATTGGCATTTGGTGTAAGTAGCATGCAGCCAGTACCTTTTTACACAAATCAGACAACTAACGAGTGAAAAAATTGCGGAAGGACACACACAGCACTCAATACCGGAAAACATGACACATAATCGTAACTGGTGAACTACTTCGCTCTTGCTATTAGAATAATGTGTAATGTCCTTCACTAGGACTGTGGCGGTCACTGGCTAGCGAACTGACAGAAGGCAAATCAATAACGATCTCACCAGAGTAAGATCGCTATGAAGCTACTGGGGGGAGGGGGGGGGTGAACTTGCAGGATACGCTATTGTGGCTTTGGACGGGAAAATGGCGGTTCCATCTTAATCCTGATCCTTGTCACTAAAGCAAACAACTGACTTAGGTAGATGATGATTTTTCATTTGTTTGTCACTGCAAATTCTTGATTATTTTCCTGTTTTCACACTTCGGCAGACTTGCAGATATGAATGTTTGTTAAATTTTGATGCTACCAAAAATATGTCTTTTAGACGCATGGTATTCGTG
This sequence comes from Schistocerca cancellata, assembly GCF_023864275.1. Lineage (NCBI taxonomy): Eukaryota > Metazoa > Arthropoda > Insecta > Orthoptera > Acrididae > Schistocerca > Schistocerca cancellata. The sequence goes on along the minus strand of NC_064626.1, from coordinate 906,536,412 downwards.
ACAAGTGACCACTCTATCCCATACATCTCGAGAAGAATACGCAGTGAGTGACTGAGTGTTCAGAACATATAACAAATGAGTTTCAATACCAGTAAAGCATGAACAGTCACGTCAGCACAATTGTAGAAGAAAGGTAATGGTTAATAATCGAGGTGAGCGCCAGGATCGTCCATGGACAAATGCCAACAGATGCATCTCAGTACACGCATGACCACACAATAACACAATACGGGAGAGGTCAGCTGCCCAATTTTTTCCTCATTTTATCCGATTAACTTGACTACTCTCGAACACGTAATGAATTCTTTTTTTGTTTCTTTGTTACTGAACGTGCTGCACGCAGAAATGCTGGGAACGTAAGACTTAAGCTGCGCTATAAAGTCAGATACAATGGGCTATTCTCGCAACAAATGACAATTACAAGATCGCAGCCGGAAGAATGACGTCAGCAAGTGAATAGGAAGGCGTCCCATTGTGTACGAATACCACAGCGGTGACACTCGAGGCCTTCATGCATGTGCTGCAGCTGATTAGTGGCCTTTCTTATGATCGCAATATACCGTCTACAATTATGATCACTGAGAGACGTCATATGCAACACAATTAGCCATTGCCTTGATCCGCCTTAGGCTTCTATGCCTTTTGTAGTCTGTTATTTTTGCCTACTTTCACTGTCTAGCAGGGCCAGTCAACAGAAATTTATGCCACCGTATGCTTTGATGTATATTTTAATACACGTGTCCTTCGTCAGTTTCTGATCTTACTCGGTAGCTACGAATTATGGTCACTGTAAGTGTCCAGAGTAGCTTACAAAAGTATTCAATACAAAGGGAACAGACAGTAAAAGTGCCGTAATACGGCTGGAGTATCCTGTCTTAAGGTCCATGCACAGAAGTTAACACGATTATCAAAAATGGTTCAAATGGCTCAGAGCTCTATGGGACTTAACTGCTGTGGTCGTCAGTCACCTAGAACTTACAACCACTTAAACCTAGCTAACCCAAGGACATCACACACATCCATGCCCGAGTCAGGATTCGAACCTGTGACCGTAGCGGTCGCGTGGTTCCAGACTGTAGCGCCTAGAACCGCTCGGCCACCCCAGCCGGCCACGATTCTCAAAATCGTATCAAATTGTTCAAATGGCTCTGAGCACTATGGGACTTGACTGCCGAGGTCATCAGTCCCCTAGAACTTAGAACTACTTAAACCTAACTAACCTAAGGACATCACACACATCCATGCCTGAGGCAGGATTCGAACCTGCGACCGTAGCAGCAGCGCGGTTCCAGACTGAAGCGCCTAGAACCGCTCGGCCACTCCGGCTGGCCTCAAAATTGTGTCCACGCAGCTCTTGATGGATAAAGATGTGTTAGGGATGGAACCCATGTCGATGGAGAATGCATAGTATACTTACCCGACTCATGCCACTCCCTCGTGCGATTGCGCGGAAGCTAACGTGCAGATCAAATGCAGCAGCAGCAGGAATAGTAATTTCGCCTTCTTCTGTGTTTCCTTCCGTAACGTTGTCTAGGTGTTGCATTGCCCCTTTCACATAACGGGTTGAAGGGGTTACTAAATTATTGCCGAGATGGTTGACGTCTTTTGAGATCTCTTGCCCCATACACCATACAAGAACGAACTGCATTCTTCTCATACTCTCCATACAGTATGAGCTTGTCAACTTTTTCTGCATTGGCAAGTCCCATCGTCCACTCACGACCTACTGCTTGGACTGTCAAACACTAACTGACTATCAAGTCACAATGCACTCAAAGAACACACAAACACACTGTAAGCAAACACAGCAACATCTTACCTAGCAACTGCGCAGGTTAAATTGCACAAACAAGTATCGGAGTGGAAACTTTTAAAAATACGATATCTCGTAAACGCCTCGCACTCGAGAACAACAACTCGCGGGAAGAACAACTGCCAATAAGGCTGCGTGTGGACTCGAAACATTCTGATCTTATCTTATTGATCTTTGCGTGAGATGTACGCAGGAGGAGGCAATATATTTGTTTGAATCTTCTAGGAACAACTCTCTCGGAACTTCAGCACTATAGCACACCGTTATACGTCTGCCACTGCGATTGGTTGAACGTCTCCGTGACGTTGTCGTGCTTACTAAATGGATCTCTTCTCTATATAATGCTATCTGGCGTGGATCCCATACTGAAGAGCATATTCAGGCATTGATCGAACGAGTGTTTTGTAAGCTGTCTACAGTTTCTGTTTCCTGAGGATTATTCTAGTGAGTCTGTCTGGCATCTGCCTTTCCTGTGATTAGTTTTATGCAGCTGTTCCACTTTAAATCGTTTCGTACATTGAGAGGTGGCATGCCTTTATGTGCACAGAGTGACTTACCCCTCTCATATTTATATCTTACTCTGAGTAATTCGATTTTGGGAAGTATTGCCGAGTATGGTCATTACAAGGCTAGTATTGAGAACTCAGAAGATATGAATATTTTCCTCTCTAATTGCATGTGGTGAAAACTTTCTATTACATCCAATGTGGACTTCCCACGCAGCGTCTCTCGTCACCCGGGTGGTCTGGTGACAGGCGGGTTCTGCTGATCTTGAAAGGGTTATGCCGACGAGTGTAAGGGAGCCGAGTGGATGCTTTCCAGGGGCCCACATTGTCATAAGAGGGGGGGGGGGGGGGGCGACACGCCCACAGGGGCCTGAAGGAGCGGCTGGGGTTAGAGTTTCCGTTACTTCGCAGAAACTTAGTGAAAACGCTTTCTGACGGGCTGCGAGCGAGGCGTGGGAATGGCTTGTGTTCTCAGGCAGTCTTGGCGGGCAAATTCCCGCGTTTTCTGCAAATCATAACTGTGATTGGCTTGATCAGGGGATAGCTCCATGACGTAGCAAAATAGGCCCATAAATTGGCGCCAAGTATCTCCATTGGTCGAATAGTAGTGCTACGGCAATAGAGTGGAATTTTCCACCTGTTTTCTAGTTGCTGATTGGCACATTTAACCACGGCCACTGGTGTGGGGGAGGTAATGTTCTGTGTTTGGCTTGTACGGGTGCTGTTGGGAGGTCTCGCCTTTCGGTCGGAGTAGATTACAAGACAGAGTTCCTGCTGCTCTGGACAATCTGCCTTCCGTTGGCTGTCTAATATGCTTCCATTTAATTGTAACTGTTTGACGAAGTTGCTGACGTTTCGACTTTAACGTAACTTTCCGAGTACAGTTGGCAATTGAGCGTTCTGCGTACAAGCGGCCTATGTTGTCTGTCTTGAGCAGTTTTGGCTAAAGTTGACTGTATCGGAGTTACTATGTGACTTCGCTAGTTAAAATTAATCACTGTACCATCAGTGATTGTGTGGCGAGCTTTCTTCGTCTCCCTCAGAGGCGCATTTATATTGCTATTAAGTCTTTAGTCTGGAACAACCAGACCAGGGTAATTAGTTTTGGGCTATACTCACGACATTATCATCACCACGACGGGACGTCGAAGAAAGTAGCCATCGCCTCCGGTACGCTAGATCTTGTCCTTGCAGTTAAGAAGACAGCTTGGTAATGTATGTCCGCAGCACCGGCAGATTAGGGAATTTTGCTATGTAATAATCAGAGCTCATCAGAGCGCGCCTGTTCCCGTCTTTTATAAAGTGGTTCTGTCTTGGGTGTTAATTGTCGGAGTTCTCACTACTACAGCAGCAATTAATGTTGGGTTGGCTGGGTGTTTCTCTTAAGATTTGAGTTGCAAGGAATTGGCTGCACATGCCACTTGGTCATAAATGTCACAAGCTAGTTTATGGACAACTTCAACTTCACAGCATTTATTTGAGTATCCAATTTGACATATTGTAAATGTTTCATGTGTTCTGTTTATTATTTTGAGTTTAGTCATAATAAATCAAATTGTTATTTTGGACAGAACTTTCAATCTGTAGATTGGTAGAGCAACCCTTTCATTTCTCACTACTTTAATGAAACATTCCTTTACCAAAATAATTTCTATCAAATTAAATTATTGCAGGTGCCAAACTGTTTCCTATTCCATTTGCAGAATCGATTACAGTCAGTTCGCTTTTCTTCTTAATCCATGTGCAACAGCAGAAGTCGTCCGCAGCTCGTGGTCGTGCGGTAGCGTTCTCGCTTCCCACGCCCGGGTTCCCGGGTTCGATTCCCGGCGGGGTCAGGGATTTTTTCTGCCTCGTGATGACTGGGTGTTGTGTGATGTCCTTAGGTTAGTTAGGTTTAAGTAGTTCTAAGTTCTAGGGGACTGATGACCATAGAAGTTAAGTCCCATAGTGCTCAGAGCCATTTGAACCTAACAGCAAAAGTCGGAGTTAGAAAAAGGGGGGGGGGAGGCTTACAGCATCATTTCCATATGCAGATTGTAGAAGAATTTAGTGTTAAATGCACTACTTGCCCCGGACCCTCGCAACGTTTATCACAAGATATTTTGTAGAAGTAACTGATTTTAGTGATTGTTCTGAAATTGTCTAAGCATACAATGAAGGGTCTTTCTGTCTAAGTATTCATAATACATTACATCTGTTTACATGGGGGTCAAGTGCCACTCCCTGCACGAAGCGTCGAACCTCTACAGATCTTCCTTTATTTCGCTACAATTTTGTAACGTTACGACTGCTCTGTATATATCATCATCATCCACGTGAAGTCTCATGCAACTTCCGACGTTGTCTACTGTGTCGTCTGTACAAGGTATCTCAGAAGTCGCTCCCTACTTTTAAACAGTTATAATTTCTTTGATTATGCATCCATTTTCTTAGAACTATTGTTGTTAGAAACAGCGCTCTTCGAGGTTTCGTTTAATATAGTTTTTCTGTTATTTCAGTTGTAAAATGCCGCCTATGGTGACTGTGGAAGAAGGGCCAAAATAGCAGCTCATTACGAGGTCTGAGGATCTGTGGTGCGAGTAGTAAAATGGTGGTGGGCTGAACTAGGGTTCCATGCTACATTTGATGATGCAAAAACACTTAAAAACTGCTATTCCGAATTATTAACAACAGGGATTGTCCCCGATGCAAGAAGATCAGGGAGACCATCACCTTCGAGGACACCAGAGAATGTTGACAGAGTTCATGAAATGTTCACGAGGAGCCCTAAGAAATCCCTCCTCAAGGATCCCGTGAAAGTGGTCTTTCACGTTAAGCAGCTGTAACGATTCTTAAGAAAGATCTCACTTTTGTGCCGTCGAAGCCACATTATGTGCAGCAATTGTTTCCTAGTGACTGTGACAGAAGAAATGAGTTTGGAGAAATTTTCTTGGATTGGATCGTGTATGGCCAGTAATTTCACAGTGGAACAAACCACAGCTTCACTCCATGCAGAACGGAGCACATACACATTTTGCAAATGATGTCTACGAATGTGCGCATGATCACTTCCCAGGCTGTTGGATTGGCAGGCTTGGTGCACATGAATGGCCGGCCCGCAGCCCTGATTTAATGCTTTATGATTTTCTTCTTTGCAGGTGGGAGGAGGTTTACGGGAGAAAACCACGGTATTTTGATTAAATGTAAGCAATAATACATGTTGCAGGCAGCAGTATCGCACGTAGCAGTTCGTTAAAAAATGCGTATAGAATGGTGGTGCTTATGTGGAGGTTTAAGAATATGTTAAACACAACCTGAAGGAGTGCTGTTCCTACCAAGAGTAGTTATAAGAAAATTGCTTGATAAATAAAGAAACTATAATAGTTTATAAATAGGGTGTGACTTATCAGACATCCTGCATGTACTGCGAAAAATAATGGACTCACAACACTCATTTGAGGTACGCCCAAAATCACTTTTACGTCTGAAGACTTCTCTCCGTTGAGAATGACATGACGTATTCGGTTTGCTAGAAACTCTTCGGTCCATTCACACAGTTGATCTGATATTCCGTATGCTCGTATGTTTTGTTCATTAGGCGGCCGTGCGGAACTATATCGAATGCCTTCCGGAAGCAAAGAACACGGCTTCTACCTGGTCGATGTGATTCTGCCGCCTTCTGGGTCTCACGGCCGAAAAGAGAGAGCTGGGTTTCACATTATCGTCGTTTTCGGATCACATGTTGATTCCTACAGAGAAGATTTTCGGTCTCCAGAAATGTGAGAAGACGAGAGCATAAAATATGTCCCAAAATTCCTGAACAGGCAGACATCAGAGATATAGGTTTATAGTTTTGTGAATCTGTTCGACGGCTCTTCTTGAAAACAGGAATGACATGAGCTTTCTATCACTCATCAGGAATACTTCGCTCCTCCAAAGAGATGTGGTAGAATGCTCCTAGAAAAGGGGCAAGTTCCTTCGCATGCTCTATGTAATAGAACTGGTATTCCGTCAGGTCTAGTAGTCTTGCATCTGTTGAACGATTTCGTTTGCTTTTCTATCCCACGGTCGCTCATTTCGATACCAGCCATTTTGTCGTTCGTGTGACATTTTAAAGAAGCTCTACACTGCAATCTTCTTCTGTGAACAGTTCTGGGAAAAGACGTTTAGGATTTTGGGCTTTTCTATATCTTCCTCCGTTTCAATGCAATTATGGTCACTGTGTCTGAACAAATGGCTTCGATCCGTTTACTGATTTTACGTAAGACCAAACCTTCGTACTATATTCTGTCAAGTCGGTAGACAGAATTTTACTTTCGAATTCGCTGAACGCTTCACGCATGGGTCTCCTTACAATGATTTTGGCTCCGTTTAATCTTTGTTTGTCTGTGAGGCTCTGGCTACGTTTAAATTTGCGATGAAGCCCCCTTTGCTTTAGTAGCAGCTTTCTAGTGCTGCTAGTGAACCATAGCCGGTCTGTTCCGTACCTCACGAATTTCGTCTAAAGGGTATTGTACAATGCTCTTGAATTATTTCTCGTTCTTCTGACCAGACAGCTTCTCCACATTGATTCCTTCTGTACTGTTGTCACACATTTCTGTTGACGTCACTACTCACATTCAATAAGGAATTGATGAACATTAATGCGAAGGACACTTCTTAAATTTCACATTTTCGTTACTATACACTGGATGTGATGCGTATAAATGCAGATATTTCTATTGATGACTGAGGGCATTGTTCTGAACAGCATTACATCAATATTTACTTCATTTGCAGACTAATAATTATAGCTATTAGGAACAGAATGTCTTTACCTTGGTTAGTACCTCCAAGTACAGGGTGGCGCACGAAATGTGTTACCATTTTGTTTTTTAATGTAAACTTTATTGTCAATACAATCTGAAAGAAACATATACTACAATGGAGAGCCGTCCATGGAGATTTGTTCTAACTCAGCATGTGCTCAATATGTCCACCATTTCGTTTCCTAACTTCCTTCAAACGAACACTGAAGTTAGTGATTACCCTACGGCACATGTCTTCCGTAATTTCACTGCGAGCTTGAAGAATAAGTCTGAGCTCCATTAAATCACACGGGCGTTTCGGGAAAAAAATTTTCCTTTAGGTACCCCCAAAGAAAAAAGTCACATGGATTGAGGTCTGGACTATTGGGGGCCAATTTTGTCCGTCATTGAAGCGACCTGGAAACCTGAGTGAAATGATCCGCATGTCGAAATGCTCGAGTAAAAACTCCAACACAGTGTTTGCAGTATGTGGCCTTGCTCTCCATCTTGCATGAACCACTGCGTGTTGAAGGGCAAGGCAGTAGCAAGAAGCTGTGGAATGAAGCTATTACGAAGCTGCTCAAATAACGCTCGCTGTTCACAGTTTCTTCAAGGAAACAGGGTCCAATAAGTCCGTGAGTGGAAATTGCTGCCCACACTGTAATCCTCGGAGCAGAATGTTGTCGTTCATGAAGCACTTTTGGGTTTTAAGTGGCCCAAAAGCGCACATTTTGTTTGTTAACCACACCGTCTAAATGAAAATGCGCCTCGTCTGAGAGTTTCTTCCCTATCCTCCGCCCACTGAGCAAACAGTAGTCTCTGCTGCTTGTGTTCTTCAGTGAGCTTCTGTGCATAGGTCATCTTGTATGGGTACATATGGAAGTCACTTTTAAGAATGCATTGAACGGAGCGTCTGGATATTCCCCGTTGCACTGCTGCCTTTCTACACGATTTCGCGGGACTTCTCTGTACAGCAACTCGTACCGCTTCAATATTCACCGGCGAACAAACAGGCTTAGGTCGAGGTCGCTTCGCTTCCAATACTGTTCCTTCCTGGACAAATTTATCGTACAACCTGTGGACGGTCTTCTTGCATGGGACCCATCGTATGTTAAACTGTTGTCGAAAACGCCTCTGAGTCACAACAAAGCTTTTCGTTTCATGGAAAAGTAACACAATTGCCGATCGTTGCTGTTTCGTCTGTCTTCCATTGTCAGCCATTGCTGCTTACTAGTCTCCTAGCGGGAGTATCGTGAATTACACGTCATTTCGTAACTCATCTGTTTTTACAAGCTTTGCTGGTACTGCTGTAGAAATCCCAGGGGGATATCTAATGTGCGTCGTAAATTGTGAAAGAAACAGTTGGTAACACATTTCGTGCGCCACCCTGTACATGTGGCAAGAGCAAGCCACTAATGCTTATTTTCCCTTGGACAGCAGTTCAGGGCTGAAGTGTGGACACATGGACACAAAATGGTTAGTCTATACTGGCAGGCGTAGTCCGCTTAGTGCTGCAGTTACAAATATGCAGTCGGTTCTAGGCGCTTCAGTCTGGAACCGCGTGACCGCTACGGTCGCAGATTCGAATCCTGCCTCGGGCATGGATGTGTGTGATGTCCTTAGTTAGGTTTAAGTAGTTCTAAGTTATAGGGGACTGATGACCACAGATGTTAAGTCCCATAGTACTCAGAGCCATTTTTGAACAAATGTGCAGAAAACATCTGGTAATAAAGTTTGTGACCTGTTTGTGGGAAAACTTTTCGATGTGCAGTAAAAATAACCAACACACTGATGAGTGTACATCTTAAGGTACCAAGTATAAAAATATCTGCACTTATACACTTTAGATCTTGTATATGTTCGTTATTACTATTTTTTATTTAGTTTCAGCCCAACTAGGAGCAACATTATTATTACTATTATTATTAGTAGTAGTAGTAGTAGCAGTAGGTTTACTTCTGTGTGCCGCGCGGTCTCAGTCGCCTTGTCGCGGTCCGCGTGGCTCCCTCCGTCGGAGGTACGAGTCCTCCCTCGACCACGGGTGTGTATGTCGTCTTTAGCGTAAGTTAGATTAAAATAGTGTTTAAACTTAGGAACCGATGACCTCAGTAGTTTGGTCCCTTAGGACCTCACCGCTAATTTCCAAAAAAATTACTACTTTGTTTCCGCTGTTTTGCTATAGATGGGAGTAGCGGCAAGTGGTGGTGCAGGTGATAGGCGGTAATGGTCCGATAGCTTAGGCACTAGTAAACACAAAGCCATCAAAATATTAATCGATTTGTGATTGCATCTTAAAGTTATTCCCTACTGGATATGTCAACCTCTCGTCATTTGCGGGAAGTTGTAATTTTCTGCTTTAACATGAGAAAATCTGCAGCTGAGTCTCATTAAATGTTTGAGTAAGACCCATTGTGAGGCGACTGTTAGTGAAAGAACGTGCAGAGAATGGTTTCAATGCTTCAAGAGCCGTGACGTTGATGTCGAAGACCAGCGTGGTGGTGGAAGAGAAGTTTTCCAAGCTACTGAAGCCGACAGAAACAATCACAGATCATTATCGAACGCAATTGATGTGACTGAGCCAGGCACTGAAAGACAACCGGCCACAGCACAGAAAGGATGTTTTGCAGCATGAAAGTGCTCGGTCCATGTCGCAAAACCTGTCAAACATACTTGGAAACACTGAAATGGGAAGTGCTGTCCCACTTGCCGTATTCTCCAGATACTGCTCCCCCCGACTACTGCCTTTTTCGAACATTGGCACACGGCCTGCTTGACCACAACTTCCGGTCATATGAACAAGTGCAAAATTGGATCGATTCATGCATCTCGTCAAAAGATGCCCAGTTCTTGCTCCATGAGATTCGTATGCTGCCCGAAAGATGAGTGAAAGTAGTGGCCAGCGATGGTCAATAGTTTGAATCGTAATGTTTTTGTAGATTTTTCCCAATAAAGCTCGAACTTCGAAAACAAAACAAAAAAAAAATCACGAAAGGTAGGTTGCAGACCTAATATTGTTAGATATTGCTCATGTACTATACGTATTTTAATGTTGACTCACTAAAGACGTCTGGTTAGATATAAGAAAGGACCTTAAACGTGTCAGCATTGCAAATGTACGCCACAACCAATCATATCATGACATCAGCATGTGTTACCCGGCACATTTACCCTTTTCCTAAATATGTATCTATATATGTAAGGTATTTCTACGTAAAATTAAGTACGATGCAGTTTCATTGTGATAGCTTACAGTTGAATCGGAAGTAATTCAAATTTTCTGTGTGCTACATAAAAATCAAGTACACCACGTAAAGGAACTGTAAACTGCGCTCTATTCTCATATGTTACATTTACGTGCATTCGAATATTTACAAGGGTTTGCTTATTTTAAAATCGGTGCGTAATGGCACCTCATTTTTCATTAATATAGAGCGTAATGTGCATTTTAAAGCGTTTTGTATGGTCGGAAAGTGACGAACGTGCGAAATCGCTCATTTTAATATATTTTGTTTTAAGGGAACAATGTACGTTCAGTGATGATCATTTCAATGTAAATTTGTTTGTATGACGAAAGTGATACTTTTTCCCGATGTTTTAAACAGGAAGAGCTGCTGCCCCCTACAGTCTTTTGCAGTCATTTGTTTCCGCACGAACGTGTCTGCTGGACAGCTGGTGTTCACGTAGCTTTGGAAGCAACTGAACTTACAATTAGTCTCTGGGCGGCAAACCACCAGCACCATTTAAGCTTTTTAATGTTCTGCGGCTGATAGGGTTTTTACGCGTGATGCGGGGGCTTACTTTCAAGCTCCCTCTAGCTGCTACATGCTTTCGTGACTGTAAGACTTAATCTTTGCATGAAAGATAATTCTATTTCGTGTTGAACTTCAGCGGATAGTGAAGTAGCATCCCTGATGAATTTTAGTATTAATACAGTACATAGTCGGTACCTAGTTTTGGTTTTTGAGTTCAGGTTAGTTGATTTAACTGGGGAATCAGCCAAATATTATTTCATATTATCGCACTCTTCACTACACTTAGTGACGTTGTTAATTCTTTAACCTCGATGGGGAAACCTACATGAATTGAGTGATTTTATGTAACGCCATAGTTTTTATAGTTACCAATGTGCAGCATTCAACTGAACTTCTCCACTCTGTTGACTATATTCTATACTACTTCGTTTCCACCCTGAATTTTCATTCATTTTATTTAAGTTATTTAATTATTCATAATTGTTGTAATTCATGTCAAACGTTATGCCTGTAATCGCTGCTTGCTCAGCAAATACTATTGTAGACAGATGGTGCTGTTGTAAGGACATATGGACAGCGGTAAACTGCCCACCCTCATGACTCCAGAACCATACTTTGTGGTCAGGGTCGTTTCACTGGCGCGAACCACGATAAATCATACAACTAATTAGAGGACATTAACGCAAGACGACTGATTTTCTCAATTATGAGAATGGATTAGTCATTTACATAGGAACGAAGTAAGTGGCGCAGTGGCTAGACGTTGGCATCGCATTCATGAAGAGAGCTTCCACTGCTTGTCCCGCCATCTATATTAGTCGCTGCGTGCTCTCTCCACATAACATAAGACAATGTTGGGGTGGTTTCTTTCAGAAAGACGAGGCTGATATCCTTTGCCACCACCAATGTGAACTTGCATTTCATTTCTATAGAAGACGCCGTCGACGGGACATTAAACCTTTATCTCCTTTTGTTATCTTATCTTGCTGAACTCCTCGGTTGTTACTCAATTAAGTATTGTTGATGGAGAATGGAACGAGCCATGGATACTTTTAAATAGCTTTACTTTACCGTCTTCACCGCTTCCAGGCTACCACGAGGCTCTTCAGATAGCTACTTTTGTCTTCTTACAGTATTGGATTCGTTAGCAGCAGTACAAGAGCAGACCACATGTAGGCAATGGATCTAACACTGTAATGAAGCAATCTGTAGCGTCTTTGAGTTTCCTTAACTTAATCTTCGTACCTTTTCAAACTAGAGGAACTGAGGTGTTGTGTATAAATACTCTCGAAAATGTATTTGGTATAACTGTAGCGTATATCACATGAATATATTTGTGACAATGTGACGTCCCCGTGGTGCACAACGCCTCTCTTATAACATCTGCCTCTGGAGATTGACGAGAATTTCTCTCTTGCTCTTCACTTTACTAAACATATCTTCTTCTATCTTCTCAGTATCCTTTGTTAAGCCTTCAAGATCAAGGAGTGACGATCACTCCACAAGTAGGCCACTCCTTTAGGTAAGAAATTACATTTCCTAACCGTTCTTCCTCATAGTCTTGCAATGATTTCTGACCTTCACAGGGCCTACAACTACTTTTGTATCGTTCTTCAGTTTTAGGTCGGCTCTGATGGTTACCCAGGTATTTTACGGTTGGATCGTTTCCTGTGATTTACGCCTTTACCGTAATCGGACGGTGATCGGTGTTCCCTGCTATTTACGCTTTGGATTAAGCTGAAGGCCAGTGACAATCCCTACAACAATCGTCGATCGCTTTTATGTCTCTTGCATTTTGCTACAGTTTTCTGATGTTGCGAGTTTCCTGTGTACTTCAGCGCCATCCTCGAACAGTTGCTCGGCTCTCGAGCAGACTACTTATACACACACTGAGAACAGTAACTGGTCTGTGACCCTCCGTTGGCGTACGACCGAAGATCTCTATATCATATTATGCAAATCACTGCGAAGTGCATGACTGAGGATGGTCAGCATGGTTCCACATGTTAAGGTTCCTTCCTGTTCCAGTCGCCCAGGGAGGGCGGGAAAACTGAATGCTTGACTACCTCTGTGCATTCAGTAATTAGTCGCGTCTGGCCTTCAGGATACCTACGGGAACGATACGTAGGGGGATGAGGAATATCTAAGATTCTTCCTTTATTACTGGTTTTTGAAGCTTTGTACCAGAGCTTTCGTGGCAGAATTAAAGTCCACTCTCAAGCGTTGGTCAGTTCAGGTTTTTCATCCTTTCTGCGACGCTCTCCCGTGAGTCAACAGATCTGTGACTCTTGTACTGTAGCTCTTTTTATGTGTTCAACATCTTCTGTTACTCCTCTCTGGTCTGAGTCCTATACAACTGAGCAATAACCAAAGATGGAACGCACAAATGGTTTATGAGCTGTCCACTTTGTAGACTCAATGCATTTCTCCAGTATCCTTCCAATGAACCAAAGTCTGCCACCAGATTTATCTACATGTGAGCCTACGTGGTCATCCCATTTCGAATCTGTTCAAATAGTTATATCAAAGGTATTTTCACGAGCCAACTTATTAGAGTTGTGACTCACTAATGTTGTAAATAAAGTGCGAGAGTCCACTTCCCTCACATTTTTAGAATACAGTGAAAGTTGAAAGACTCCTGATAGATTCCTCTTAGTTACACAGTGCAGACTCCACTGAAGGAACAACTCAACTACTTGTGGGTGAAACACTATTTAATCTTCACTCTTTATTGCGTTTTACACACTAGCTCTTAACACGAATATACAAAGAAGCCTTAGTGCCTTTGAAGTTCTTGTCCGTCGAGTCATTGGTATTCCCTGGCGCAGCGAACGGCGCAGACGTCGCTTTGCTGCACCTGTGGGTGACGTCACGCTCAGCTCGACCAAACTCGGCGCCGCACGAAGCCCAAAAGGAATGCTTCAGGCAGACAAACCACAGCAGCAATAACGAACTGTAATCTAAAGAAACCATGATTCTAGCTAGGAATAACTTTAATTCTCGAGCTCTTCATCTCATTAACAGGAGACGTCATGCTTTTTTCATTTATTTGCTACTAAAGTACCTGATTTTCCCACCAGCCCACTACATTCATCAGAATTATTACTTAGAAAATTATGGAAAATCTCGTATCCTCTCAATACGATACTGCTCTGACAATTTTACGTCTCTGAATAAAACACAACAACCATTGCATCACTTTGATATCATATTAACAATGGCTCTTGGGACTTATCTTCTGAGGTTATCAGTCCCCTAGAACTTCGAACTACTTAAACTTAACTAACCTAATGACATCACACACAACCATGCCCGAGGCAGGATTCGAACCTGCGACAGCAGCGGTCGCGCTGTTCCAGACTGTAGCGCCTAGAACCGCTCGGCCACCCCGGCCGGCTATCATATTAACATCTAATTAAATATTTTTGCTCTTTTTTCAGGTAGTACTTCATCACACCAGCGCCGTTTTCAAAAATTCTGAGCTTACTATCAATACTACCTGTCAATTCATTAATATACGAGCAACAAACATGCCATTACATTTCACTCATTTCGGAGGGAACACCTAAAGTTACTTCTACGAGGGCTACTTTTGTCAACCTTCGATCGGTCGCGAAATGGAAGCTACAGTGAAAATCAAAAATGTTTTATTTGCAACATTTAGCGACACCTTCCGGCTACTTCTCTACATACTCGCATCTCCGACAAAGGCAATTGTCGTAGCCTGGTACAAACTTTCCATTACTCTCGTCATAGAAGGCAGCAGCCTATGATTTCCGCCGATTCCCTAAGCTGGTCTGTACCGCGTTGTCTGCCAAAATCTGCCCTCATAACCAGCAGTTCATGTGAACGAAGAGTTAGAAATGAGAGGGAGCCTAGTCCGTGCTGTGTGATGGGTGACCAAACACTCATCGAAAACGCTGCAGGAGCGCTTTCATTGCACAACAGTTTGCGGCCGAGAACTGTCATGAAGAAGGAAACGCGTGACAATAACGTCACGTGGACTGCATTAAATTAGGCGAAACCTCTCGGGAGGCACTTCGCACTCGGCGAGAGACGCTATTGTTCTGTGTATCTTACGTGCTCGCTGAGCGCTCTGAACTGAAAAGTGCAACGTGATGCGATAGATGGGAATACTAGAGACGCCGGCCGGGGTGGCCGGGCGGTTCTAGGCGCTACAGTCTGGAACCGCGCGACCGCTACGGTCGCAGGTTCGAATCCTGCCTCGGGCATGGATGTGTGTGATGTCCTTAGGTTAGTTAGGTTTAAGTAGTTCTGAGTTCTAGGGGACTGATGACCTTAGAAGTTAAGTGCCATAGTGCTCAGAGCCTTTTGAAGCCAATACTAGAGACACTGTGCAACACATCTGCGCAAAGGTTCACCGGATTTTCACAGGGGCTTTAATTTTGCAGCCTATCGGAGGTTTGAGATCAAAAATGCTTCTGTCCACGACTCTCCATCCAAAGTAACAAGTTGCGTGCTCCCTACATATTAATATGCAACCCAGTCACGAATTTTGTTTGGTATCCCATACAGCTGTACTTTTGTTACTTGTCATAGGCGTAGTAATAAGTCAAATATTTTTAAGGTGGCAAGAAATACTGCAACCACTTGACTGCTTTGAGTCAGAGGTTTGAAGATGTCATGTGAGAAAGTGCGAGCCCGGTTTCGCAAGTCCGGTGTTTCCAGAATCCATGCTAGTTGGCATGGAATAGGTCTTTCTGCTCAAGACACCTCATTATGATTGAGCTCTAAATATGTTCAAGGACTCTACAGCAAATGGATGTCAATGAGACAGCGCAATAGTTTTGTGAATTTGATGCCCCTTCTTACAGACGGGTGAGACCGCTGCTTTCGTCGAATCGCTGGGAACGGATTTTTGTTCTAGAGCTGTAGGGTATATTATTGTCAAAATGAGAGCTGTCTCAG
This sequence comes from Schistocerca cancellata, assembly GCF_023864275.1. Taxonomy (NCBI): domain Eukaryota; kingdom Metazoa; phylum Arthropoda; class Insecta; order Orthoptera; family Acrididae; genus Schistocerca; species Schistocerca cancellata. The sequence continues at coordinate 906,520,646 of NC_064626.1, read as the reverse complement.
CTAAAAATTCTGTATAGGATCTAACGGTCATTCTGTCGCGAGACAGTTTGAAGAGCGTGGATAGTGGTAATTCGTTAGAGCGGGGACTGTCATATAATGTGGTAAAGAAGAAGCATTTTGAAGTAATACTTAAAATTTGACGCGTGGCTTTTGAGTTAAACTGAAGCTAAGGCGAAACATTGGCGATGTAATGAAGAATGCTGTGTGTGACAAAGTAATACATGTTGGAGATCTTTTAGCCGGGCATTGAGTATTTAAAATATTCGGAGGCGGTGGAAGAGGACCAAGAAAGGAGAAGGATCGATTGAGAGTCGGAAGAAGAACACGAATTAAAGGGATGAAGAATGAGAGATTCAAGAAAGAATAGAAGAGATCAGCTTTGTTTAATAGCTATCAGCAGCTACATCAAATTTGAAGGAGATTATTAACTGTTCATTATCTCACTGAATACGTGTGGTGGAAAAGAGTGGCAAGAACAATCAAGAATACTTTTACTTCTCAATGTATAGAAAGACGTGTATATGAACTGTGAAAGGTTGCATGAACGGTTTCTCGGTAGAGATTAAAATTTACACGTTTGGTAAGCATTTACAACCAAGTTAGAACTGTTTCACTATTTCCTCATAAAAACAGGCTTAAGACAAGGTGACTGCCTATCACCATTACTGTTCAACTGTGCACTGGAATACATAATGAGAGAAATGTACAAGGACACTCCAAAGATGATACGAGCCGGCCGAAGTGGCCGTGCGGTTAAAGGCGCTGCAGTCTGGAACCGCAAGACCGCTACGGTCGCAGGTTCGAATCCTGCCTCGGGCATGGATGTTTGTGATGTCCTTAGGTTAGTTAGGTTTAACTAGTTCTAAGTTCTAGGGGACTAATGACCTCAGCAGTTGAGTCCCATAGTGCTCAGAGCCATTTGAACCATTTTTGATGATAAGAATTGGAAGTGCAAAAGATGATATTAGCTTAAACTGCTTGGGATTTGCTGATGATCTTGCTCTCCTAGCCAACACCGTTCAAAAGAAAGGCAACAAGTGAAATCACTACAAGAAATAGCAGAGAAAATAGGCCTTAGGATATCATTTGAAAAAACGGAGATTATGCTAACTGATCCACCACTTGCAAACAAAATTACAATTGGAGAACAGGAAATCAAAATTGTTGATAAATTTAAATATTTAGGCGAAATAATAACATACAATCTGAAGGAGAAGCCATCATGGCAGAATAGAATAAAAAACTGAACTACGCAAATTACATTACCAAAACTACATACAACAAGAAAAGCCTATCTATAGATGCAAAATTAAAACACTATAAAACAGTTACACAACCAGAAATAACGTATGCAGCTGAAACTATCTTCAAAACAACTAATACAGCAGAAATTGACAGAGTACTAAAAATAGAAAGAAGAATAATTAGGACATGTATAAATAAACAGTATAAAATAAATGGACATTGGAGAATAGCATCAAACGAAACAGTATATAAGAAAATAGAACTAGTCATGATCACGATCAGGAAGAAACGCATCTCATTCTTTGGACATCTGATGAGAACTCCAAAAAACAGAATTATTTTAAAAAAATAATACAAAAATTGTGGAATAGCAAGAGCGACATTAAATGGATCACAGAAATTAATTTTAAATTTTAAGACATTTCCAGGGGCAGATGTGAACTCTGACCACAATCTATTTGTTATGAACCGTAGATTAAAACTGAAGAAACTGCAAAAAGGTGGGAATTTGAGGAGATGAGACCTGGATAAACTGAAAGAACCAGAGGTTGTGGAGAGCTTCAGGGAGAGCATTAGGTAACGATTGACAAGAATGGGGGAAAGAAATATATTAGAAGAAGAATGGGTAGCTTTGAGAGATGAAATAGTGAAGGTAGCAAAGGATCAAGTAGGTGAAAACACGATGGCTAATAGAAAGCCTTGGATAACAGAAGAAACATTGAATTTAATTGATGAAAGGAGAAAATATAAAAATGCAGCAAATGAAGCAGGCAAAAAGGAATAGAAACGTCTCAAAAATGAGTTCGACAGGAAGTACGAAATGGCTAAGAAGGGATGGCTAGAGGACAAATGGCTCTGAGCTCTACGGGACTTAACTTCTGAGGTCATCAGTCCCCTAGAACGTAGAACTACTTAAACCTAACTAACCTAAGGACATCACACACATTCGAACCTGCGACCGTAGCGGTCGCGCGGTTCCATACTGTAGCGCCTAGAACCGCTCGGCCACTCCGGTCGACGGTTAGAGGACAAATGTAAGGATGTAGAGGCGCATATCACTAGGGGTAAAATAGATACTGTTTACAGGAAAATTAAAGAGACCTTTGGAGAAAACAGAACCACTTGCACGAATAACAAGAGTTCAGATGGAATCCCAGTTCTAAGCAAAGAAGCGAAAGCAGAAAAGTAGAAGGAGTATATAGAGGGTCTATACAAGGGCGATGTTCTTGAGGACAATATTATACAAATGGAAGCGAATGCAGATCAAGATGAGATAGGAGATACGATACTGCGTGAAGAGTTTGACAGAGCATTGAAAGGCCTAAGTCGAAACAAGGCCCCGGGAGTAGACAACATTCCATTAGAACTACTGACAGCCTTTGGAGAGCCAGGCCTAACAAAACTCTGCCATCTAGTGAGCAAGATGTATGAGACAGTCGAAATACCCTCAGACTTCAAGAAGAATATAATAATTCCAATCCCAAAGAACGCAGCTGTTGACAGATGTGAAAATTACCCTTTAATAAGCGACGGCTGCAAAATACTAACACGATTTTTTTACAGACGAATGGAAAAACTGTAGAGCCGACCTCGCGGAACATCAGTTTGGATGGATCACGCGGGGCCATACTGACCCTACGACGTATCTTAGAAAATAGATTACGGAAAGGCAAACCTACGTTTCTAGCATTTGACAACGTTGACTGGAATACTCTCTTTCAAATTCTGTAGATGGCAAGGGTAAAATACCGGGAGCGAAAGGCTATTTACAATTTGTACAGAAACCAGCTGGCAGTTATAAGAGTCGAGGGACAAGAAAGGGAAGCAGTGGTTAGGAAGGGAGTGAGACAGGGTTGTAGCCTATCCAAAATGTTATTCAATCTGTATATTGAGCATGCAATAAAGGAAACAAAAGAAAAATTCAGAGTAGGAATTAAAATCCATGGAGAAGAAATAAAAACTTTGAGGATAGCCGATGACATTTTAATTCTGTCAGAGACAGCAAAGAACTGGAAGAGCAGCTGAACGGAATGGGCAGTGTCTTGAAAGGAGGATATAAGATGAACATCAACAAAAACAAAACGAGGATAATGGATTGTAGTCGGATTAAATCAGATGTTGCTGCGGGAATTAGATTAGGAAATGAGACGCTTAAAGTAGTAAAGGAGTTTTGCTGTTTGGGGAGCAAAATAACTGATGTTGGTCGAAGTAGGGAGGATATAAAATGCAGACTGGCAATGGCAAGGAAAGCGTTTCTGAAGAAGAGAAATCTGTTAACATCGAGTATAGATTTAAGTGTCAGGAAGTCGTTTCTGAAAGTATTTGTAAGGAGTGTAGCCATGTATGGAAGTGAAACATGGGCGATAAATAGTTTGGACAAGAAGAGAATAGAAGCTTTCGAAATGTGGTGCTACAGAAAATGCTGAGGATTAGATGGGTAGATCACATAACTTGTTGTTGTTGTGGTCTTCAGTCCTGAGACTGGTTTGATGCAGCTCTCCATGCTACTCTATCCTGTGCAAGCTTCTTCATCTCCCAGTACCTACTGCAACCTACATCCTTCAGAATCTGCTTAGTGTATTCATCTCTTGGTCTCCCCCTACGATTTTTACCCTCCACTCTGCCCTCCAATACTAAATTTGTGATCCCTTGATGCCTCAGAACATGTCCTACCAACCGATCCCTTCTTCTGGTCAAGTTGTGCCACAAACTTCTCTTCTCCCCAATCCTATTCAATACTTCCTCATTAGTTATGTGATCTACCCATCTAATCTTCAGCATTCTTCTGTAGCACCACATTTCGAAAGCTTCTATTCTCTTCTTGTCCAAACTATTTACCGTCCATGTTTCACTTCCATACATGGCTACACTCCATACAAATACTTTCAGAAATGACTTCCTGACACTTAAATCTATACTCGATGTTAACAAATTTCTCTTCTTCAGAAACGCTTTCCTTGCCATTGCCAGTCTACATTTTATATCCTCTCTACTTCGACCATCATCAATTATTTTGCTCCCCAAATAGCAAAACTCTTTTACTACTTTAAGTGTCTCATTTCCTAATCTAATTCCCTCAGCATCACCCGACTTAATTCCACTACATTACATTATCCTCGTTTTGCTCTTGTTGATGTTCATCTTATATCCTCCCTTCAAGATACCATCCATTCCATTCAACTGCTCTTCCAAGTCCTTTGCTGTCTCTGACAGAATTACAATGTCATCGGCAAACCTCAAAGTTTTTATTTCTTCTCCATGGATTTTAATACCTACTCCGAAATTTTCTTTTGTTTCCTTTACTGCTTGCTCAATATACAGATTGAATAACATCGGGGAGAGGCTACAACCCTGTCTTACTCCCTTCCCCACCGCTGCTTCCCTTTCATGTCCCTCGACTCTTATAACAGCCATCTGGTTTCTGTACAAATTGTAAATAGCCTTTCGCTCCCTGTATTTTACCCCTGCCACCTGCAGAATTTGAAAGAGAGTATTCCAGTCAACATTGTCAAAAGCTTTCTCTAAGTCTACAAATGCTAGAAACGTAGGTTTGCCTTTCCTTAATCTTTCTTCTAAGATAAGTCGTAAGGTCAGTATTGCCTTACGTGTTCCAGTATTTCTACGGAATCCAAACTGATCTTCCCCGAGGTTGGCTTCTACTAGTTTTTCCATTCGTCTGTAAAGAATTCGTGTTAGTATTTTGCAGCTGTGGCTTATTAAACTGATTGTTCGGTAATTTTCACATCTGTCAACACCTGCTTTCTTTGGGATTGGAATTATTATATTCTTCTTGAAGTCTGAGGGTATTTCACCTGTCTCATACATCTTGCTGACCAGATGGTAGAGTTTTGTCAGGACTGGCTCTCCCAAGGCCGTCAGTAGTTCCAATGGAATGTTGTCTACTCCGGGGGCCTCGTTTCGACTCAGGTCTTTCAGTGCTCTGTCAAACTCTTCACGCAGTATCGTATCTCCCATTTCATCTTCATCTACATCCTCTTCCATTTCCATAATATTGTCCTCAAGTACATCGCCCTTGTATAGACCCTCTATATACTCCTTCCAACTTTCTGCTTTCCCTTCTTTGCTTAGAACTGGGTTTCCATCTGAGCTCTTGATGTTCATACAAGTGGTTCTCTTGTCTCCAAAGGTCTCTTTAATTTTCCTGTAGGCAGTATCTATCTTACCCCTAGTGAGATAAGCCTCTATATTCTTACATTTGTCCTCTAGCCATCCCTGCTTAGCCATTTTGCACTTCCTGTCGATCTCATTTTTGAGACGTTTGTATTCCTTTTTGCCTGCTTCACTTACTGCATTTTTATATTTTCTCCTTTCATCAATTAAATTCAATATTTCTTCTGTTACCCAAGGATTTCTACTAGCCCTCGTCTTTTTACCTACTTGATCCTCTGCTGCCTTCACTACTTCATCCCTCAAAGCTACCCATTCCTCTTCTACTGTATTTCTTTCCCCCATTCCTGTCAATTGTTCCCTTATGCTCTCCCTGAAACTCTGTACAACCTCTGGTTCTTTCAGTTTATCCAGGTCCCATCTCCTTAAATTCCCACCTTTTTGCAGTTTCTTCAGTTTTAATCTACAGGTCATAACCAATAGATTGTGGTCAGAGTCCACATCTGCCCCTGGAAATGTCTTACAATTTAAAACCTGGTTCCTAAATCTCTGTCTTACCATTATATAATCTATCTGATACCTTTTAGTATCTCCAGGGTTCTTCCATGTATACAACCTTCTATCATGATTCTTAAACCAAGTGTTAGCTATGATTAAGTTGTGCTCTGTGCAGAATTCTACCAGGCGGCTTCCTCTTTCATTTCTTAGCCCCAATCCATATTCACCTACTACGTTTCCTTCTCTCCCTTTTCCTACACTCGCATTCCAGTCACCCATGACAATTAAATTTTCGTCTCCCTTCACAATCTGAATAATTTCTTTTATTTCATCATACATTTCTTCAATTTCTTCGTCATCTGCAGAGCTAGTTGGCATATAAACTTGTACTACTGTAGTAGGTGTGGGCTTCGTATCTATCTTGGCCACAATAATGCGTTCACTATGCTGTTTGTAGTAGCTTACCCGCATTCCTATTTTCCTATTCAATATTAAACCTACTCCTGCATTACCCCTATTTGACTTTGTGTTTATAGCCCTGTAGTCACCTGACCAAAAGTCTTGTTCCTCCTGCCACCGAACTTCACGAATTCCCACTATATCTAACTTTAATCTATCCATTTCCCTTTTTAAATTTTCTAACCTACCTGCCCGATTAAGGGATCTGACATTCCACGCTCCGATCCGTAGAACGCCAGTTTTCTTTCTCCTGATGACGACATCCTCTTGAGTAGTCCCCGCCCGGAGATCCGAATGGGGGACTATTTTACCTCCGGAATATTCTACCCAAGAGGACGCCATCATCATTTAATCATACAGTAAAGCTGCATGCCCTCGGGAAAAATTACGGCCGTAGTTTCCCCTTGCTTTCAGCCGTTCGCAGTACCAGCACAGTAAGGCCGTTTTGGTTATTGTTACAAGGCCAGATCAGTCAATCATCCAGACTGTTGCCCTTGCAACTACTGAAAAGGCTGCTGCCCCTCTTCAGGAACCACACGTTTGTCTGGCCTCTCAACAGATACCCCTCCGTTGTGGTTGTACCTACGGTACGGCTATCTGTATCGCTGAGGCACGCAAGCCTCCCCACCAGCTGCAAGGTCCATGGTTCATGGAGAGATATTGAATAGAGATATTGAATAGAATTGGAGAGAAGAGAAATTTGTGGCACAACTTGACTAGAAGAAGGGATCGGTTGGCTAAATGGCTCTGAGCACTATGGGACTCAAATTCTGAGGTCATTAGTCCCCTATAACTTAGAACTAGTTAAACCTAACTAACCTAAGGACATCACACACATCCATGCCCGAGGCAGGATTCGAACCTGCGACCGTAGCGGTCGCGCGGTTCCAGACTGCAGCGCCTAGAACCGCACGGCCACTTCGGCCGGCTGGATCGTTTGGTAGGACATATTCTGAGGCATCAAGGGATCACCAATTTAGTATTGGAGGGCAGCGTGAAGGGTATAAATCGTAGAGGGAGACCGAGAGATGAATACACTAAGCAGATTCAGATGGATGTAGGTTGCAGTAGGTACTGGGTGATGCAGAAACTTGCACAGGATGGACTAGCATGGAGAGCTGTATCAAACCAGTCTCTGGACTGAAGACCACAACAGCAACAACCACCACAGATCCCATGGAAGCCCAACTCAATGTTCCCCATAGCATAACTCTGTTCTCACCTGCCCGCATCTGTGGCGCGGTGCATGTTTCGTGCAGCCATTCGCCTGGATGACGGCGTGTAAGGACCCAGCCATCGACCTGGTGTATCAGGAAATGCGATTCACTCGACGGGCGACACGTTTCTATTGATCCACGGTGAAAACTCAGGGATGCTGTCTCCACTGCAATCGTAACTGACGATGTCGTTGTGTCGTCATAGGATGTGGAGTTCCACGATCAACAATGGCCTTTGAACGGTGTGCTGCGAAACATTTGTGCCTGCACCAGCCTTTCTAGGTACGCGGATGACATCTTTGTCATATGACCCCAAGAGAGGGAAAAGCTCGATGTTTTCTTGGACCACTTTAACTCATGCCACCCTAACATTAAATTCACCATGGAACTGGAGAAGGATGGACTGCTCCCTCTCCTAGATGTACTAGTTCAGAGGAAGGCATGTGGTACCTTCAGTAACAGTATGTACCGAAAACCTACACATACAGACTTGTTCCGGCAGTTGCCAACATCCGGCACAGAAAAATGGTGTACTCAGGACTCTGGTTCACTGGGCGCGAACTCTTTCAGATTCTGATAATATAGCGATGGAGATAGACAGTCTACAATCCATGTTGTGCAAAAATGGATACTCTTCTCGAAATGTTCAAAAGGCTCTGCGCCATGTTTCTCCGCCAGAGATTCCTGAAGTACAAGAAGAAACGCAGAAGGTTGCATGTTTGCCATATGCCGGGTCGACATCTGCCAGAAACCAGCAGAAATCTCCTCAAGATTAACATCAAAAGCGTATTCCATCCACCCACCGAGATTAAGGCTTTGCTATGGAAGGTGAGAAACCGGGCATTTACCCGTACCATGTGAATGTGGTGTCGCACACATCGGCCAGACGACCTGGGCCGATGACATAAGGTGCAAACAGCACCACAGACACACCAGACTGAGAGAGGCAACCAAGTCAGCGATTGCCGAGCATTCAAATGGTTCAAATGGCTCTGAGCACTATGGGACTCAACTGCTGTGGTCATAAGTCCCCTAGAACTTAGAACTACTTAAACCTAACTAACCTAAGGACATCACACACATCCATGCCCGAGGCAGGATTCGAACCTGCGACCGTAGCGGTCGTGCGGTTCCAGACTGTAGCGCCTTTAACCGCTCGGCCACTCCGGCCGGCTTGCCGAGCATTGTTTAGAAATCAATCATTCTACGAAGTATAATGATGTCAAGATTTTAACACAAACATCGAGGTACTGGAACAGCGTAATCAAAGAATTTTGTTGAGATTAAGTCCGCGGAGGATCACATTAACCGCGTAACCGGTTTCCAGCTGAGCTCGGCTTGGAACCCGGCACTCGATCTTCTGAAGACGCAACGGAGGCAACATCAAGACCCCAAGGGACACAAGTATGAAGATGGAGTTAGAGAAAACAGCCCAATGCATGCAACTAAGTACGTACTTGAAATGCTACCTGAGGACGTTCTTCCGAGTCTCGAGCAGCAATTTGTACACCATCGACCTGAAAATAACACTGCAGCCGCTCCTGGGGGGCAAGGACTTCGGACGGAACGCGTAACATGGCATACAGCGGTAACAGAACGTCCTATCACAGGAGGACTTAAATGACGACAATAGGAAGATAAAACGTCTAGCACGGCTTGGCCGTCAAAATGGCTCTGAGCACTATGGGACTTAACATCTATGGTCATCAGTCCCCTAGAACTTAGAACTACTTAAACCTAACTAACCTAAGAACATCACACAACACCCAGTCATCACGAGGCAGAGAAAAATCCCTGACCCCGCCGGGAATCGAACCCGGGAACCCCGGCACCCGGGCACCCGGGCACCCGGGCACCCGGGCACCTGGGCGCGAGCAGCGAGAACGCTACCGCACGACCACGAGCTGTGGACGCTTGGCCGTCATTCGGAACTTAATACAGCTAGACTGACTACGGATAAAAATCACAAAGTGCACGCACAGCGTTCGGAACAGCCGCGGATAGAAGAAAAAGATACAAGTTCTATTATTGGTCGTCGGATACCACGGACAAAGCGCCTGACGCGGCGTGGAACGCAGACGGAGCGCCTAGCACAACATAAGCATAAACACCGGACGCGTTCCACACTGGAATTAGTATCAGACAGCACCTGAAGAAGACTGCGAGTCATGCAGCTGAAATATCGTGCAGGAAAGACGCGAATAACCGGAAGAAACCCGATTATTCAACATGACAACGCGTCGCCGGAAAGCCTGAAGAATTACATTAGAAGATTCTATTTAATGTTCATTAGGACCTGCAGTCATTGATGCTATGACAGTAATATGTTTTCATATTCCCTCTTCTTAATTAACCGAATCGAAAGTTCAGGTCTGTAATTATCTGAAGATTTCCGACCCTGCTGTCCGTAGTTGGTTGACTAACTGCTGGAAGTAATTTTCAGGTCGACGGCAGTTGTGATTAGAGATGAATATCAGTTGAACAATAGCAGAGTGGATCGGCCGTGACTTCGTGTATGGAAGAATCCAGAAATTCAGCTGAAATGATTTAGGTGCTCTTAGAAAACCTAAATAAGTATTGTTGAATGGTCATTTGAATCTCATTCCTCTCGAACAAGAGTACAGCATAATATCCACTGCGCCTCCTTGAACAGTTATTTGATTTGACATGCGTCATGCAGATCGTTGAATATTTCCACCACAGTTTAAGTGAAAGAATATTATACACAAAATCTTGCTGCTAAAATTTAGGACCGACGAGGAGGAAAAGTAGATTGATCTATTGTACTATTGATAAATGAAACTACATAAGGCTGTGTGCGATAAACGTGTTGCGTTCACGTAAATAGCCGGCCGATGTGGCCGAGCGGTTCCAGGCGCTTCAGTCTGGAACCGCGCGATATCTACGGTCGCAGGTTCGAATCCTGCCTCTGGCATCGATGTGTGTGATGTCCTTAGGTTAGTTACGTTTAAGTAGTTCTACGTTCTAGGGGACTGATGACCTCATATGTTAAGTCCCATAGTGCTCAGAGCCATTTGAACCAATTTTTTTACGTAAGTAGCGATATTTGTGATCAGAATGTAGCCAGGAAGGTATTTGAGATTCCGGGACAATTGAAGGTATTATTTCCAATTGTGCAAAATCAAGTAGAAAAATGTCAGGGGTGCAAAGTAACGAAATTTAAGAACATTGATAAAGCGGCAGTACTCTTATTATATGTCGAAAGCGATTTCTGCTTCGGTTCCACAAACGAGCCGCGCAGCATAAAGGATGGAGTAACAAACTTCATGTTACCGCCGATGATAGCATAGTGTTGCTTTGCACAACGACGATGGACTCTAGAACATTGGTAGAATATTATACGGAGCGTTATCGCAATCAAACAGATTTCTTATGACACGATGCATTCCAGGTCAGTTTAAGTTTCTAAGTTGCGCCACTGCGACTGTATCAAACGCTGCTTCTCTCCGGTTTGCCATTTTACCTTTGACATGAATAATCCAACTTGAATGCTGAAGAATATAAAGCAATTTTAGATACAGAATTGCGTTTTACATTGCATCAAGATTTTGATACTGACCATTTCCATTCTCGACACGCCGTTGATACGGTGAATAAACGAAGGTCACAATAGCAAATTTAGTGTAAATGAAAGTGAATGAAATCGTATTGGTCACTTATGATCATGCCTTTATCACGAATGAATCTTTCAGGGATGAATCAGAGCGAAGATTAAGAGTAACAGTAGGGCGGTAGAGGACTGGCTACAGAAGTGTTTGCCACGCTCCAGCAAGAATGTAAGATGTGTGTGCAACAGTCCAACTTAGTGAAATAACTTCCCAGAAGGAGAGGCTGGATGTCCAACCACCGTTCGTTTGCTAACGTATGTTCTTACAACCATGCTATTGTATGTATTTCAGCCACAGACCTTACAGTCACAGTCCCATCTCCGCATCAGTAATTCTATTGTGATCACGATGCAGCAAGCTGACGAAATTTCCACAAGAAGGCATTGACGCTGTGCTTCTTGCGGCACTAGAAATATGCGTGGTACATCGTAAACACAACGTATTAACGTCGACATGTAATGTAAAGGAGATTAGCTCGGTAGTATGCAGTGAGTTCGCAGAAAACAGCCTGCTAAATACGAGTCATAAATCTTAATACTGCATATTAATGTCAACATGTGTCGTTCATTGCGTTCCAGTCGCATCTGTTGTGGCAGGCGGCACTTAAACAGCTCATCTCCTCGCTAGCTGCCTGCAGGACACGCACTGAAAGAACATGACATTAACTGCGCAAAAATGTAGCTAACCAGCAGGTAATAGGCTAAGTGTTCTGTACCCACGGCTTTTCATTCCGTTGGTTCCTTTTTCATCGATTACGACCTACAAAAATGAGTAGTTTAGTGTAGACAATATTAAGTCTTAAGCGAAAGAAATGAAAATTACCTGTCCTTCTACGTCTCTTCAGTGAAATGTGAAGGTGTTCTCACCCGGAAGATTGTTGTTTTTTTAGCACTGCAGTGATTCACTGTGCACTATTCTATAGGTGTAGGTATAGCTTTGCTTCCTTCAGACCGTTGAACACTCTGACGCAGAATATACACTTTAATGTGGACTATGATGGAGCTCTGCACTTTTCACCTTAGAACTGATATATCGCAGGAAGAGATCCTTGTAGAGACAAGGTATCGAAGTTCATGCGTTTGGAATTTTAGCCTGACCCTCACCCCTAGAGATACCGAGCCATCTTCCATCACCTTGTTCTTAAAGAGATGTAATGAGCTCGAGAAGCGTTGTAGACCATCTTGTAAAAATGTTATGTAAACCTACAACTTGTTTTGCAGTTACGTTTGTACTCTACACTTTCGTAATAACGTGCAAGGTACAAAGTACTTCCGTTATTACTTATTATGATTTATTCCCGTTGCATACGGTTGATGCAGCAATGGAATAATAACTACTTACATATTCCTACCTTCAGGAGTGCTATTTAGGGGTTAAAGAGCGTTCAAAGAATCCCTCGTAAAAACCAGTTGCTTAAATTTTCTAAGTACGTTTCGATGGATGTGTGGATGCGAGTACCTTTCACCGCTTGTACACTCATGGTGTGTTCTCTTATTTCAACTTTATGCAAGTCCCATAAAATCGAACGGTACTCACGGGTAGGACATAAGAACGTTTAGAAACGTATTTTTTCATAGAGAAACCGATATTTTCCACTACTTTGTCAGTGACCAAGAATTGGTCTTAACTTTACGTAAGTCGTGTGTTAGTTTGAAGTATACGAATGACGCTACCGTCTCCATTTGTGAAAAACTAATCATATATTCTTACATAGCTACATTTTTGTCTTTCACGAAGTGTGCCTGTTTTTCCTACACTAAGAGTTAGTTGCTGTTCTTTTGCATCAAGCCGAGTTTTGTTATATTTCATCAGACAATCCTACTGCATGTGCCTAGACGATGAGTTTTGCTTCTCTGATGGTTTTAACATGTATAACCAAACTTTTTCAGGCTTTTGAAAGCGGCCCTATAGCAAGTTTTAATGAAATGTTCTCATCTCCGTAAGCTAAAAGATTCCAGAAGTCGAAAAAAAACATTGCGTCATGATGTCAGTGTACGGATTGAACTATTGTGCGACTATACGGAAACTTGTGGTATTGGGCCAACTGGAACGCCCATCTGTGTGCCCTCAACAGTCGACGGGGGGAGAGTGCATAACGTGTTTCGTGTGCCTCTTGAGATTGCCACACCAGTATATGTTTGTGGTATATAATTCGGTTGTGGTCTTCTCAGTAACATGTACCATCAGACTTCAATTTATTCATTTTTTGTAGTATTCTGCGTAGGCCGCACGAGGGTTTGGCACTTCCTTTTTACTAGGAATCTTCCAGAAGAGAGACGATATATCTGAAAGCAGAAAGGTATTTACGTTTACAAACAAAAAATGGTTCAAATGGCTCTGAGCACTATGCGACTCAACTGCTGAGGTCATCAGTCGCCTAGAACTTAGAACTAATTAAACCTAACTGACCTAAGGACAGCACACAACACCCAGCCATCACGAGGCAGAGAAAATCCCTGACCCCGCCGGGAATCGAACCCGGGAACCCGTGCGTGGGAAGCGAGAACGCTACCGCACGACCACGAGATGCGGGCATAAAGTTTACAAACACCTTGACATTGAACAAGGTTGCACTATGGATAAATAAGAATTTAAATAGAGAAAAATTTATTGTGAAAATAGCTTCAACAGTGAAAAAGCCCGATCTGCTTAATGAGGAAATAATTGCTGATTTTATTTGGCGTTTAAAAAGACAACAAAACGTGAAAGATAAAGCATAAAATCGATATTTTCTGCTTTCTAAATGCTGCTTGACGAGTTAAAAACTATGCTATACACTTTACCGAAGAAACAAATATAAATTTTTTGAGATGTTTGGACGACACATCTTTCGCTTTTCCGGTTCTTGGAGTATTTACCGTACTATTTTTGTCGAGAACAGAATCTATGAGCTTTGCTTTGGTCATTACCAAACACCATTATCATTTCTTATTCGTACATCTGTTACTACAACATATTTTGATTTCTCCTTAAAAATAATGTTCCCTTATAACCTTACTTTCACCGTTCGGAAGTCAAACTGCACTGCAGTCAACACTAAAAAGGTATACAGACTTGGCACCGGCCTCTGTGCCCGAGTGGTTCTAGGCGCTTCAGTCCTAAATCGCTCTGCTGCTGCGGTCGCAGGTTCGAATCCTGCCTCGGGCATGTATGTGTGTGATGTCCTTAGGTTAGTTAGGTTTAAGTAGTTCTAAGTCTAGGGGACTGATGACCTCAGATGTTAAGTCCCTTAGTGCTTAGAGCCATTTGAATAATTTTTATACAGGCTTGGCACTGACTGACTGAAGGTATAAACCGCCAGGATCGCTCAGTGGACTCACTTGCCATGCGTAGTCGACTGAGACAAGAAAAGTCGCTCGTGTAAAAGAGCCTTACCATCTTGACCGAGTTTCCAGCGTGATGCCGGGAACGGAGGAAGCAAGTTCGGTCTGTAGATGCCCAATATACACAGAGGGAACAAACATCGCTTTCCTCATGTAGTTCTGGCCACTACACATCTGCGTGCTGGTTTGGCACGACGCGACAGAACAATCACGACGTAACTGCTGCGGTACACACAGGTCCTGTATTGTTGGATCATCAATGTCAGCGCCGGGCGGACATGTAACACATTTGGCTCCAAGTCGGCCGACTTATACCGGCTTTCCCGACCCACAACCAGGGAGCCCTCGTTCAGGACATTGTGCACAAACTGTAACAGCGGTCACCTTTCCCTGTACTTAAAACTAGACGGAGGCGTTGTTGCAAAAAGGGGGCAAACGACACTGAAGTGTATATTCTGTATAAACAGTTACTTATTTGACATGATAGACAAGTGTTCCTTCACTGTAAAATTATTGCAGTCCACTTATTTGGTACTTTAAGAATGGTATCATAACGAAGGCAGGGGACTGTAAGCTGTCGATTAATGGTATAAACATTACTGAACAGACTGCTTACACCTTCAGTCATACAGACGTTGAGTACGTCCATTCAGGAAAACGTAAGAAATTCTAGCTTGCTCCAGTGTGGCTCCACTAACGTACACAATTTCCGGGCAGGGAGGAGCGCCGGTCCCCGGCACGAGTCCGCCGGCGGATTTGTGTCGAGGTCCGGTGGGCCGGGCCATCTGTGGATGGTTTTTAGGCAGTTTTCCATCTGCCTCGGTAAATGCGGGCTGGTTCCCCTTATTCCGCCTCAGCTACACGATGTCGCCCATTGCTGCGCAAACAAGTTCTCCACGTACGCTTACACCACCATTACTCTACCTCGCAAACATAGGGGTTACACTCGTCTGGTGTGAGACGTTCCCTGGGGGGTCCACCGTGGGCCGAACCGCACAATAACCCTGGGTTCGGTGTGGGGCGGCAGAGGGGTGAAGTGGACTGCGGTAGTCGTCGTGGGGTTGCGGACCACTGCAGCTGCGGCAGGGACGGAGCCTCTGCGTCGTTTCTAGGTCCCTGGTTAACATAGCATAACATACACAATTCCTTCCCCCTTGTCCCAGTCACTCGACTGTCAAGCTAGTACGGAAAGCTACAGATGCGCGAAACACGAGCACCGGAACTGTTTCTCTCCTGTTAGCACTCAAGTCAGAAACTGCGGCCAACTGCAGTTGTGATTTGCTCTCTCCCCAGGACCTGGGGCACCAACAACGGAGGAGACGGCGTCACGCGAGTGGGTCCCTTCGATGACCATAAATTCGTTGTCTCACTCGGCACGATGGCCTACATAGCCTCCTTAGACCATTGTCATATTTACATTTCTTTCTGTGACGTGCACTGCCGGAAAAAAATGCAACACCCTCAAGAACTGTGTTTAATGGCGCCAGGTTATAATGTGAGTGAACTGGCAGTGACTTATTTGTCACGGTCATTGCTGATCAGATGACATTTAGGAAGCTGTACGTGCGCCCTGTTTTGAATCTGCACGCAATGACTGTGTTGATTTTAGGGGTGAACAGTGTTCGCAACTTTCATTTTAGGATACAACAATGCCTTATCTACGGGTACGTAATGCTGTCCGAAAGCGTCAGCCATATGAATTGGGTCGGACTGTGGCCTGCAAGAAGCTATATAGAAATATCGGAAGACTGTATCACATGTTGGTCACAACATATCGGTGGTGTGTCGGTGCTTTCAACAGCTGTCGTGGAACATTTCCAAACCCGTAGATCATGTTCTGGACGTCTACGTAGTGCAGACTGGAGCATCTCCAACTCTCTTGTGGTTCCCTTTTTAGGTACTCCACGTCGACGTCTGCTCGTAGATACGTATCGTCGGTAGGTTTTCCGGCTTTACTTCCCGACGTGACAGCGACGACTCTCCGATAAGGTGCTAGCCTTGTGGTTTGCTATTACCGCGAGTTTTGTAAATATCGCTTTTATTTAGTAATTTGCCCGGCTAAAACTCTCCCCTTTTATGATTAAGACAGCCTGCGATACCTTTCGGAGGGAGTCGGGACGTCAAAGAGCCACAAAAGTTCATATTGAGCAGTCCGTAAAACACGTAAACGTTCACTTCAGTTAGCGTGTTAGTTAATGCCTACGCTTTCCGCTAGATGGTGCTGACTTACTGCTGAATAGCTTTGGTTCCGTAAAACCTTCACTGATTAATACTAGATAAGTGAAATAAGTACAACACTCTTCTATTTCATTCTATATTCATGGATTAAGATGGCGATGGATGATGGTCTATTTAAAACGTTCCTAGCGTGGAGGAATCTAAATAGTCTGCAAATGCCGATATGCACGCTCTCTACGTCCAGATTCGCAACTAACGGCACACGACACTTTCAAAAGTCCACACGTTAATATCTGAATACCGGTACCTCTGAATTCACTCGTATCAGCAGATAATTTGAGTTTCTGTCGTCTATATGTCCATAAAGTTCCAATCTACCACTAAAGTCCTAAAATCCCCTTAATACTGCGTTGCTACCAACAGTCAGAGATCGTACACTACATCACTTTTAATCTCCGTAATATTCTAACAGTTTATCGTGAATCTTAACACGATAAAGTCCAATCTGATTATTGTCTCGCTGACTGACACGGGTTCCCCGCCCTTTAACGAAACAATCAAGGAAAAAAAGGCGGCAATAATTACGATCAGGCCGTTTTAGAGGTTTTTCATCAAAAGAGTTTAACGTCACTGCCTTATCCATGACGGAGCTTCCGTGGCTTTGCTATACTTAGACGTTAAACTACTTGCTGATATATTATAATTTTGATCTGCGATTACCGAACTCTGGTTCTACACTATTGTCCCCTCTAAAAATTCTATGCTTAATTTTAAATTGTTCTTTCTATAGCTTTTATCACCATAAACTGAACCGAGGTGTTACAAGACGTACCTCAAGGTCGACGAAATGTGCGTGTAACGGTAGCCGACCGAACATCTCCCAGGCAAGAAATCCGGGCACAATGGAAACTGCCTGCTTGCAGCAGGACTAACATCACTCGTAACTCTCGCCTGCCTACAAACAGCACCATGACGCCGCCAACCATGGCTACTCTGGTGTCGTAGAAGTGTCGGCTGTCGTTCTGTTGTCTTCAGTCATGAGAGCACGTCCCGTCCTGTGTTCGAGTGATGGAAGCACACGTGCACAGTGAAGACCAGGTGACTGACTTATTCTGGAGCGCATTCGCCCACGACTCACAGGCCTCACCCCAGGTATCATGGCACAGGAGGGAGGGGGGGGGGGAGGGGAAAGCCGTCAGACACAACTCGACGTCATATTTGATGTTCCTGCAGGGAAAAGTAGCCAGTGGCCTCCACACTGCGCAGGTTGTTATTCACGTGCTACTGTTATTTCTTCGACAGGAAGGTAATTTGCTATTTCAGTAGGGCAATGCAAGTCCACATACGGCTGTTGCCACGTAACGTACTGTTTCTGGTGTACAACAACTGCCCAGGCGAGCAACATCACCAGATCTGTTGCCACGTGAACGCGTGTCGGATATGATGAAGCTGGGAAATTACTCGTTCTCCGCAGCCTGCAATAACCATTGCCGAATTGCAACACAATTTCGAGTTTTAATGAGGCAAACCCTTGTAGGTTTAATAAAAGTACTTGCAAATCCAAACTTGTTTCTTTTAAAGTAAAATGCACAGCTACATCAATAGTAACTGACGCACTCTGTAGAACCAAAAGTCTGCTTACGATTACAAAATGAATTTTAGAAAATGAAAATAGCAAACAAGGAACGCAGGGAGAAGAACAAAAGACTTAAAGAGATTCTACATAAATACTTGTTCTGTTTAAAAGTTTTCGGATACCTACTTACGGACAAATAAATATAGAGTGTCCAGCCTTCACATTTATGGCGGCTCTGCTGGGGACTCTTTCAGTGAGGTGTCTCGATGTGCGTGAAAGAATGGCAGTCCAGTCCTCAAGAGCCGAATGTAGAGAAGGTAGCAATGTTGGACAGTGGGATCTGAAGTCGACGTTGTGCCTCATCCTACAGGTGTTCCTGGGACTCGGGGAAGACCAGCTCATTTCAAGAATGTCATTTTTCACAAACCATTGCTTCCCACAAGCTTCTTTATGACAGGAGGCATTGTGATGCTAACACAGTCTCCGAACTGTTACTCTGCTGTACGCAGAACACAATGCTGCAGAACGTATTCATATCCTTCCGCATTTTTACGCAAATTCCAAACGACGAAACACACGCCCGTACCGTAACACTACCTATTCTGTACTTCAGTGCTGGCAGTACACACGATAGAAGGTAAAATTCCCCAGGCCTTCGCCAAACCCAAACCCTTCTATCGGATTGCCAGAGGTTATAGCGTGCTGCATCACTCCAAATGACTCGTTTCAATTCAGCCCCTGTTCAGTGGCGTCGCTCTTTACAACACTTCAGTCGTTGCTCAGCACTGACTACACAAACTACTGGCTAGTTAGGAGCTGCACTACCACTGTACCCTATTCCTTTTGGCTCCATACATCCTGTCATTGTGGTAGCTGCTAGTAGTACTTAGTTCTAGTGATGCCTTCAGCGATTTTTTACAATCAGTCCCCATAATGAAACTTCCTGGCAGATTAAAACTGTCTGCGGGACCGAGACTTGAACTCGGGACCTTATCTTCCGGAGGCAAGTACTCTACCTATTTTTTTTTATTTTTTTCCGTTGCATTTGGTCGTAGCGGATGTCACATGACATCCGTTGTAGTTCGTTGTTGATCCCTTCACTCAGTTTTTTTTTTATTACAGACACTAGCCAGGTCTCTGACCGAACACGCTGAGCTACCGTGCCGGCACCAACTGAGCTACCCAAGCACGACTCACGACCCGTCCTCACAGCTGTACTTCCGCCAGGATCTCGACTCCTACCTTCCAGATCTCACAGATCCTCTCCTGCAAAACTTGCAGAACTAACACTCCTGGAAGAAAGGATATTGCGGAGACATGGCTTTGCCACAGCATGGGGGGGGGGGGGGGGGGGGGGATGTTTCCAGAATGAATTTTGACACTGCAGCGAAAAGTGCGCTGATACAAAACTTCTTAGCAGATTAAAACTGGATGCTGGGCCGAGACTCGAACTCGGCAAGAGCACTTGGTAGGGAACTATCATGCGAAACTCATAGGTCCCGAGTTCTCGGTCCGGCACAGTTTTAATCTGCCAGGAACTTTCATATCAGCGCACACCCCTCTGCAGAATGAAAATTTCATTCTGGAGACCCTCTGTAACACTCGATGGTCCATATCAGTTCATGAAGTCAGCTGGTTCTTGATTAAGCTGTGATTGTTCCTTTACGTCCCCATTCGACAATCACGTCACTAGCAGCCAACTTGGACAGCTTCAGGAGGGATGGAAAGCCCCTGATGGATTTATTACTCGGGTGAATCTAGTGACTCGTCCACGTTCTGAGTCACTAAGCTCTCCTAACCGACCCATTCTGCTACTGCTGCTTCTCTACTGAGAGAATAGTACACCTTTCATACTGGCGGTTCTGTCTCTCGTGGCATCTATTGGCCCGTTCCGCAATACATAGGGGTGTCCAGTACAAATGATCAAATGGTTCAAATGGCTCTAAGCACTATGGGACTTAACATCTGAGGTCATAAGTCCCCTAGACTTAGAACTACTTGAACCTAACTAACCTAAGGACACTAAAATGTAGACTTTCACGGCGGGAAATGTCATGTCCATTTGATTATCCGGGCTGTCATGCCGTGGTCGGTTGACGAATTTTGTCTCAATTCCCAACGTTCCGTCTCCGTCTGCGGGAGACATCTCCAAGGGGGTCTGTAGCTCGATGGAAGGTCCAACACACCCGCTGGCTCGCTACTGACTGTCGCTAAATTCCGTTTCCGCGCGCTACCGCTCCGGAGCATGCTTTCCAGCCAGGGAACCACGATATTCGTTTCGAGGAGACGCAAGTACTAGCTGCCACAAGCGGATATTACGAAAGGGTCTACAGGGAGGCAATCGAAATCGCTAAACACTCTAATAATTTCAATCGAAAGGAGGAGGGCGTGAAATTAAACGGTATATGGATGCCGGTGTTAAAGAAGATGTGTACCACCCGTCCACTACTGGGTGATGGCAACGGCGATCGACGGCAACGGACAGCGGCCAATTGCACTGACGTTTTCAAAACACGTGACGTCACGCTGTGGCGCGGGAGCGCGCGGACACGGAATTTTGCGGCAGTCAGTAGCGAGCCAGTGGGTGTGTTGGACCTTCCATCGAGCTACAGACCTCCTTGAAGATGTCTCCCGCAGAGGGGGACGAAACGTTGGGAATTGAGACAAAATTCATCAACCGAGCACGGCATAACATCCCGGATAATTATAATGGACATAACCTAAGAACATCACAAACATCCATGCCCGAGGCAGGATTCGGACATGCGACCATAGGAGCAGCGCGGTTCCGCACTGAAGCGCCCAGAACCGCTCGGTCAGAACGGCCGGCTACAAATCATCGGATATTGTACGATACGGAAGCGACAGCCTAATACGAGCGTATGTCGAAGATTGTAAGTAGTGCCTTCAGCTGAGCAAAAGTGCGAAGAGACATTTTTGTGAGACTGGTGGGATGCGCGTAGAGGCAGCATCGAGGAATGCGGTCTACGCTTTGTGGAGGCCACGTCGCACGTCGCACGCTGCAGTTCCGGAGCGGCAGCGTCCGCAGCACGCGCGCGCCTTCCAGGAAGGCCTCGGCCGTCTCGCTTTGAACTTGTGGCGCGTTTGCCCCACTCTGGACGCCCAACTGGCAAAAACTGTGTTCTGCTGACTGCAATCGCCGGAGGAACGGCATTCCGACACACACTTGTCCTGTGTTACTCTGGCAGACGACAATGGAAGCAAGACGCAGCTGCGCCGGCAGAATAGCTG
This sequence comes from Schistocerca cancellata, assembly GCF_023864275.1. Classification (NCBI taxonomy): domain Eukaryota; kingdom Metazoa; phylum Arthropoda; class Insecta; order Orthoptera; family Acrididae; genus Schistocerca; species Schistocerca cancellata. Next base: position 906,499,141 of record NC_064626.1, on the reverse strand, counting down.
CTGAGCAGTGTTGCGCTTCTTACCTTCGCAGTCGCCTGGTCGCGCCTCTTCTAAAACGTGATGAAGTCGGAACAGTCCACCAAGTGCGCGTGACCGTCACCGTCAAGGAAACAGTGTCAACAGAATTTGGCGATATTCTTCGCCAGACGTATGAACCGAGTGAACACAGTTCGTTTTAGCGCGCGTGGAGCGTGCATTTTACAGCTACTCTTAGTAATCAGTTTGAAAACTGATTCTTGTAACAGATGCTTCATAAAATGACTGTCGTCAATACTGTAATACCTAACGTAAATATTACAGTTCCAGCACTGGAAACCCATCAGTAATTAGAAGCAAATCTTAATTCACGTCTACATCTATAAATATACTCCGCAAGCTATCGTACGATGCGTGACGTAGGGTACCCAGCAACACTACTAGTCGTTTCCTTTCCCGTTCCACTCACAAATAAAGGGGGAAAATGACAGTTATATGCCTCGGTATGACTGAGCCCAAATTTCTCCTCACGGGAAATGTATGTTGGCAGCAGTAGAATCTTTCTGCAGTCAGCTTCAAATGCCCGTTCTCTAAATTATCTCAATAGCGTTCCTCGGAAAGTACGTCGCCTTCACTCCAGGGATTCCCATTTGAGTTCCCGAAGCACCTTACTAATACACATATCAAAAAAAGTTTTGCATCACCTCGGTTCCGAGAGTTCCGGAACCTTTTCAGAAAATTGGAATAGAGATAAACATAAACATCATTTCCACCCTTTTTATTGCTTATGAGAACCACACATTACATGTTGTACCACCATACAGCGAGACCTTCAGAGGTGATGGTCCAGATTGCTGTACACACCCGTACCTCTGACACCCAGTAGCACGTCCTCTTGCATTGATGCATGCCTCTACTCATCGTGGCATACTATCCACAAGCTCATCAAGACACTGTTGGTCCAGATTGTCCCACTCCTCAACGGCAGTTCGGCGTCGATTCCTCAGAGTGGTTGGTGGGTCACGTCGTCGATAAACAGCCCTTTTCAATCTATCGTAGGCATGTTCGATAGGGTTCATGTCTGCAGAACATGCTGGCCCTTCTAGTCGAGCGATGTTGTTATCCTGAAGGAAGTCATTCACAAGTCGTGGACGATGGGGACACGAATTTTCGTCCATGAAGACGAATGCTTCGCCAATATGCTGCCGATATGGTTACACTATCGGTTGGAGGATGACATTCACGTATCGTACAGCCGTTACGGCGCCTTCCCTGACCATCAGCGGAGTACGACCGCCCCACATAATGCCACCCAAAAACATCAGGGAACCTCCACCTGCCTGCACTCGCTGGAGAATGTGTCTAACGCGTTCAGCCTGACCGGGTTGCTTCCAAATACGTCTCCGACAATTGTCTGATTGAAGGCATATGCGATACTCATTGGTGAAGAGTGGTGATGATGATGAGATCTGATACTCCGAGGGGCGTAGGGGACGATGCGGGAGACCCGCACCGCTGTACTAGGCATGGTTCTAGTGGAGGTGGTTTGCCATTGCCTTCCTCCGACCGTAATGGGGATGAATGATGACGATGATGAAGACGACACAACAACACCGAGTCATCACGAGGCAGGAAAAATCACTGACCCCGCCGGGAATCGAACCCGGGACCCCGTGCGCGGGAAGCGAGAACGCTACCGCAAGACGACGAGCTGCGGAGAAGAGTATGTGATGCCAATGTCATCGACTGTTCCTGTCTCTCTGTATCTGCTCCATGTCCGAACAACATCGCTTTGGTTCACTCCGAGACGCCTAGACATCTCCCTTGTTGAGAGCCCTTCCAGGTACAAAGTAACTATGCGGAGGCGATCGAACCGCGCTATTGACCGTCTAGGCATGGCTGAACTACAGACAACACGATCCGTGTATCTCCTTCTTGGTGGAATGACTGGAACTGATCAGCTGTCGGACCCCATCCGTCTAATAGGCGCTGATCAGGCATGGTTGTTTACATCTTTGTGCGGGTTTAGTGACATCTCTGAACAGTCAAAGGGACTGTGTCTGTGATACAATATCCACAGTCAACGGCTATCTTCAGGAATTCTGGGAACCGAGGTGGTGCAAAACTTTTGTTCATGTGTGTACTTGCGTGTTGTTAGAACCTACGAGTAACAAATCTAACATCCCGCCTCTGAAATGCTTCGATGTCTTCGTTTAATCCTACCTGGTGCGGGTCGCAAACACACAATATATATTCCAAAATCCTAATGCAAATCGACATTAGTCATATGGGTCTGTAATTCAGTGGATTACTCCCATTTCCCTTCTTGGGTATTGGGGAGCCTTGTGCAGCTTTCCAGTCCACACGTACGTATCCTTTTACGAGCGAGCAGTCGTATATGACTTCTAAGAATGGAGGAATTATATTAGCATAATCTGAGAGGAATGTGGCTGGTACACAATCTGGATCAAAGGTCTTGCCTTTATTAATAGCTTTACGCTTACTTCGCTACACCGAAATATCTACTTCTAAGTTACTCATATTGGCAGTTGTTCTTGGTTAGAGTTCTGGAATATTTACTTCGTGTCCTTCTGTGAAGGAATTTCAGGAAAAAAAACGCGTTCAGTTACTCTGCTTCAGTGGAATTATCGTCAATAACAGCAACAGTGTATCACACAGTGAAGGTGCTTATTGCGTTTTGTAGCTGATGTATTTTACACACGACCAGAATCTCTTTGGATTGTCCGCCAGATTTCGTGAGAGAGTTTCGTTATGGAGGCTATAAAAGCACAGAGCATTGAAGTTCGTGCTAAATTTCGAGCTTCTGTAAAATTTAGCGATTTTCGAGGATTTTGCATTCTTTTAAATTTGGCGTGGTTTTCTTCGTTGCTCCTGCAGTAGTGTTCTGACCTGTTTTGTATACCATGGGGGATCAGTACCATCACTTATCAATTTAGTTGGAATATATCTCTAAACCGCTGTCGATATTACTTCTATGAATTTAAACCGCATTTAGTCTGCGCTTATATAGTCAGATTGGAAGGAACAGAGACAGTCTCTTAGGAAGGGTGTCAAGTGAATTTTTACCTACATTTTTAAGTAGATGGTTTTTGCGTTTATTTATGGTGGGTTTGAATGTTATAGTATTCAGTCTACCTACAAGAACCTTGTGGCCACTAATGCCCTGTATATGTCATGGTGCTCCCTGTTTGGTCAATATTCTATGTTGCTAAGAGGTCAAGTATGTTTTAGCAACCATTTACACTTCGACTGGTCTCTTTTTCGTCAAAATAATTTGCTGAGAAAGTATCCTGAAATGTTTGGACACCAGGTGAGGAGAGTAATTAACAACATAAGAATTTCCAAAAATTATTTTTTAATATTGCTTTTGTATATTTTTTCTTTGGTACAGTCAGTTTTTATAAAACCCCTTTGACCAAAACATTAATCATACTAGCCCAGATCATGGGCCTAAATCGATCAAAGATTACTATACACAAATATTCCAAAACACAGATGGACGCATGCGTCCTTTAAACAGAATGGGAATTTACTCTAACAGCATCAAAGCCCTTAGGCAAAATGTGTGTTTGCTTTAACAGAATAAAAGTGTAGTTTATCAACACGTGATACATGTCACCTTGTACAAAGACAAAATTTAACTAAACTGAATCAAAGATACCAAACAGCCGAACGTAAGGTACATCACTCCTAAGGAACTGCTTAAACAGAGCCAATAGAGACCAAGTGGATAAGCGTGACGCAAGTCACTTTTAAGAAAACAGAAGTTTACTTACACGGAATTAAAAAACATAATATAGGTTAGACGTGACGTACGTCACTCCATGGTTTAAAGAAACACAGCTCTTTTAATTAATATATCACAAATTATACACTAACAGGCAGTGAGGTGCTGTGCCATTGAAAGGAGTAAGTCTTCTCTCATTATTCTTATTAAATGATTTATATCCGTGTGAGGCATGGAAAATAACATAACACCGCCCGCGCCTGGAAAGGATGGTACGAGCAACCCGTAACAGCCAAGGATCTCTGTAAGACACGCAACGGTAAATGTCAAATATAACGCAAACACTAAAGCAATCTGTCAAAATTTTGGAATAGTCACCATTCCGCACGAGAGCCTTAGTAATAAAGACTTAATGCCAATGCTGTTTCTATGTTTCTGTCCACCTCCTTCTCGCATCCGTCGGCCGTCGTAATTTAGTATATTATTTATTGGTAATGTTAATTGGTGCCGACTTACGTCGTGGGCCTTAATGAAACTGATATTTCATTTAATTTTGATTTACAATTTAATGTTTTTGTGAAGTTCTCCTTTTTTTTAACAAGATTAAACTTGAGTGGAAATTATTTTTTACGTTAATGAACGTTAGACTCACTGAATCTTAAAGTATGAACGTATAAGCTGAACAATGGAATAAACTTTTCATATTAATTTATTCGGCTAGTCAGTTCACTTAAAAGCAAAAAATCTTTAGTTATTAATTACAATTGCGGCCCACACACGCGCGAGGGTATTTCTTCTTACCTCCGTTAACTATTGCATTGTAGTCGGAGTCCTGGCTCTGGCTCTCGGCTGTGGCACTGAAAATAAGAATCTTAAAGGTACGTATTTTCTGCAACGTCAAGCGGCTGTGGAGAAAAATGTGTATTATGTTAATAGCGGGCGAGTTTTTCGCTTCCGCTAATTTTTATAAGTTAATATCGCCACGTAATGGCGTCGTTGGCTGCATCGGCCGCTGCGTTGGTGCACTGTTAATTACTTGAATGCAGGTTAATTCAAGGAAGGCGGACATGAAATCGGGATCACCTCTTACAAATTAAAAGTGCACAATAATATTAAATCAATATATTATCTGCTTAATTAGTACAAATATGCTTACATTTGCCACCACTCGCAAGATGTCCGTCTACACGCAACCAAGGCAAGAGAAGAAGTGAAGACGACTAAACAATTAACAAAAGAGTGTATCTTGTCGTCTCTTTAGATCATTTTGTTATATTTCTTTGCCCTCGAAACTTACACAGCGAAATTATTATAATACGGATACATGAGAAAAATGTATATTATTCAGTTTTTAAATGTCTCTTCTTTATAAATACTGTTTAAGTCTTTTCTTATTATTTCGCTGGGGACGCTATATCCTGTAGACTGATTCACGAGGAAGGTTTTGTTTATATAATTTATTACCACTATACCTGACATCTCGAACGGCTGTTGATACCGCTACACGTGTGTAGCTGGGGCAGGCCAGTAGCATTGACAAGTTACAGTCAGTTTCTTCCAAAGAAGATACAATTCGTTCAAGTTGCTTCAGTATCACGTAACGTGTCGCAGTATCCACACTAACAATGTATTCACAAGGAATACTTAAGTTCATGCCTGGTCTCAGAAATTTGACGCGCTTTTGTTCATTTTTAGCATATATTACATCAAATAAGCTTCCCTAGCTCACACTTCAACCAAGAATAATCTCTTGGCAAATTATGTTATTAATTGATGGACAAATTCTTCCATGGTAGAGGCAGGCAACCATTCAGATTTCGCACAACTTTGAAATACAGAAAGGTCTTGATAGCACAGTTCTTTATTAAGCTTTACGCGTTTCGTGGAATAAACTGTGCAAGGAAATTAACAACAGCAAATATGTACATAATACCGTTAATATGTATCTTAGTACTCAATATATAGAAATTCCAGTTAGTATCGTACTTACTTTGATATCAATCTTTCGTACAAAGCTCACGAAAGTGAGCACATAGACGGAATACAATACAGATCTCATTTCATGTAGTCATATTTGACATTGTCGGTGTTTATTCGAATAGAACCTGTGCCAAACTGAGTGTGGCGATTAAGCTACCAAGAAATAAACGAAGACCAGTAGGTGGCGTCAGAATTAACCATAGAAACCAAGTCAAAGAGTAACTTCACAAACAACTATGCACAGCGATTAAGTACATGTCACAACCTCGTGAACAACTTGACAAAGATACATTTATTCTACTTTTTTGGAAGAGTAATTCAAACACTGGCAGCATGAAATGTGCATCGCTAGACAGCCTCGTGAACAACGGTGCGGGGATAGTCGTTAGTAAATAATCAGAACAGAAGACATGTTTTCAACTTATAAGTACTGTGTCACAGTATAAACATAAAACCGATATAGACAAGAAATAAAATATAAGTTATGAAGGAATACATTTACAGCCATCCTAAGTAAAATGTTACGTAAGCATCGCCAAATGTAGTCATATTACAACAGACGAACATATAATAAATGACATATAACAGAATCATTTAGGTGGGCTCAGATTACTGGCTACAACTTGAAATAAAAAGGAACAATTATACAGTAAAGGAGTTTTTTGTATTTTTTAACTTAATTGCATAGTATGAGATCGTGTAACTTTCCAGCTGTTAGGAGTTTAAACTACCACAAACTGAAATTTAACACGAAAATGACAATCTGTGATCATTACAACAGTCGAAAAAATAATGGATGACATACAATTTAACCATTTAGGTAACCCTAAGTGAGTGGCAACAATTTGAAATAAAATACAGACTAATGTTACAATTATTTCTTTATTATATATTAAAAAACATAAAGGTATAATACCAATATAGATAACAGCTCAGCTTGAAGCAGATACAAGAGGATATCCAAAAAACATCGTAGCATATTGTGGCTGAGGGTGTAAACTTATCATCATTGATTGACAAAAACTGATGCCCAGGTATCCGGAATGCTGAAATAGTGGTCATACTATTTCAGAATTTGTGAATTCCGTTTGGACATATAGTTTTACGGAATTCGATACGAATGTGTATAATAGCATGGAAATGTAGAATTATATATAACGATGTAAGTTCTTTGAATTCTTAGCTACATGTAGTATAACTATATTCGATACGAGTAGTTACATTTCCTGTGGCCATAGATGAAACGCATGGCGAGGATTCATACGCGTGTTGCGATAAAATTGTAAAGTAAATCAAATGAATAACATGAAGTACTAATGTTGTCGAAATTTTAAGTATCGAAGCACCATGTATTGTCTGTAATTAAAGGAGCTACACAGCGAGGCAGGTACATTGTGGTAGCGGTCTGTGAGAACAGCGGCTGAATTTTTTGAGGTCGAGTGCATCTACCCCCTGCACCCGTTCCCTTCATACGCGTTTCTGTCTCAGGGCTTCGTTTAGATACAAGTGACTTTTGCACTGTAACGTAAGCATCTCACGTAACAATGAAGGAATGTGGCAAACACCACCTCATTCATTGCCGTCTGGTTCCCAAGATCACCTGGCATCCCACGAATGCGATAAGGAACGTCTTATCTGGCAGACGGCAATGCCGGCTTCCAGAAGGAATTCAAGCTACTGCGTTATTAGAGTGGTGTAACGGCAGACTAACCTTTGGTTCCTGAAGGCACTAGCAACCTTTTAAGTAGTTGCAGGGGCAACAGTCCAGATGACTGATTGATGTGAACCTTTAATATTAGCCAATATGGCCTTACTGGTGCTGCAAACGTTTGAAACCCAGGGAAAAAATAGAATCGCTTTTTTACCGAGGGCATTCAGCTTATCTGTATGGTTAAACGATGATATAATCCTCATCGGGAAAATATTACAGAGGTAAAATAGTCTCTATTGGGATCTCCGGCCACGGACCACTCAGGTGGATGTCTTTGTCACGAGAAACAAAGACGGCATTCTACGGGTCGGAGCGTGGAATGTTAGATCCTGTAACTGAGTAGCCAGGTAGGAAGGTTAGGGAATTTAAAAAGGGACATGGACAGATTGAAGTTGGATGTAGAGTGAATTAGCCAACTACTGTTGCAAGAAGAATAAGTTTTCTGATGAGGTAAATATAGTATTATAAATCCAAAATCAAATAGGAGCAATGCGAGAATGGATCCAATAATGAATAAGAGAACTGGAATGAGTATCAGCTACTATGAACAGCGTAGATAACGTATTACCGTGGGCAAAATAGACCCAATGTCAACACTCGCCAGAGTAATACAAGTTTATATCCCAAATAGCTCCACCGACATGAAGAGATTGGAAGAATTAATGAAGAAATAAAATCAGTTATCCTGAGAGTTATGGAAGAGGAAAATTTAATTGTGATAGACGGCTGAAATTCGATAGCGGGAAAAGGTTCAAAATGGTTCAGATAGCTCTGAGCACTATGGGACTAAACATCTGAGGTCATCAGTCCCCTAGAAGTTAGAACTACTTAAACCTAAGGTCATCACACACATCCATGCCCGAGGCAGGATTCGAACATGCGACCGTAGCGTCGCGTGGTTCCAGACTGAAGCGCCTAGAACCGCTCGGCCACAGCGGCCGGTGCAGGAAAAGGAAGAGGGGGAAAATAGTAGGAGAACGTGAACTGGGGGAAGGAACGAAAGAGGAAGCAGCCTGGTAGAATTATGCACGGAGCATAATCATCGCTATCACTTGGTTTAGTAACCATGTAAGAAGATTTTATACGTGGGGGAGAATCTGGAAGGTTTCAAAAAGATCGAACAGAATGTTTCAAAACCCGACGACAAAACTGCAGGAATGGATTCCTCTTATAACCAGAAAAAAAAAGTTTAGTAAACATGGGTTCAGACATGCATACCTTAACAACTATTAGCAATTCTTCATCTTCAATACTGTGAAACAAATCTCTTCTACTGCAAGCCCTTTGCTTTCCATAGTTTGGGAGTAGGTAGTATGGACCAAAAAACAAGAAAAAGTGTCCAGTAAAAATGGGCTTGAACGATTACATTGAGACATATGATCACTTGTTCAGTAGAAGAGCTGCGTCTCACAGTTGCGCAGATCAACAAGAGCTCATAACTACTAAGGTGCGCGTTTTAGAGCCCACGTTTAATGAACAGATTCCTCGACTTGCGCCATAGGGTGGTGGGGTTTCGGGTTCCGCTGGATAGGTCAGGAGTCCACTACACGCAACAAGCGGCTACACGGGTAGCAGGGGTTGTGTGGCGTGGGCTGGGCGGTTTTTTAGGTTAGATGGCCTCGGGCAAGTGCAGAAAGGGCAACAGCCTCAACGGGTGCGGGGCAAAGTCAGGACATGCGGGGACCAAGCAGCAATCGGTATTGTAATTGTAAACTGTCGAAGCTGCGTTGGTAAAGTACCGGAACTTCAAGCGCTGATAGAAAGCACCGAAGCTGAAATCGTTATAGGTACAGAAAGCTGGCTGAAGCCAGAGATAAATTCTGCCGAAATTTTTACAAAGGCACAGACGGTGTTTAGAAAGGATAGATTGCATGCAACCGGTGGCGGAGTGTTCGTCGCTGTTAGTAGTAGTTTATCCTGTAGTGAAGTAGAAGTGGATAGTTCCTGTGAATTATTATGGGTGGAGGTTACACTCAACAACCGAGCAAGGTTAATAATTGGCTCCTTTTACCGACCCCCCGACTCAGCAGCATTAGTGGCAGAACAACTGAGAGAAAATTTGGAATACATTTCACATAAATTTTCTCAGCATGTTATGGTCTTAGGTGGAGATTTCAATTTACCAGATATAGACTGGGACACTCAGATGTTTAGGACGGGTGGTAGGGACAGAGCATCGAGTGACATTATACTGAGTGCACTATCCGAAAATTACCTCGAGCAATTAAACAGAGAACCGACTCGTGGAGATAACATCTTGGACCTACTGATAACAAACAGACCCGAACTTTTCGACTCTGTAAGTGCAGAACAGGGAATCAGTGATCATAAGGCCGTTGCAGCATCCCTGAATATGGAAGTTAATAGGAATATAAAAAAAGGGAGGAAGGTTTATTTGTTTAGCAAGAGTAATAGAAGGCAGATTTCAGACTACCTAACAGATCAAAACGAAAATTTCTGTTCCGACACTGACAATGTTGAGTGTTTATGGAAAAAGTTCAAGGCAACCGTTAAATGCGTTTTAGACAGGTACGTGCCGAGCAAAACTGTGAGGGACGGGAAAAACCCACCGTGGTACAACAACAAAGTTAGGAAACTACTGCGAAAGCAAAGAGAGCTTCACTCCAAGTTTAAACGCAGCCAAAACCTCTCAGACAAACAGAAGCTAAACGATGTCAAAGTTAGCGTAAGGAGGGCTATGCGTGAAGCGTTCAGTGAATTCGAAAGTAAAATACTAGGTACCGACTTGACAGAAAATCCTAGGAAGTTCTGGTCTTACGTTAAATCAGTAAGTGGCTCGAAACATCATGTCCAGACACTCTGGGATGATGATGGCATTGAAACAGAGGATGACAAGCGTAAAGCTGAAATACTAAACACCTTTTTCCAAAGCTGTTTCACAGAGGAAGACCGCACTGCAGTTCCTTCTCTAAATCCTCGCACCAACGAAAAAATGGCTGACATTGAAATAAGTGTCCAAGGAATAGAAAAGCAACTGGAATCACTCAACAGAGGAAAGTCCACTGGACCTGACGGGATACCAATTCGATTCTACACAGAGTACGCGAAAGAACTTGCCCCCCTTCTAACAGCCGTGTACCGCAAGTCTCTAGAGGAACAGAAGGTTCCAAATGATTGGAAAAGAGCACAGGTAGTCCCAGTCTTCAAGAAGGGTCGTCGAGCAGATGCGCAAAACTATAGACCTATCTCTCTGACGTCGATCTGTTGTAGAATTTTAGAACATGTCTTTTGCTCGAGTATCATGTCGTTTTTGGAAACTCAGAATCTACTATGTAGGAATCAACATGGATTCCGGAAACAGCGATCGTGTGAAACCCAACTCGCATTATTTGTTCATGAAACCCAGAAAATATTAGATACAGGCTCCCAGGTAGATGCCATTTTCCTTGACTTCCGGAAGGCGTTCGATACAGTTCCGCACTGTCGTCTGATAAACAAAGTAAGAGCCTACGGAATATCAGACCAGCTGTGTGGCTGGATTGAAGAGTTTTTAGCAAACAGAACACAGCATGTTGTTCTCAATGGAGAGACATCTACAGACGTTAAAGTAACCTCTGGCGTGCCACAGGGGAGTGTTATGGGACCATTGCTTTTCACAATATATATAAATGACCTAGTAGATAGTGTCGGAAGTTCCATGCGGCTTTTCGCGGATGATGCTGTAGTATACAGAGAAGTTGCAGCATTAGAAAATTGTAGCGAAATGCAGGAAGATCTGCAGCGGATAGGCACTTGGTGCAGGGAGTGGCAACTGACCCTTAACATAGACAAATGTAATGTATTGCGAATACATAGAAAGAAGGATCCTTTATTGTATGATTATATGATAGCGGAACAAACACTGGTAGCAGTTACTTCTGTAAAATATCTGGGAGTATGCGTGCGGAACGATTTGAAGTGGAATGATCATATAAAATTAATTGTTGGTAAGGCGGGTACCAGGTTGAGATTCATTGGGAGAGTCCTTAGAAAATGTAGTCCATCAACAAAGGAGGTGGCTTACAAAACACTCGTTCGACCTATACTTGAGTATTGCTCATCAGTGTGGGATCCGTACCAGATCGGGTTGACGGAGGAGATAGAGAAGATCCAAAGAAGAGCGGCGCGTTTCGTCACAGGGTTATTTGGTAACCGTGATAGCGTTACGGAGATGTTTAACAAACTCAAGTGGCAGACTCTGCAAGAGAGGCGCTCTGCATCGCGGTGTAGCTTGCTCGCCAGGTTTCGAGAGGGTGCGTTTCTGGATGAGGTATCGAATATATTGCTTCCCCCTACTTATACCTCCCGAGGAGATCACGAATGTAAAATTAGAGAGATTAGAGCGCGCACAGAGGCTTTCAGACAGTCGTTCTTCCCGCGAACCATACGCGACTGGAACAGGAAAGGGAGATAATGACAGTGGCACGTAAAGTGCCCTCCGCCACACACCGTTGGGTGGCTTGCGGAGTATAAATGTAGATGTAGATGTAGAACAGTTCTTTTTCTTGTTTTGATCCATACTATCTTCTCCAAAAATATGAAAAGCAAAGAGCTTGCAATAGAAGAGATGACCTTCATATCCGAGACGCGGGACGCCAGTTATGCCGCCGCGTTTCCTACAGCCGCCACCGCCGGCAGAGAAAAGTTGTCACGACTAATTACGCCACTGCCAATCAGATTCATATCTGTATATAGTTTTACACTCATAACTACTGTTAGCTACTGACGGTGAAAATACACCAACGAAGTTTTGTATTTTTATACTGTTTGATATTAAATGTAGACTCAATTAATATTTGAATTCTCTGTTCACGAACAGCATCTGTTCCTCTCTCCTGTATCCACTAAAGAACCACAGAGTGTGCGAAGGAAATCATACCAGAGAGAATCAAAACGTTAAAAAGAAAAGGCCTAGTAGAAATCCTTGGATAACATAGCGTTACGTTTCAAGTGGATAATGTTTGAACGAAATTGTACTGGTGGCCTCAAAGGAAGGTCCTTCAGAAAAACTTTGTTTGTATTTTAGACTAAGTGAACACAACTTTCAACAGAAACTCTGCGTTAACACGTAGCGCTTCAGGCAAATAGAAATTTATTTATTTACTTATTTTAAGATAAAAGAACTTGGGTAAGCTTGTTAAACTGTAAATAGGCTGTACTGTTTCGGTGGAAACTAATGTGTTTGCTTTTAAGAAAATTACCGACTCCCGTACTTTTGAACAATTTCACCAGATATTTTCCTTTCTGAGATTCTAAGGACACTGTTAGAGACAAAAAATTCAGGCTAAGTGATGAATGTCTACGATGCATTGCTTCCGGTCCAATGGTCGCCTCTGGAGTTTCTCGGTATCTAACTAATGTAACACTCCAAGAAACCCCAAAAAGAATGTCATGATAATTTAAAATAGGGAACAGTGTTATTCTGATAGATACGACAACTTTGACACTAATATAACACCTTAAAGTTTTGATGAACACCAATTTCAATAATTACTGAGCATATCATGATGTAAAGGTTGTTGTTGTTGTTGTCTTCAGTCCTGAGACTGGTTTGATGCAGCTCTCCTTGCTACTCTATCTTGTGCAAGCTTCTTCACCTCCCAGTACTTACTGCAACCTACATCCCTCTAAATCTGTTTAGTGTATTCTTCTCTCGGTCGCCCTCTACGATTTTTACCCTCCAAGCTGCCCTCCAATGCTAAATTTGTGATCCCTTGATGCCTCAGAACATGTCCTACCAACCGGTCCCTTCTTCTTGTCAAGTTGTGCCACAAACTCCTGTTCTCCACAATTCTATTCAATTCCTCCTCATTAGTTATGTGATCTACCCATCTAATCTTCAGCATTCTTCTGTAGCACCACATTTCGAAAGCTTCTATTCTCTTCTTATCCAAACAGTTTATCGTCAATGTTTCACTTCCATACATAGCAACACTCTATACAAATATTTTCAGAAACGATTTCCTGACGCTTTCATCTATACTCGATGTTAACAAATTTCTCTTGTTTGGATTTTAATACCTACTCCGAATTTTTCTTTTGTTTCCTTTACTGCTTGCTCAGTATACAGATTGAATAACATCGAGGAGAGGCTACAACCCTGTCTCACTCCCTTCCCAACCACTGCTTCCTTTTCATACCCCTCGACTCTTATAACTGCCATCTGGTTTGTGTACAAATTGTAAATAGTCTTTCGATCCCGTATTTTACCCCTGCCACCTTTAGAATTTGAAAGAGAGTATTCCAGTCAACATTGTCAAAAGCTTTCTCTAAGTCTACAAATGCTAGGGACGTAGGTTTGCCTTTACACTTTCTTCTAAGATAAGTCGTAGAGTCAGTATTGCCTCAGGTGTTCCAGTATTTCTACGGAATCCAAACTGATCTTCCCCGAGGTCGTCTTCAACCAGTTTTTCCATTCGTCTGTAAAGAATTCGCGTTAGTATTTTGCAGCTGTGACTTATTAAACTGATAGTTCGGTAATTCTCACATCTCTCAACACCTGCTTTCTTTGCGATTGGAATTACTACATTCTTCTCGAAGTCTGAGGGTATTTCGCCTGTCTCATACATCTTGCTCACAAGATGGTAGAGTTTTGTCAGGAATGGCTCTCCCAAGGCCGTCAGTAGTTCTAATGGAATGTTGTCTACTCCCGGGGACTTGTTTCGACTCAGGTCTTTCAGTGCTCTGTCAAACTCATCACGCAGTATCGTATCTCCCATTTCATCTTGATCTACATTCTCTTCCATTTCCATAATATTGTCCAGATTGGAAACATATAATGAAAGATGGTGCCTCGTGTGATTCTTAAATATGCCCTGAACTACAGAAAACACAAGTCAAATGAAAACGCCCTTCGAAAGGAATTCAAAAAGCCTAAAAAGTCCAGTGCCGAGTAATTGTGAGAGTTGCGGCAGCATCGGAAAGGAAACGAAACAACGGCGCAAACCAGAATAGCTGTCCAACTTCTAGCCGGCCTGTCGGGCATACAGCCACCAACGACTGTCCAGATTAGCGATTTATCTATTCTGTAACCATTACTCCGAAGACTTCCGGCATAAGAAGTCACCCTCAATCTGCCAACGGGCTTGACAAAGAGGGCGGAGGTGCGGACGGAGGTTCAGGGCACTCTCTTGCCCTTGGGGTGGGAAACCGTCCCTAAAGGCGGAAGAATCAGCAATAATCAACGGCACGAGGGTGCAGAATGCAGTGGAAACCCCTGCATTAAAGACACATAACGTGTATCCACAGGGCATATGGCCTGTAATTCAAAAAGTGTCATGATGATCTCTCCATTGGTAAAAGATTCCGGAATAGTCCCCCTTTCGGCTATACGGGAGGGGACTGCCAAGGGGGAGGTGACCATGAGAAAAAGATTGAGTAATCAACGAAAAGATAACGATCGGCAAATCGGAGCGTGGAATGTCTGAAACTGGAAAGTAGTAGGGAAGCTAGAAAATCTGAAAAGGGAAAAGCAAAGACTCAATCTAGATGTAGTAGGGGTCAGTGAAGTGAAATGTAAAGAAGACAAGGATTTATGATCAGAGAGTATAGCGTAATATCAACAGCAGCAGAAAATGGTATAACAGAAGTGGGATTCGTCATGAATAGAAAGGTAGGACAAAGAGTGTGTTATAGTGAACAGTTCAGTGATAGGGTTGTTATTGTCAGAATCGATAGAAAACCATCACCTACAACGATTGTTCAGGTATACATGCCGACGTCGCAAGTTGAAGATGAAGAGACAGGGAAAGTACATGAGGATATTGAAATGGTAATACAGTACATAAAGGGGGATGAAAATGTAATAGTCTTGGGGACTGGCATGCAGTTGTAGGGTAAGGAGTAGAAGAAAAGGTTACACGAGAATATGGGCTTGGGACAAGAAATGAGAGAGAAGAAAGACTAATTGAGTTCTGTACAGGTTTCAGCTAGTAATAGCAAATATTATGTTCAAGAATCACAAAAGAGGAGGTATACTTGAAAAAGGCCAGGTGATGCGGGAAGATTTCGGTTAGATTACATCATGGTCAGACAGAGATTCGAAATCAGATACTAAATTGTAAGGTGTACCCTGGAGCAGATGTAGACTCAGATCGCAATGTAGTAGTGATGAAAAGTAGGCTGAAGTTCAAGAGATTAGTCAGGAAGAATTAATACGCAAAGACGTGGGATACAGAAGTGCTAAGAGACAACGAGACACGGTTGAAGTTCTATAAGGCTATAGATACAGCAATAAGGAATAGCTCAGTAAGCAGTACAGTTGAAGAGGAATGGACATTTCTAAAAAGGGCCATCACAGAAGTTGGGAAGGAAAACATAGGTACAAAGTAGGTAATTGCGAAGAAACCATGGGTACCAGAAGAAATTCTTCAATTGATCGATGAAAGGAGGAAGTACAAAAATCTTCCGGGAAATTCAGGAATACAGAAATACAATAGGAAGTGCACCGAAGCTAAGACGAAACGGCTGCATGAAAAATGTGAAGACATCTGAAAAGAAATGACTGTCGGAAGGAAAGACTCAGCATACAGGAAACTCCAGACAACATTCGGTGACATTAACAGCAAGGGTGGTAACATTAAGTGTGCAACGGCAATTCCACTGTTAAATGCACAGGGGGTAACGGATAGGTGGAAAGAATACATGGAAAGCCTCTATGAGGAGGAAGATTTGTCTGATGTGATAGAAAAGAAACAAGAGTCGATTTAAAAGAGACAGGGGGCCCACTATTAGAATCAGAATTTAAGAAAGCTTTGGAGGATACAAAATAAAATAAGGCAGAAGGGATAGATAACATTCCATCAGAATTTCTAAAATCATTGGGGGAAGTGGCAATAAAACGACTGTTGACAATTGTATGTAGAATCTATGAGTCTGGCGCCATAGCATCTGACTTTCACAAAAATATCGTCCACACAATTCCGAAGACTGCAAGAGCTAACAAGTGGGAGAATTATCGCACAATCATCTTTAAAGCTCATCCCCGCAAGTTGCTGACAAATACAAAAGAATGGAAAAGAAAATTGAGAACGTGTTGGATGACGATCAGTTTTGCTTCAGGAAAGGTAAAGGCACCAGAGAGGCAAATCTGACGTTGCGGTTGATAATGAAAGCAACACCAAAGAAAAAATCAAGACACGTTCATAGGATTTGTCGACCTGGAAAAAGCGTTCGACAGTGTAAAATGGTGGAAGATGTTCCAGATTCTGAGAAAAATAGGGATAAGCTATAGGCAGAGACGGGTGATATACAATATGTACAAGAGCCAAGAGAGAAGAATAAGAGTGGACGACCAAGAACGAAGTGCTCGGATTAAAAAGGGTGGAAGACAGGGATGCATTCTCCCCTATTGTTCAATCTGTACATCGAAGAAGTAATGTTGGAAATAAAAGAAAGGTTCAGGAGTGGAATTAAAATTGAAGGTGAAAGGATATCAATGATACGAATTGCTGATGACATTACTGTCCTGAGTGAAAGTGAAGAAGAATTGAATGATCTGCTGAACGGAATGAACAGTCTAATGAGTACACAGTATGGTTTGAGAGTAAATCGGAGAAAGACGAAGGTAATGAGAAGTAGTAGAAATGAGAACAGCGAGAAACTTAACATCAGGATTGATGGTCACGAAGTCAATGAAGTAAAGGAATTCTGCTACCTAGGCAGCAAAATAACCAATGTCGGACGGAGCAAGGAGGACATCAAAAGCAGACTAGCACTGGCAAAAGGGGCATTCCTGGCCAAGAGAAATCTACTAGTATCTAACATAGCCCTTAATTTGAGGAAGAAAATTCTGAGAATGTACATCTGGAGCAAAGTGTTGGATGGTAGTGAAACGTGGACTGTAGGGAAACCGGAACAGAAGAGAATCGAAGAGTTGAGATGTGGTGCTAGAGACGAATGTTGAAAAGTAGGTGGACTGATAAGGTAAGAAATGAGGAAGTTCTGCGCAGAATCGGAGAGGAAAGGAAAATGTGGAAAACACTGACAAGGAAAAGGGACAGGATGATAGGACGTCTGTTAAGACATCAGGGAGTGACTTCCATGATACTAGAGGGAACTGTAGAGGGCAAAAACTGTAGAGGAAGACAGAGATTGGAATACGTCAAGCAAATAATTGAGGACGTAGGTTGCAAGTGTTACTCTGAGATGAAGAGGTTGGCACAGGAGAGGAATTCGTGGCGGGCCGCATCAAACCAGTGGGAAAAAAAAGCCTTATTGTACTTTGAGTAACCATTGTATAAGACAGATTGATAATTAAGTTACTTATAAAAGGGAAATACCGTGTGATTTTATCCCACCGTTTCCACGAAGAATCTACGCTACAAACCCAAACTGTGCACACATACTTTTTTCTCTTTGAAAAATCTGTTAAACAGTACAACATTCGCCCGCATTAGCAAGAGAACGTTTTATTGGTTTCCATATAATGCATCTATATTTTGAAATAAATGAATCTAGCTCCGCCATAAGTTATAAGTTGCATTGAGAAATAAGTTATTTTTTATGGTGACTAGTTTCGGCACCTTGTGTCCATTTTCAAACCATCCTACAACGAAAATTGTCATCCACTTCAAATATTCTGTTCCAGCCGTCTTATCGCGTCGACGATAAATGGCTGCAGCCCTGGATCCCAATGCTTCCATGTCAACTATTTCCCGCATTCCTCTTGCTGCCACCTACTCGTTCCCACATACAAGAATTATCCAGTACCAAATAGAAGACACGCTAGTGCCAGAAAAATAGTGCATTTTCACTATGTGTTGACAACTGTACTACATTTGAAAGCAATTTTTACAATATGTGTCTAGAAGTGATGTCATGAGCGTATGGGCAAAAGTGACACAAAATCGATAAAATTACAAAAACTGGCCGAAAATACATATAACTTGAGAATAAATAGCTCGGAGCACTTGCATGTCTTCTGCTTAATCTTGACATGGAAGCATCGGGATCCAGGGAAACAGTCGTCTTTCGTCGACAGCGATAAGACGGCTGGAACAGGATGTTGAACGTGGGTGACCAGCAAATGTAGAGCAATAAATTTATATTTGTCAGATCACAGCCCCACGTGTTACTCCAAAGTTAATGGCGATTTTTATAAAGTGTCCTTAGCTAAAGAGCGTTGTATTACCAGCTAGGGGACAGCAACACACAACTACGTGTTTGATCCTGTTCAGGACAGCTTAGATGTTTTAAACCTGAACAATAAATATTTAACATGTGCTTCTGGATTCCGTGTTTGGTCCTGTTCAGGACAGCTTAGATGTTTTAAACCTGAACAAGAAATATTTACCATGTGCTTCTCTGTGCTCTCCACCAATCATAATCACTCAGTGGCACCTAACAAATATCTTATGGAACAGTTACTGTATGGTTTTTTAACAACATTCTTCTGTATAACTACTGAGATAAAAGTTATACATGCAAGTTGACTGCTGTCTTTGATGCTTTCCTGAGAAAAAGAACCATCTGCCTCCAAACTGACTTGCATCTGCGTTAAAGGATGATATAAAGTGGATGGAGTGATCGGTTGAGATGGAGATGTGACAAGGTATGTTTTAATGGTAGACTGATGATGCATTCTAGACAGAGAGGGAGATGTTGCCGCAGGTCATTCATTGTGCATTTAACAATTTTTTTTCTGTTGTTGTCTCGGGGTGTATCACCTGTGTGGTATAATCTGTATCGTCCGCAGCTCGTGGTCGTGCGGTAGCGTTCTCGCTTCCCGCGCCCGGGTTCCCGGGTTCGATTCCCGGCGGGGTCAGGGACTTTCTCTGTCTCGTGATGACTGGGTGTTGTGTGATGTCCTTAGGTTAGTTAGGTTTAAGTAGTTCTAAGTTCTAGGGGACTGATGATTATAGATGTTAAGTCCCATAGTGCTCAGAGCCATTTGAACCATATAATCTGTATCCGACTTGTATTCAACTGCATGTTCTGTGTGTGACTTAGAGCACTATCTACCTGCGATAGTTAATAGCAAAACTCTCTGTAACACAGTCAGCAGAGAATTTCCAACACATGGGTGATGAAGCATGTCCCGACACCCTCCTCTAGATGAACGAAGATGTATGCGACATACTCCAATCCCCTGCCGCATCTTGGACAAAAATCGAGTATTCAGTTTCATAACTACAGTGATTCTAAGCCAGTGGCAGGTGTTTGTGAGGTATTGCAACCCCTGTGTATACATCTGCTTGACAGATATCCCGTTTACGGAGTTAGTGGCAGCATGGCGTGTAATTTCACTCGTCAAACCCCAAAGATATGTGTTTGTCTGTTTCCTTGTAAGAGGCATTCCCCATTGCTGTCGATCGTTTTATAGGGCTGATGCGAGCATAGTATATATCGTTGAATAGTGATTAGATGTGAACAGTGGGTGCTATATACTCCTGGAAAGCTATATTGTGAATGTACCACAAACACTCCTTTTTTTGTAGAGGGAAGTAGTATTATGATCTTCAAATTTGTCACCACAGTGTGGAAGTATGTCAGATGTTGTATACAGGGTGTTACAAAAAGGTACGGCCAAACTTTCAGGAAACATTTCCTCACACACAAACAAAGAAAATACGTTACGTGGACATGTGTCCGGAAACGCTTACTTTCCATGTTAGAGCTTATTTTATTACTTCTCTTCAAATCACATTAATCATGGAATGGAAACATACAGCAACAGAACGTACAAGCATGACTTCAAACCCTTTGTTACAGGAAATGTTCAAAATGTCCTCCGTTAGCGAGGATACATGCATCCACCCTCCGTCGCATGGAATCCCTGACGCGCTGATGCAGCCCTGGAGAATGGCGTATTGTATCACAGCCGTCCACAATACGAGCACGAAGAGTCTCTACATTTGGTACCGGGGTTGCGTAGACAAGAGCTTTCAAATGCCCCCATAAATGAAAGTCAAGAGGGTTGAGGTCAGGAGAGCGTGGAGGCCATGGAATTGGTCCGCCTCTACCAATCCATCGGTCACCGAATCTGTTGTCGAGAAGCATACGAACACTTCGACTGAAATGTGCAGGAGCTCCATCGTGCATGAACCACATGTTGTGTCGTACTTGTAAAGGCACCGAAGTCAACATTACCTTCCCTCAATTGGGCCAACTGGCGGTGAATCGAGGAAGTACAGTACATACTGACGAAACTAAAATGAGCTCTAACATGGAAATTAAGCGTTTCCGGACACATATCCACATAACATCTTTTCTTTATTTGTGTGTGAGGGATGTTTCCTGAAATTTTGGCCGTACCTTTTTGTAACACCCTGTATATAAAGTTCCCAGATTGGGTCTTAACGACTATCTCTCCTTTCAGGAGGGTACACCAAGAACAAAAATTACACAGAAACTGCATTCCAATCCTTATGCAGGATGACAAATGCACTAACAATCTGGAATCTAGCTAGTGCCCAAGAGTCAGACAGAAAATAAACAGTCTACGGTCTACACAGATAGCTCAATAAATGAAGCTTCGCTTCAGATCATCATCTACTTTGTTGGCTCAATGACGGGAACTGCACTTGTTGTCACTGCATTTGCTTAAAAATTTGTTCTTCCAGAAGAGATGTTTGCCCTCTCTGCACATGTGACTGACAGGGACGTGGTTGGCGGTACTGCAGCGGCTTCTGTCTATGGTTTGCGAGGCTCTTCGCTCCCGGTACATCTCCTGGTGACTTGTCGGTAACTCAGATGTCCAGCAATTTCGTGGCTATGTGCATGAGCGGCGCCGTTCCATGCCTGTGCAGCATAGTTGTAGCGTGGGTTGCCGATGGTGTCCCTGGGCACCAGAACAATTCCTTCCCTCCATCGATGCGTTGAGGCACCGGCAGCCACCTATGGCCTCGATAAAGTCAGAGTTTCTGCCAGTCTAGGTGGAGGGGTCAGGGTCCACATCCAATGGAGTCAGGTGGATGGTGTATTGACTTGCAGCATACATTGGAGGATCCTGCGCTGGTGTATCAACTGGGCAAGCTACACCCACCTCATCACGGAAACCTAGAATGGAGAAAGGTGTTATAGAACCTGTCGGCGGGTCTGGTCCACGATATGTCTGAACGTGGTTGAGATGTCAGTGGAAGCGACCTTTCTGAAGGAGCTGGACTTCGACCATCACCTGACCGAGTGACACGAGAATGGTGGAGGGCTGCCACAATGGACGGCCATGACCAAAGATCCGCATTCATACTGGATCCTGTGGAGAAAAACGTTGTCATCGATTAGCTGCAGATGGCGAGGGTCTGGCCTGGGGATGCATCAAAGAGAGCTGTGATCAACGTTGCTGGCCATGCAACTTCTCTGCCAATGAGGATCGACCCTGAGGTGATGCCCTGTATGATGAGAGGAAAAGTGTCAAGGCATCTTCAATGGAGTGTTGCTGAACCAGCTTCTCCATTTGAGACATGAAGGTTCACACTAACCACTCAGCCATAGCATTGGAGGCAGGGTGAAATGGTGCAGTGTGGAGTATAGTGATGACATTTGAGGAACAGAAAACCTGGAACTCAGCTGGTGTAAATTGGGGTCCATTGTCTCATACCAATGTTTACAGTAAACCTTACAGGGCGAATAACCATGCCAAGACCTGTATGGATCTTGCAAAGGTGGTAAATTGCATGCAGAACACAATGGAAACACACTGCCTGAATCCACAATCAGGAGCCATATGAAGCTGAGAAAGGGGCCACTGGGGTCCCTATGCAGACGTGACCAAAGGAACGTTTCTGTGGGCCATGGTAAATATTTATGTGGGGATGCCACTTGCTTACTTTGATAAGTGGGACACCTCTGCACCAGACCTCTTCTATATACATGTTGCCAGACAAGGCTCTTTGTGAGAACAATTTCCCAATGTCCCTCATGGAGTAGCCGTTAAGACCATCTTCTGAAGGGTGCTGGGAACAAGCACACAGGCATGCCCTTTGGAGCTCTGTAGCAGTACAACCACATGTAGGGAGGAAAGTTCCTGTCACTTGGTCCAATCGGCTTGGAGATTGTGATGCTAACAGCTGCTTCCTGCCTGTGGGCCATCCTTGTGTTGTATATTTTATGAACAAGCTTGAGAGTTGGGTCATTTGCCGTATGCTGTGCCACTAGACATGTGTCGGTGTGGAGACGGAACAAGGCATCTGTGTCTTCCTCATCCAGATGGAAACAAACCTCAGGGTCCTCTTGGGATCCACGCCAAAAGACAGGTGTGAGAGGAGGTCCACATTGGCATGAGAAGCAGTAGAGTAATATTGGATGTCATATGTGTATTAGAAGAGGAACAGAGCGTACCACTGCAACTCACACGCCATGCAGATCGGAATTACTGTTGAGGTTTTGAAAAGAGGCAGTTCCTCACCATCCACAATGTGTGACAATACCATGCCAATTCAGTAGTCAGAGGCGTCCACCATCAGAACAAGTGGTTTCACTGGATCGTGTGCTGTTAAGCACATAGGCCAAAGGAAGGCTTGCTTCAAGTTGCGGAATGTCTTGTCACAATGGGAGCACCACTTCCATGGCACTTTCTTACAGAGCAATCAGAGGAGTGACTCAGTGATCACAGTGGCATGTGGAATGTACCTCAACTAATAACTGAGTTGGCCTAAAGACGACTTGAGTTGGGCTGCATCTGTGGATGTTGGTAATTGCTGAATAGCAGACATACGTTGTGGTGTGCACTGAATGCCAGAGGCACTCAAGATGTGGCCCAAATATTCCAAGTCAAGGTTCCAGGCAAGGTCAGACTGTTCCTTCCAGCAACCAGAATACATCAAGGTAGTAAACAGTCCCTGGAACATCATGTGGAAGTTGCTCCAGATGTAGTTGGAAAATTGCAGAGGCACTGATGATGCCAAATGAAAACCGTGTATATTGGAATAGCTCATAAGATGTGTTGTTGACCACTAAGTTCCAGGAGCCGTCATCCAGCGGCAGCTGAAGATAACATCACAAAGTTCGATTTCTGTGAACATCTGGCCGTGTGGGATATATCCACTGACTGTGGCCTTGAAATCTCCACAGTTACGAAGATTGTCTGAAGGTTTCTCTACTATATCAATGGGGGAGGCCCATCAGCTATGTGTAATTGGGACAACGATACCATCATCCTGGAGATGTTGCACTTCAACTCGAAGCTTGTCCAAGAGGGCAACTCGGTGCTACTCTCCTTCAAGAATTTTGTAACAGCAGTTGGTGCCAGAGGAATATGGGCATGGAACCCAGAAATACCCTTTGATGACTTCTGGAATACTGCCCCAAATTTAGTCAACAGTTCCTTGGTATAGGGGCACCGGCCTAGTGCATGAATTACTTCCGATGTATTGGATATTTCGAGGCTCAAGGTGTTAAGCTAATAGAGCCCTAATAGACTGAACGCCTGAGGGGCGTTCACCAGGAGGACCAAAGCTGGGGTCAACATAGCACCATGACGAATTTAGGTTTGGAAGTAACCCTACACCAGAATGAGGTCACTGCAGAAGCTGCACAGCATGGTTTCAAAATGGTGGAATAAGGGAGACCTGATAACAGTTCATGTGTTCCAATCGATGACCTTTGATGATGATCCAGTATCAGTCTGTAGGATGACAGACTGATGTTCCATCCATACTTGTATAGACATTAACTTTGTGGACAGGGGAAAGATGGCCTGAAAAAGTGCCACATCATGAGAAATGGGTGCAGACAGCTTCTCCTCAAGGACGTCCTGAATCTAGTCTACAGGCATGGAATTGGATGAATGACAAACTTCAGCGTTGTGCCCAGATTTACCACAGGTGGAGCACTTCGTCTTGTGGAACTGACTGTGATTCCATGGATGCTGAACAAAGCAATGACTGCACGATGGTAAGGTTTTGAAAGAACAGCTCCTAGGAGCATTTTGGTTGGCTTTAGCACCAGCATGCTGGTGGGGGCGGAGGTATCAGAAGACTCGAGCTGGATCCTGAATGAAAGAGGCTGCTTGGACAGATTGTTCTAAAGCCCTGATAATAGGGAGACATGTCTCAAGGAAAGTGTTCTCTAACTTAAGAGATCTTGCCGAAAGCCTTCATTATGTGCATGAACTAAAATCTTATCCCTTACTAGGGCTGAAGCATAAGAGAGCTTACACTGATCGTAAGAGAAGTGAGAACGACATTCCCGGGAGAAGCCATGGAGTTTGGCAATCCATTCCCTGTATGATTCAGGATGTAGTTTTTGACAACTAAAAAAACTTGTGTCAAGCCACGACAATGTGTATTTGCGAGTCAAAATAGTCAGCGAAACTCTTCTTTAGGGAGATGTATGTTGCGATGTGAAGTTCTGCCTGCGGACGCAACTGTTGTAAGAGCTGGTAGATGGCAGGAACTGCATTGGCCAAAAGGAAAGCTATTATTGTTCATCGCCACAGACATTGTACACAACAAAAATTCTCTCCTAACCAAGCCACATAACATGCCCACAGCTCGGTTTTCCTATGAGAAGGTTGGAATGGCACTGGTGCCAATGTGCTGGAGCAGTCTGGTGCAGTAGACGAGAACTGAACCCTGCAGCCATGGCGGGGGCATCTTCAAAGCGAGGATTTGCTGGAAGAGAGCTAGCTTCATTAGTTTGCTGCATCCTTTGAAGCAAAAGCAGCACTGGATGTGCAGTGTCTACGAGGGGTGGCGGAAATATCGCTTGATCCTGCTCTACCAGGGGCACTGCTACTAAAATGTTCCGAGACTGGGTCTCAACGACTAGCCCTGGTAGAAGTTCACAATGGCTCTTTACTTCTCTCTGGAGGGTACACCAAGAAACAAAATTAAACAGCATCTACATTCCACTCCTGCGAGATAACAAATATGCTAACAATCTGGACTCTGGCTACTGCCCAAGAGCAGGGCAGAAAATAAACTATCAACAAAGTTAGCATAATAAACGAAGCTTCACGTTGGATCTTCGACTACTTCGCAAGCGTTATGACGAGAGATACTGAGGCACTGCAGTGCAGTCGGTACATGTGGTGGCCAGTTCTCAAAAGGAACTGACCGCTGTGGTATCTGCATCTGCTTAAATATCCCTTCTTCCAGAAGAGATGTGCAGCCCTCTCCGCACAATTTACCAGCAGGGGCGTGGCTAGGCAGTACTGCAACGGCTTCTGGCTATGGCTGGTGGGGCATCTCACTACCGATGCGTCTCCTGCTCACTTGTCAATAACTTGGGCATCCAGAGATATCGCAGCTGTTTGCATGACCGGTGACGTTCCTTACCCGCGCAGCGTAGTTGTCGTGTGGGTAACGAATGATGTCCCTAGTTCTGCATGCTCAGAATTATAGTATTAAAACCTTTGAATTACGCATGACTAATATTTTGGAAACCACATGGCTTCAATACGAGGGTTGTTTTTTAAGTAAGGGCCGTTCGCGCGTATAGTCCCGCAGTTCGCGCGGACGCCGCAACAAGCCACCGCGCCACTTGCCGGCATCCTTCCCGTTCACACTGATGCAAGTTGCAGCTCTGTAGCTGACGTGTACGCATCGCTGTGCTACTTTATAATGTTTACGATTATTGAATCGCCCGCCGCGTGTGAGATACGGTCAGTGATACGTTTTTTGACCGCGAGAAGCCTATCAGTTGCAGAAATTCATCGTCAGTTAACAGAAGTTTATGGCTTGAATGCAATGAGTGAAGGTAAAGTGCGTCAATGGGTTAGAGAGTTTAAAAATGGCCGTCAAAACGTCCATGACGAAGAACGCTCAGGCCGGCCCTCTGTGATCACTGATGATTTGGCGGCTGCAGTCGAAACAAAGATTCGTGAGGACGGAAGATTCACAATTTCCACTCTTTCTTTGGAATTTCCACAAGTTTCAAGATCGTTTTTGTACAAAACTGTGTCTGAAAACCTAAACTTTAAGAAACTGTGTTCTTAGTGGGCACCCAGACTCCTCACAGAGGACCACAAAGGGAAGAGATTTGCCACTTCATTGGACTTTTTGATTCGTTACGAGGAAGAAGAGGATGACATGTTGAGTCAAATTGTCACTGGAGATGAAACATGGGTATCCCATATCACTCCCGAAAGCAAGCGACAATCGATGGAATGGCGACACACAACCTCACCCGTCAAGGTCAAAGCCAAACAGATGCTGTCAAAGCGCAAGATTATGGCAACTGTGTTCTGGGACCGGCGCGGTGTTTTGCTAGTGGACTTTATGCCACGAGGAACGACAATAAACTCAGATGCCTACTGTGGAACTCTAAAGAAGCTCCGCAGAGCAATTCAAAACAAAAGGCGCGGCATGCTGACAAAAGGAGTTTTGCTCCTGCACGATAACGCTAGGCCTCACACCTCTCAAAATACTCGGGATTTGGTTGATTCCTTTGGCTGGGAAGTTTTGGACCATGCAACATACAGCCCCGACCTTGCTCCTAGCGATTTTCACCTTTTCCGGTACCTGAAACACCATCTTGGCGGGCAGCGCTTCAATGACGACGATGAAGTGAAAGCGGCCGTGAACTCTTGGCTGTCGGAGCAGGCGGCCGAATTCTTTGAAGAGGGAATAAAAAACTTAGTTGTACGGTATGACAAGTGCTTAAATAAACAAGGCAACTATGTAGAAAAATAGGTAAAAGTGTGTAGAATCAGAAAATAAAAGTTTTTTACAAAAGTATATCTTTTTTAAAAAATAAAAACGGCCTTTACTTAAAAAACAACGCTCGTATTATTACATGTTTAAGTGCAGAACTGTTTAACCTTAGGTGTGCATGTGCTTATGTTCTATGATCATATCTCTCTTCCCAGTACCTTCTTGGTACTGACCCCAAATACTAGGATAATACTTTAGAATTGATGGTGCAGTTGATTTATGTAAAATTTTTAAAACTCCTTCAGTCTGGGGCTCCATCTTGCATAGACCACATGTTTCTTCTTAACCATCCATTATAGCATCTCAACACTCTCATATCTACTATACACCGATAAGGGTGCTAACCTCCTCGACGTGTGTGCTTCTGGAGAGATCTTGTGCACTTGGATGGGTGCTGTGAGTAAGACTGGTGTGGAACAGTCGTCAGTGAAGAGCAGTTGTGAGCTCGGCTCACTCTGTTCCTTCACAAGATGTGGAATGTAGCGGATATAGTACCCTCCTACTCCTGGTCAGTTGCAAAGCAAATCGAGGACAGCATCGTAGCACTATGATCAATGTGTTAGAAATATGTACATAATCTGTATATGTTGGAGATTAACCGTGAATAGACGCACTGCACACTCATCTACCTACATTCACAATTTAGTATATGGTACATGCAAAGTAGCGAACGGGTGGTGTCACGATGATACAGAAATTTGGAATCATGCTGTTGTACTATTTGTCAGCATTGAAATTATGGGAAAACTGGTAAAATCGCTTAAATTTATCGCAATATGAACTGTGGTACTTATTGCACTGCATCGCGCAATATAGATGATATCTTTTCCATCCCATCTGTCTATTGGTTCACTGTTACTTACCACATAATGATTGACCGATACCAATTGTTTTAGATGGAGAGAGTCTTGGGGTGAACAACATATTCCAGGGTTGGCTTGCACGTAACGGTGATAGCATACATGGATGCAAAATAAGGAATCAGTTGAAGCAGAACACCAAGACATTTGCTACCCCATCACTGTGAAATACGAAATTAAATGTAGAGGTGATCACCTTTGGACAGCTGTTTGGAAATGCTCCACAATGCCGTAAACTCTTCCAGTTTCCATATGCTGCAGCGTATTCCACATTATTGTCAATAAGAAACACAGCCTCTGTCTTTATTTCAACCATCCTGTGTGTTGTGGGAGCAGCATAGTTCACACCATGCTATCACCAGGTTTCTGTAAGAGGCAATGAATCAAAATGTGTTAACATTGGTTTAAAACCTGACACAGACCTCGAAGTTGTGATGAAAAAACAAAATGTATGGCATTGTACAAAGCTGCAGTCAAGCACTGCTTGTATGTTTTACACCAGAAAAAACAATGTATCAGACTGCTCATTAATGAACAACACCAGGACTTTGTCTTGTGATTAATAGTCTGTGGGAAATGATCCTCCTACAGTAGGGGTGACTAAACTTCACACTGGTGTGCACAGGCAACTTCGATTACTGCCCACCTTCTCAAATGGAGCAATACCTGTATATTTGATAGGATCGCTCCTGAAAAACGTCAGTGTTTGGTCAGTTTTCATTTATGATCTCGGTATGTACTGTTATTAAAGATCTAGTTGCTCATTTGCTGGAACTGTGTTATGATCCATTAAACAAAAAACTTTGATATGCAGAGCGGTAAGCTATGTGCACGCCGTAAAGATACTATTTTTGATTGTAGACAGGAAGACCCATTTAATGCTTATCATGGACTGTGAAATCAAACAGACAATCTGATATCGCTGTTTCTTGTCGTATATTGAGACAAAGAACTGTAACTGTGAATATACGGTGTGCTGACCGCCACTTCATTGAAGTGATTACGTAGAAAATTGTGCATGACACTCATTGTTTGGTTTCAACTGCAACTGATGATTTACAGTAGAGTTTACTTCATTTACTTTTGTATAGCGCATGAATGTTCTGTGAAAAGTGCTGCACCGCGATCGTAAAGAATACATCTGAAAACTGTGGCAAGACTGTAACAAACATTATGACATCATGCCACCTCACGGCCGGCCGGAGTGGCCGTGCGGCTCTAGGCGCTACAGTCTGGAACCGAGCGACCGCTACGGTCGCAGGTTCGAATCCTGCCTCGGGCATGGGTGTGTGTGATGTCCTTAGGTTAGTTAGGTTTAATTAGTTCTAAGTTCTAGGCGACTGATGACCTCAGAAGTTAAGTCGCATAATGCTCAGAGCCATTTTGCTACGTCACGCGTTAGTGGAAAGAAGCGTGTTTTGTGTTCGTGGTCGCATGCAGATACGCAGATTGGAATTAATCCTGCGAACATCAAGAGTTCCTGTTAGATTCGCAAGAAGCGCCCATGGTCAAGGAGAGCGCACGGCGACAGCAATTAATGGATTACACTCTCAAGGATCGTGGACTAACGACGCGGTTGTTGACAACGGCAACATCAGATAAGTAGAAACTGTTTTCAAAGAACATTGGCTAAGAGATATCGCCAACTACATCGTTCTAATCAGTGTCGTAAAAACTCTTTATGTTGGAACAAGAATAATTTTATTAGTCATTCACCTTACGTAACTGTAAATTGTCATATTGTAATACTATTCCCCTTTATTTTCAGTAACATGCAGAACAGTAGTTATTTTCATAAGTGTAATAACTTTGCAGACCACTTAATTTCCAAGACAGTTATTTTTGCTAGCAATGGTTACTAATACTAATTAGATAAGAGTTAAATAGTTTTGATTTCTTTATATTGCTTTTAATTGCCAATGTATCTTTATTTATGCAGTCTGTAAGTGTTTAACTCCATTTGCATGTTTTATTGATTCGCATTTGATTTCGTGCGAATTACTGCGCTCTGCCTATGGCTTTTGCGTGCTAAGCATCGTCCACCATTGCATTGTGTATGAACACGTCACGAGTTGTTCAGTTCGTTAGGAGAATATTTTATCAGTGGTTATCTGTTTGATTTGGGCTAATGCGTGATCATTAGCGTTGTTAGAGGTTCTGGGTAATTACTTTCATGTGTGAATATAATGTTCAGCCAAATTAAAGAAAAGTAGATTATTCCTGGTTCCAGTCAATTTAAAATTTCCGGACGCTACAAATTTAGGGAAAACGGATTGGGGTATTGCCAGTCCGAATAAAGGAACTAGCTCAGTCGATGTTCGAGGAGATTCTGTTTCGGTTGATGCAGTTATATTTTGTGGTACCCCCTGTCCGTTATCTCCACGTACTCCATTCTACGCCAACACATCCTTTGGAAATTTGCCCACCACGATGCCTCAGAGAGTCGTAATATATTCACTTGCAAACTGAAAATAATTCAGGATAATATAACGTTTAACTAAGAAACAGCAAACTACAATAAAAATGAAAATAATAACATTATTAATCTACCAGCATTCTATAGTTGCGTCCAACTGATCTTCCAAAACCTTTTCTGTGTCTGCCACTATTACAATATCCTCGACAATCCTTAGAGTTTTCGTGTCTTGCCCTGAACTTTAATTTCCTTTTCAAGTATTCTGTCTCACACCCTTCTAGACTTCTCCCTCCTTTCCATGTCCCTCGATTCTTGTAAGTCTGGTTTCCTTACAAATTATAGATAACCTTTCGCTTCCTGTGTTTTATAACTGCTACCTTGAGAATTTGCAGTACCATATATTAGTCAAATTTATCAAAAGCTTTCTCTAAATCTACAGATGCTATAAACATAAGGTTTGCTTTTCCCGTTCATCTATTTAAACATAAATCGTAGGGTCAGTGTTGTTCCGCAAGTTTATACACTTCTCAGGAACACAAACTGATTTTCCCTTAGATCAGCTTCTACGAGTTTTTCCGTTTTTCTGTAAATAATTCGTTTGGTAACTTACAAGCATGAATTATTAAACTGATTGTTCAGTAGTATTCATACCTGCCAGCACTTCCCGCGTTTAGAACTGGAATTATGACGTGCTTCCTTAAGTCTAAGGGTACGTCGCATACCTCTCATACCTCTTGCATACAAAGTGAAATAGTTTTGTTCTTCGAAAGGCTTCAATAATACGGAGGAATTTCGTCTGTGCTATGTGCCTTGTTCCGATTTAGGTATTTCAATGTGATGTCAAATTCTTCTCTCAGTACCACGTCTCTCATCTCAGATTCATTTCATGTAGTCTAAAAACTGCAATATATACGGAAAATAGATACATCCAGAGTGAGATTTTTCCCTCTGCAGCGGATGTGCGCTGATATGAAAGTTTCTGGCAAATTGAAACTGTGTGCGAGACCGAGACTCGAACTCGGCATCCTTGCCTTTTGGGGGCAAGTGCTCTACCATCTGAGCTACCCAAGCACGACTCACGCCCCGTCCTGACAGCTTTACTTCCGCCAGTACTTGTCAGCGAAAGACAAAGATCCCGAGTTCGAGTCTCGGTCCGGCACACAGTTTTAATCTGTCAGGAAGTTTCATATCAGCGCACATTCCGCTGGAGAGTAAAAATCTCATTCTGGAAACATCCCCCAGGCTGTGGCTAAGCCATGTCTCCACAATATCCTTTCCCCCAGTAGTGCTAGTTCTGCAAGGTTCGCAGGAGAGCTTCTGTGAAGTTTGGAAAGTAGGTGACGAGGTACTGGCGGAAGTAAAGGTGTGAGAACGGGGCGTGATTCGTGTTTGGGTAGCTCAGATGGTTAGAGCACTTGCGCGCGAAAGGCAAAGATGACGAATTCGAGTGTCGGTCCGGCACACAGTTGTAATCTGCCAGGAAATTTCAATAGACACATCAGTGGTTACAACATCTCTTTAAATTTTTAACTCCAGTTATAGATGTTCATTGTAGGTAACGTTTGTGACCGGCAAACCTCAATACGTGCCTACGGCTCACTAAAGTCGTTAACACTAATTTCTTGCGCCGCCGCGACAGCAGTCCACTTTGGAGATCTGTATATCGGATTGCCTGTCTGGAAGGACGACCTAATTCGATGCGACAATACGGAGCTGATGATTTCTGTACATGTTCTGACATGCCTGCAACTTTTACCGTGGGTAGTGCAACTTTTACCGTGGGTATTATTAATCTAAACTAGAGAGAGATCGCCAGAGTGGCCGAGCGGTTCTAGGCGCTTCAGTCTGAAACCACGCGACCGCTACGATCGCAGGTTCGAATCCTTCCTCGGGCATGGATGTGTGTGATGTCCTTAGGTTAGTTAGGTTTAAGTAGTTCTAAGTTCTAGGGGACTGATGACCTCAGATGTTAAGTCCCATAGTGCTCAGAGCCATTTGAACCATTAGAAAGAGATCCACCAAAATGTGCGTTCCTATGTACCTCTTGTAGGTGATTACGAATAATTCTTTCCCCTCCAGCCATTAGAGCCCTCGAAATTCATGTAGGTGATTCTCTGTTCGACATAGGTTGTTTTTTTTTTAATTTTATTGTTTATAGCACTTATCTTTCCCACACTTCTTCAAGTTTGCTTTGACATCCTATGCTATTGTCATCCGTCTTCTATTGTACACTGTCGAGTCAGGTTAATGTGAACACTTGTGAAAGGCCTGAATAACCATCTTTTGCAGCGTAGACTGCTGAGAGACGTGCAGGAAGCGAGTCAGTGACGTCACACCAACAGAGATGTGGAGCCATGCCGACTCCAGTATCCTGACCAGCTGCATTTGGCTTCTTGGTTGAGGATTCATGGCGCGAACCGCCCGATTGAGGTGGTGCCACAGATTCTCAACCGTGTGCCAATACGGGGAGTTCGGTGGCAAGGGGAACGCGGTAAACTGACCCTGGTGCTCTTCGAACCACGCACTTACACTGCGATCTGTGTGGCACGTTGTATTGTTCTGCTCGTAGAAACCATCGCGCCGAAGAAAACCAGACGGCATGTAAGGCAGACCCAGCCGAGCGGACGCGCCACTAGCGGTAGCAGCAGCAGCAGTTGTCTGATACACAGTAATTTAGTTGAGTTTTTGTGTTTAATTTTTTTTATTTTATTTTTTTACGTGCTTCTGCAAAGAAGTGAACTATACCTGTGTATTTTACTGTGTATACTAGTGGTTCGTAAATTACGTTAAGCTTTGGTTTTTGCG
Source organism: Schistocerca cancellata (assembly GCF_023864275.1). Taxonomy (NCBI): domain Eukaryota; kingdom Metazoa; phylum Arthropoda; class Insecta; order Orthoptera; family Acrididae; genus Schistocerca; species Schistocerca cancellata. Next base: position 906,466,050 of record NC_064626.1, on the reverse strand, counting down.
TAAATCTTGGTGCAGGTCCTTGTGTAAGGCAGCATCCTAGAACAATTTTCCCGCCGCTAGAAGCTTCATGTCGTGCCACTAATTTTAAATCTCGTGTTGCTACACAGCATGTAGTTTAGATCAGTGCATTCTAGTTACCAAAGTCATCTCACTCAGTAGCTTTCGGGTAAGCTGGGTTTCTGGTAACAGGTAACTATAGATACGTCCACTTCAGCAGAGAAACTTATTTCTGTTTAAGAGCTTGCGCAATCGGGATATAGTGAGGAATTGTAGAACAATTTTTAGTGGTTCTTTATTCTCCTCGTTATATTTTGCGTACATTCCAAACTCAGTAACGCCATTTGAGATCTTACATATATTTTTTACACGTTACGATATGGATAGGCACTGCGCTTGTGAGCGGACACAAGGGGAACTGGCTGCTGTCTGTAAACAGCAGCAACCTGCGTTGGCTACCGTCAACATCCTTCTGGCTAATGCTCAAAGTTGTGGCGACACCGGGACGTCGGTGACAAGACCTGCGTCACGTTTGGCGCCGTTGTAATCCCCTCAGATCCGGGCGTCACTGCATCTTCTGATACGCAACATCTGACCGGTCCGTTCTCAAGCAAGAGTAGATGGAAAAAACTGCTGGGTTCGCGTGTCACTGAGCGGAAGGCGAAAGAGGGGGCAGGTCACACAGCAGGCTCCCTGCGCCTGAGTAACAGGTACGAGGTGATAGCCAGTGTTGATGATAACTATGAGCCAGCACTGGATGCCTCTCCTGTTATATTTTCGTGCCCAATCCCGACAAGTGCAGAGGGTGGGTATGCTTGCCACTGGAAGCTCCAGTGTTAGGCGGGTGATGGAGCCCCTCAGGGAAATAACAGAAACGGCGGCAAAGAATGCCAGTGTGCACTCGGTATGCTTGCCGGGAGGTAAAGTCAGTGATGTGAAGGAGGCTCTGCCGGCGGCTATCGAGGGCACTGGGTGCAACCGGCTGCATATAATGGCACATGTCGGCACAAATGATGCCTGCCGCTTGGGTTCTGAGGGCATCCTCTGCTCCTTTCGGCGGATGGCGGATTTGGTAAAGGCAACTAGCATCACACGCGCGATTCAGGCTAAGCTATTTTATCAATTCTTTTCTGTTTGTAAGTGAACATATTACGACTCTCTATGATTTTATGTCACAGACATAACGATCTAGTGAAATGAAACCTACCCAAATAAAAAGAGCAAAATAACCTTGACCTGTAGCGTAATTCGCGCACAGTTTGCAGCCACACTACCAGCTGATTTTTGGACAGACCCGCTGAGGGTGTTTATAATAGGTGCTGAGACATTGCTGATCGTGGTGGGCAAATTTACAACGGATGTGCTGGCATAGAATGGCGTACGTGGAGACAACGGAGCAGGTGGTAGCACAAAATGTAACTGTATCATCCGAAACAGAACCTCCTCGAACATCGACTGAGCTAGAACCGACCGTGTTCCCTTACTCGGACTGTCAATACCCCAGTCCGTTTTCCATAAATTTACCGTGTCCAGAAATTTTAAATTAATACTCTGCTTTTCTTTAATTTGGCTGAACATTATATTCACACATGAAAGTAATTACCCAAATCCTCTAACAACGCTAATGATCACCCATTAGCCCAAATCAAAGAGAAATCCACTGATAAAACATTCTCCTAACGAACTGAACAACTCGTGACGTGTTTCTACATAACGCAATGGCGGACGATGCTTAGCACGCGAAATCCATAGGCAGAGCGCAATAATTCGCACGAGACCAAATGCGTATCAATAAAACATGCAAATGGAGGTAAACACTTATAGACTGCATAAATAAAGATACATTGGCAATTAAAAGAGAATGAAAAGAAATCAAAACTATTTAACTCTTATCTAATTAGTATTAGTAACCACTGTTTGCAAAAATAACTGTCTTGGAAATTAATAGGTCTGCAAAGTTATTACGCTTATGAAAAGAAATAATTAAATGAATGAAACCAAGTTATAACTACTCTTCTGCATGTTGCTGAAAATACAGTCATTCCTCGCCAGGTGACGCTGCTATCGCCTGGACGGTTTGTATCGACAGTAGGTCGGTGGTCATACTGTTCTGGCTGATCACTATATACCGGGGGAACGATCAGTTGGGTATGAGGGGAGGAATTCATGTTAGCAAACGTATTGTTGTCCTTATACGCCTTCTTTGGAGCATAGTTCATTCCTTCTATATTTCCTGAACGGCTACCGTAGGAAGTTAGTAACAGCACCACGCAGAGAGTTTGGAAATTTGCCGTAACCTTGACTGCAGCAGCGCAAGGTTAGCCAGTGGCTTCTGCGCAGAGTCACGTAAGTGCACGGTGGCTGGGAAGACCAGACGCTCTATTTTACGACCTGCTGCACCACCGTCCGCCCCCGCACTCATCCCAGTGATGCGGGAGTTATTTCGAGGGCGCGAGTGGCCGAGAAGCCGCCCACGCGGGACGGTGCGGAAGCGGGCTACATCCGCAAGAGGCCCACGTCTCCTGACAAGTGAAAACAAGCAGCCAGCGGCGGCGTAATCCGTCTGTTTTAGTGGCGCCAGTCACCACTCGCCCCTGCTCTATTTCCGCGCCAGTGGAGCGCCTCACCGCGACACGCCACGGCTAATACGCGCGCCGTGTCAGCGCCGGATAACAAGCAAATTCATTTCGCGCTGCGTGTTCCGCTCGCTGTGGCCGTCCGCGCCAACATCCTGTAATTTTTTTAATGGGTCAGCGGTGTACGACCTACGCAGACGTTCCTCGTGTTTCCCTTGTAGCTGGCCACAGCCCCTCGTTACAGTTCATCTACGGTGTTCAATATTCTCGTGTCCATTACAACTCTTGCGGCTGTTTTGTTGTGTCGATCGCCACAAAATACATGTACTAATGCCTAAGTATTTGTATATCAAATCGGAATGCCACTGAAAAGCGGCTGACTTCCCGCGGTATCACTGTTATTTCTCCAACGTGCGGTCCAGCTAGATTAATAATAAGCCGTATAACAGATTACAACTTAACGCAACTCGAACGTGTAACATTCGCTACTCAATTCGTCCAAAATTACCGTAACTGACATTTACATGTTGTAAATTCTGGCGTCTAGAATAGAGGATGTACTGCCTGTCACTGCCTGCCTCTGCGATAGGAAGTTACACTCACATGGTAAACTTCTGTCTCTGGACTGTTGGGCTACTTCTCTTTACAGGTGATTAATTAAAGAGAAGTGGACAATGGGAAAGTTACAGATCGACGACAGTCAGTGAATTCGATGAACTTTCAATAAACTGCAGAAAAAGACACAAATGTGATCTAGTAAAGACACAGTGTTTTATAGCGTGCACTGACAATTCTAAGTGACCTGGCTAGCTAGTAGTCACCCTGCTGTAGCACAAGGAATGAAATATAAAATACCTCGAAACACGATGAAAACTAAACTAAAATACGTCCATTCCCGAGAGAGAGCGATGAATATCCAAGTGAGATAAATCGAGAAGGTGAGAAACGCTACCACAGATTACGCATTAAGCATACAGAGACAGGAGCCGAACGATAAAAAAAATGGTTCAAATGGCTCTGAGCACTATGGGACTTAACTGCTGTGGTCATCAGCCCCCTAGAACTTAGAACTACTTAAACCTAACTAACCTAAGGACATCACACACATCCATGCTCGAGGCAGGATTCGAACCTGCGACCGTAGCGGTCACGCGGTTCCAGACTGTAGCGCCTAGAACCGCTCGGCCACTTCAGCCGGCCCGAACGATAAAGCTTACCACACAATAATCGGTGGAGTTGCGATGCCAGGTAATTGCAGTGCAGACAGAGGGATTGTAGTGTGGCAAGTGAGGTAGTTGCTATATGCTTCCTACCGCAGTCATGCTGATCAAATTGGACAGTCTTACAAGGAACCCCATGAGTGCAAGGTCACTAGTTCAATCTTTAGTAAGGGTAATATAAAAGAGACGTGTTAACAATTATGACAGAAAGCTATTAGCTGCTAATGACTCATGATGTGCATCGGGAGGGCGACAGAAATCGATTGTGCGGAAGGCGCAGAGATTAACTTTCTATGAGGTTTATGTAGTACACCTCACAAAATGAACATCGTCTACGTTCAAGAAATGTTCAAAAGAAACCATTAAATTGCACCACGTACACCAAATGAAAAGTTGTGTGCCACTGTAAAGGTTTCCACCGTCAAGATCGAAGGCGAACTTCTTGGGAGCTACAAACCGCGCAGGACGTTGAGGTAGGTATCCATTCTTAAAGAATGCATATAGAATCGTATTGGTGTAAGGGGGTGATGAGAACTGGCGGAATGTGATCGCATGCAATCGAATGTAAAACAGTCTGGTTCAAAATAGCTCTGAGCACTATGGGACTTAACATCTCAGGTCATCAGTCCCCTAGAACTTAGAACTACTTAAACCTAAATAACCTAAGGACATCACACACATCCATGCCCGAGGCAGGATTCGAACCTGCGACCGTAGCAGTCCCGCGGTTCCGGACTGCAGCGCCTAGAACCGCACGGCCACCTCGACCGGCAAAACAGTCTGCCGCTGACGTTATCGTGAAATTGATTATCCTTTAAGACATAGCTGCAAATTGTGCGATAATGTTTTATAGGCACGGAAAAACCAAACATCCAGCGGCTGAATGTATCCACTGGTTCTAGGTGGTATGAACTGCAATGTCACCCACTTTTCAGGAGGGATACTTTGCTCCAAGGCAGTTTGATTTACACACATCAAAACAAGTTTCGCATCACCCCAATTCTCATAACTCCTGCAGATAGGCGTTGACAGTGGATATTGTATCACAGACACAGTCCCTTCGACTGTTCACAGGTGTCACTAACCGCGCCTAAAGATGTAAACAACCAAGCATGAGCAGCGCCTATTAGACGGAGGGGGTCCGACAGCCGATCACTTCCAGTCATTCCACCAGGAAGGAGGTACATAGATCGTGTTGTCTGTAGTTCAACCATGCCTAGACGATCAATACCGCGGTTCGATCGCGTCAGCATTTTTACTTTGTGCCAGGGAGGGCTCTCAACAAGGGAAGTGTCCAGGCATCTCGGAGTGAATCAAAGCGATGTTGTTCGGACATGAAGGAGATAGAGAGAGACAGGAGCTGCCGATGACATGCCTCGCACAGGCCGCCCAAGGGCTACTATTGCAGTGGATGATCGCTACCTACGAATTATGCCTCGTACGAACCCTGATGGCAACGCCACCATGTTGAATAATGCTTTTCATGCAGCCACAGGACGTCGTGTTACGACTCAAACTGTGCGCAATAGGCTGCATGATGCGCAACTTCATTCCCCACGTCCATGGCGAGGTCTATCTTTTCAACCACGACACCATGCAGCGCGGTACAGATGGGCCCAACAACATGAGGAATGGATCGCTCGGGATTGGCATCACGTTCTCTTCACCTATGAGTGTCGCATATGCCTTCAACTAGACAATCGTCGGAGACGTGTTTGGAGGCCACCCGGTCAAGCTGAACTCCTTAGATATACTGTCCAACGAGTGCAGCGAGGTGGAGGTTCCCCTGTTGTTTTGGGGTGGCGTTATGTGAGGCCGACGTACGCCGCTGGTGGTCATGGAAGGCGCCGTAACGGCTGTACGATACGTGAATGCCACCCTCCGACCGGTAGTGCACATCTTGTGAATAACTTCCTTCAGGATAACGACGTCGCTCGACTAGAGTGGCCAGCATGTTCTCCAGACATGAACCCTATCAAATATACCTGGGATACGACGTGACCAACCAACCACTCTGAGGGATCTACGCCGACTCGCCGTTGAGAAGGGGACAATCTGGACCAACATTACCTTGATGAACTTGTGGATAGTGTGCCACGACGAATACAGGCATGCATCAATGCAAGAGGACGTGCTACTGGGTATTAGAGGTACTGGTGTGTACAGCAATCTGGGCCACCACCTCTGAATGTCTCGCTGTATGGTGGTACAACATGCAATGTGTGATATTCATGAAAAATAAAAAGGGCGGAAATGATGTTTATGTTGATCTCTATTCAAATTTTCTGTACAGGTTCCGGAACTCTAGGAACTGAGGTGATGCAAAACGTTTTTTGACGTGTGTATATTCGCATACCAGTAAACAAGCAAAAGCGAGTTATTTTGAACAGTTATTGCCAACAGCAATGCTCATACCATAGTTGGGATTCTAGTTCTCTTACGCTCATTTTCCCACTCTCGCTTGCTGTGGCGTAAATATTCCCCACTGTCCTTGCAAGACCATACACATGAGAAAGAATCGTAGGGGGCAGAACACCTCCAACTTCTCGTAGCACGATAAAATATTTTCCGGCCGATTTACCATCCAGATTAACAGTCGAATTGTATTCGAATGTTTTAAGGCACTGATGTTAATTGATCTTGCTACCAATCTCTTGGTACCTCTAATTTCCAGGGCTCCTTTCACACACATTTATTCTTCAAATCCCGATTGGTCAGAATTGAAAACAAATTCTTTACTGAACGATAAGATAAATTTTTTTATCTCATCTTCAAGTTTACGGACCGATTCCGCTGTTTCCTGCGCATCGTCAAGTTGACTCATTATTTGATATCCTACGTTATCCTACGTCTTCCAGTTTTGTTGCACTGTATGAAGTTATACAACCATCCACTGCTTCCCTTGAAATCACTGTAAACTATGTTCCGCGCAGTTTGATGTGCATGACGTCATAGGTCACTATCATACACATCCTGTAAATTGCATCGATCATCCTTGAAACGCGCAAACACTAGTTTTTGTAACAAATGTGCTTGTCCTCCCTTGAATATCCGTATGCACTACATGGTAATATTGCTGAGCACTTATTCGACCTCTGTTCGTAATTTTAGTTATTTATTTATTTCTATTTTTTTTTTTTTTTTTTTTTTGTGCTACGCATGATTTTCCTTGTTTGTAATTACGAGGGTTGGAACTTAATTAGTGGCAAGTATTTATTCACAACCGATATAAAAGACTTACATGTTTGCACCTCTTACTGTCCTTCAGAGAAGTCACCAGCGCTGTGTAGAACCCGTTGCCAGCGATGTGGAACGCGTAGTATACCGTTAGCAGAGCCTGTTCTGTTGATGGTGCGAATGGAGCGGTCTACTATCTGTCGAATCTCTGGAGCAATTCTGAAGCGAATGTCACGAAGTGGTCTCCTCATCTTCGGAATCAAAGCAAAGTCACAAGGACTTTGGTATAGTACTGGATGGTACAGTACTTCTCAGTCCCATCGACCGAACAGAGCAGCCACAGCTTGCGCTGCACGAGCCCGCGCATTGTCGTGCAAAATGATGGGTGGGTTACGTAGAAAGTGTCACCGCTTCTTTCGCAAAGCTGGTCGCAGGTGATGCTCCAAAAACGAACAGTAATACTGTGCATTGAGGGTCGGCCGTGGAGGAACGTAATACGTTGGGATAACATCATCACAGTCGTACACGAGAATCACCATAACTTCAGACCGCTCCATTCTCACCATGAACAGAACAGGCTCTGCTAACGGTATACTACGCCTTCCACATCGCTGGCAACGGGTTCTACACAACGCTGGTGACTACTCTGATGGACAGCAACAGGTACAAACATGTAACTCTTTTGTATCGGTTGTGAATGAATATTTGCCACTATTTAAGTTCCAACCCTCATATGTTTAGTACTCACTACTTGGACAGCGATTGTCCTTTACTAGGTTTCACTAGAGACGGGATTTGTGGCTCCGTGTCCGACAAGAATGATGAACTACATGGCTCGACTCCTTTTTCAGTATCACTTTCACTTCTTAAGCATGTACCGTCATCATTGCGCTCATGTACATTGTCCGCACAGTCGAGCTCATGCTACACCATACATTCGACTAACTCATCTCGCAGAACTGCTAATATTTAATCTGTCACTTCTTTCTCATTCTTTGAAATTTCTAGGGTTTCTTTCTGACGAAATGTCAACTTCGGCAACTGTTGTAGATGTAATGCAATTGAAAGGGTACAGTACCGCCCGACATTGAAAATAGGTACAACATTCTTCGTTATTCTTGTCAGAACAATATATTTTTTGTAATAATAACTCAATTTCACTTAATACACCGAAGCTCGATACCAGTGTAGGAAAGAATGACAACTTCTTTATTTAATTGATCACATGTGCACTCCCACAAAATAAATCCCTACATCCAATTTGGTGAGATCTGCGAAATGAATGAATGTATGGTCGTCTGCTAACCGCAGATAGTGAATGTGCAATATATGAACATCTTTGAGACGGTCCTTTGGTCACCTTTGGTGGAACCAAAGAGATGAAATTTACCTGAGCTTTGAGCGCCTGAAATGTGGCTGACCAATGGGTAGCATGGTCTTCCCCCACCTTGACGGAGGTGCGAGATGACCTGAAGAACGGCCATGTTTCGGCACTCTGGCGCTAGATCTTGTGTTGGTAAGACCTGTCTTAGATGTGCTCCGTAAAGACAAAAGAGTGGAGAAAATGGTATGCATGTGAAATACTTAATAGTAGTTTGGAATAATTATTTCTCTATTTCAGGAACTTTTGGGGGGAGAATTAAATGACAGGCAGGTAATATTAAGGGGATCGTAGTAATCTTCGGAAGTGACCAACGGTCACAGTGAAATCACGTGTAGCAATAAGTTGAAATACTTGCGAGTGCTAGTACTAAGTTGGAATACTTGCGAGTGCTAGCACTAAGTTGAAATACTTCCGAGTGCTAAAGTTAAGCTGAATTACTGGCGTGTGTACTATAAGTTGGAAATATTTAAGAAATGGCGTGTGCAGGACTTGAAATTAGAGACGAGTACTTCCACGTGGTGAGTACTGTGTGTGTCTCAATCTGTGTATGAGACAAAGGATAAAGAGAAGTACTAGTCCAAGGTGTCACTTGAGGACTCGCGTGTGTGATGAATATGATATTAATATTACCTATGTGTGTTATGTTTCCGTGTGACGCTAGAATCAAACTATAATACTCTGAGAGTGAAGCAAGGTGAGTCAGCCGTCTATCCAGCAACGCCACTTTGCTTGAATTGCACAGGAAGACGTGCATATATCCTCCAGAGTTCGTAGTAGGAAAGAAAAGTTACGAAATGGGGTAGTGTCGTGTGAAACTGGGATGAATGCTAATTGAAGTGGAAAGCTGAAAGTGAAGTGATTCTAACGTTGTGACTATTCTTTGTGATGTATGTTGCCAGTGTGATGTATTTCATGTAATTTAAGTATGCGTGGTTTGCATGGGAGAGTAGCAAGATAGGTTCAGAGGCAGTGGGTTATGCATGTTCCTTTTTGTACCGCCCGGTCTGGATGAAATTTTCGTGATGATGGGTGTGAGAGTCGAAGTGTGAGATATAATAAAAGATCCACCATCCTATCCAGAAAGTGCACTGTAGCGTTAGATCATTACGAGACCATAAGATAATCACCAATGTAAAGCCGTGCCCACTGGGCGGAGTTTCTCATGTGTAATTGTAGCATAAAATGTAATGGTGTGTTTAGGCTATCTGTGAATCGTAATAGAATGTATCTGAATAAAAAAAAGATAGCGAAAAGAAAAAGATTGGTGGCCTTGTTCTTCGAATAGTGTGTAGTCATGATATCCAGAATTTACAATTGTGCGCCATTCACATTTAGTGCGATGGCCACGTGTTGATCAAAGCCGTTGAGTAAGAAAGAAAATGTGGTATTGCCAGTGCGTAGTGAACAATCAGAGTTGGGTAAATTACTAATAGTCAGATGTGCGTTATCCATTTCCGTTGCCTAATGTTCCGACATGATAATAATTTGTAGCTTAATTGTGAGTACTAGAGCTCATAATCAGTCATTGATGTTTCGCGATAAATAAGAATAAATCCACTCGCTTGGCAAACCACTCATCTTGCAGGCCTGACTGCTTGATGCCACAGTATGACCAAGGCATGTGGGATGTGGGTGCCTCTGACAATGTTTGGTTTTTTATCGTTGCCGTTGCCCTGCTTTGTATCAACACCACTAGCACTGTAGCACTCTCGTGAGCTACCCCTCGACGAAGCAGATCAACTACGCTCCGTAGCCTCATGCTGTGATCACCATTGGGTCCCTCCAGTCACTCTTCCTGTGGCCATTAGCTATCAATATTGTGGTTGCTTGACAGGAGGTATGTGGTGCTTCGAATGTCGTAAACATCATTGGCATTTTGCAACCTCGAACTCAGGGGGTTCGTTGTTAGTACAAGGCTGCTCCCAAGGTGATGGAAGATCAAGTTTATTATTGTACAACTACACGTGGTGACAAAACGTCAGTAAATACAAGGCCCAATGTTTATCTGATTACAAGAATAACAACCAGTATGATCTGGCGACACTCCATGGATTGCCGTATTGTTTCCGGTTCGAAGTCATGAATCCGTGTTCCATCGCCTGTGACGGTATTAGACAAAAATTTGTCATGATCAGCCTCGTAACGCGCAAGCAGTTCCGCACAGATGGTCCTTCGTTGCTCTTCCGTTAGGCGATGAGAAACCCAGTGGGCACACTCCTTTGAGTGCCCCAACTGGTGGACGTGTGTGTCAGCATTACAAACAGAGACGTCCAGTTGAGCAGCTAGGTGTTTCGTGGTGACCTGTTAATCAGCTACAATGAGAGTGTCTGCACGTTCCAGCATTGCAGACATCACAACTGTGTCCGGCCAGCCTGCACACGGGAGATGGACATGTTTGCGCGACCTTGTTGCGATAATGACAGACGCCTCGACGACGACGCACAGTGCTTTTGTTCACTGATTGGTCTCGTGGACATTCTACAAGCGCCCATGAATACCTGCGAGCCTTTGGTTTTCCGCCAAAGGAAGCTCAGTGACGCCATTTTGAACGCTACGTACAGCGCCGCAACCTATCGGAACGTCATCAAACTACAAGGTGCGAAGCGGGAATGTTCCACATTCTCCCACAACAAATTCTGTAGTTTTTCAACAGAAATTGGTCGAGAAAAATAAATGTTGCATCACTTAATTGAATACCCGTCGTTGATAATGTTCCTTGTACTGGCGTGGCTCAGTTACCCTGCTGGAAGTTTAGCTGAGCCACCATGATATCTTCATCAGTTTCGCTTTAATCAATATTGGCCGGTAAACTCACTCTGATACCAATGTCGCCCAACTACCCAGTCCCAGTTCCGTATTCTGGGCAGAGCACAACCACAACATACTTCCTGTAGCCGCCCCTGCCATCCAGGCCCCACATCACAAGTGCTCGTCGGAACGTGATGCTCAGCGGTTCTCCAGAAACTAGCATCTCTACTCGGTCCCACCGAGGGAGGTGGCGCAGTGATCAGCACACACTGGACTCGCGTTCAGGACGATGACGGTTCAAACCCAAGTCCGGACATCCAGATTTAGGTTTACCGTGATTTCCCTAAATCGCTTCAGGCAAATGCCGGGTTGGTTCCTTTGAAAGGGTACGATTGATTTCCTTCCCCATTCCTGACACAATCCGAGCTTTTGCTCCGTCTCTAATATCCTCGTTCGCAAGAACACGTTAAACCCCATCATCTTTCTTTCCACCCGCTCCCGACACTCCTCTCGAAGGACTTTTTAATTAATGATATATCCAACCTGAGATCACTATCGGTGATCTCAGCATTTTGCAAGCAACTCGAATCTGTGACTGGACTTACTAAATTAATTTCTTTCAGCTCTCTTTCTGTGTGATGGGGACTGATCTCGACAGTTGTTATGTACATGACATGTGCATTGTATTTCTTCAAAAAGTCTTTGTTTTACAGGGTACATCAGTTTAAATCCTTTTCTGTACCTCTACAAACGATAAAGGTTTCGGTCCTGCATACAGGGCGATTCAGTTGCCGCTACCTGTGCAACCCACAATGCATTCAAAAACCGTGCACGAGATTTTCATATTCTCTCGCTAGCTATGTGTAAACTATTAGTCTTACAGAAAAATGAATAGGGTCTTTTTGTTGGAAATTTAATGTACGAGGGCATTTCGAAAGGTAAAGACACAATGGCTCACAGTCCTTATTATTTATTTAGAAAACGTCAGTTACATCTTATTAACTGGATTATTTGTTATTTTTCGACACAATCACCCCCGTTATCCAGACATTTGTTAAGTCGGTGCACGAACTTTTGTATCCCACAGTCATAGAAGGTTGCCACCTGTTGTCGGAACCACATTTCAACTTCATCTGTGATCTCTTCATTGTCGTGGAATGATTTTCCACCAAGATGTGACTTCAGGTAACGGAAGACATGGAAGTCTGTGGGCGCAAGGTCCGGGCTGTATGGATTTTTACCAGATACTTGTGGTCCAGAACTTTTACCCGGGCCCCACCCTTCTTTCTATTACTAGAATCTCGATCTGCCATAATGTGTTCTATTAACATATCCCGATTTAGTACTTCCTCTTTATCTATCTGATATAGCCAGTTCTGCTTCAGTATTCTTCCGTAGCAGCACATTTATAAAGCTTAAATTTTTGTGTGTGTACTATAGTCCATGTTCCATTTTCGTACAGGCTACAAATACCTCCAGAGAAGAGACAGTCTAATACTTAACAATTAATGATAACAACGTTTTTTAATTTTCCGAAAAGATTTTATTACTATTGCTACTGTTGATGTTATGGACCTCGACACTCTTTCTGCAGGTCCATATATTATTTGTTCCGTCCGAGAGAATGACGGCTATAAACCATGTAAACTGTCTGGGGGGTTAAAACGTAAACATCTTTTTATCAGTTTTCCCAAGCGCAAGGTTTACCCACACACAGTTAATGATACAGGCACGTGGATCGGAATATTTATAACCGTGTGCCTAGACCGCACGTACCTGTTCCCTCCGGCGCTTGTCTTTCCAATGCTGCAACCACGAGTTTTAATATACTCCTGAAATTGTTTATTTAATTAGCTACAGGTTGGAGGAGCTTGTACTCATCAGAGTAAAAATATCAAGTGGGTGTAGTTATGGTGAGGATAACCTATCATGGAGAGCAGCATCAAACCGTCTTTGGACAGAAGACCGCAACAATAAGTATAGGTTTTGACATTAATAGCTGACAAATCGTCGTAAATTGAAGGTACAACGTTACTGGAAGCTTTTAGAACCAAGAGCCATATTTTTCATTTGCATCTGCAAGGGGAAAACTGTTGATGGTGAAACTGCTCCGAGATTTCAGGTTACAAGTTCGATTTGAGAAGATTTTATTTGGTTTTAGTTCGGTGCAGAGGGCAGAATGGGGAACTGTGTTCCTATGCCTCACGCTGAGTATGCAGTTAAAAAGAACGTTAACATCTTTTATTACATTATTTCATTGAATATTTCATTAATTCAGCGATTATCTTCGAGCAAAAGATCCATATTAAACCACGGTTATATTACTATAACGCATTTAAAAGAAATTAAAATACTTTTTCATCATCACGTGATTCTCAATATTGAAATTTAAACTCGTCTTTCCCAGTGTTTTTCATTTCTTTCGTTTCTTTTATGCTCTTGTTTTTATACACTTGTTACTCCTGCGGCCTTTTGTCTTTAAAGTTACACTTGCTTTAGATTATCGTGTAAAATTTTAAGTTCTTTTACGGAACAGCACGATTAGAATTATCTATTCTGAACAGTGTTGGCTTGTATAACGTCTACGATAACTTGGCGAGGTGCGAGTTGGGCTAACGCACTGAGGGTTCCAGACAGATATAATAAGAATGAAGTACATAGACAGTTCATCCATTCCGTGAACTGAGAAACTCGACGATTTTTGCCTGCTGTCGACATTGATACTGCCAAGAGGTCAGTAGCAGAGATTCCAAGACGTTCGGGAATGTTTTAATTTTAAGTTTGACATCAGATAACAATGGACAAAAGAATTTTTTTTCGTGTGTTGTGACTACAGATTAACAATGTCATGATTCTACGTTAACGGGAAGTATCCCATAGGTTTTAATGAGTGATACAAAATTTCGTGGACACCTGTTGACAAACTGTGTGGTGAAACAAGCGCTGTATCATTTGAGAGATACAGAGGCGAGCGAGCGTGCCGGGACTTCCCCCAGTTCACTGCTAGTAGCGCCACGTCACCACAACGCATCTGTGCGTAACACGCAAATATTGCGCCCTAACTTAAGAATGGAATTAAAAGTTAAAGCTGCTTTTCCAAACTTTGTCAGCATGTGCTTTAGTATATTAATATTTAAACTGTCAAATCTCTGATTGATCAGATGAATATTTTTCTCTAAGTACATCGTTTTAAGAAAAAATAAGTGGCGCTAAATAGTAAATCTAGGAACCAAAAAATTGGTCATAATGTGCAGATGTATGTCAAAATTAACTGGTACAAGCCCCAACATGATTAAAGCAATATTTTGGTCAAAAGTCACATTATTAAGAAGAATTGAAGGCGCTAAATATTAGACAGATATATGAAAATTTATATGAAGCTTCAGTTTAGTACAAAAACATTAATTATGTAACCCCATTGAGCTATCTCTAATAGTTTTCGAGTAATTAGCTGAAAACTAAATTTGGAACAGAAACGTCCTTATTTGTAGTAGATAAAGTATCTGTTATATTAATGCTAGAAACTTCTGATTGCAACACATGATTAAACCTATTAAATAATAGAGCTATAACAAGTTTCAATGCCTGGATGTAAATAATAACAAATACAAGGTCTCTGAAAGTTGTAGTTCAGAATTCAGTTCTGTTCTAAAAATTCTAGATGGCGAAGGTTAAACGCAGGTGAGCTAAAACATTTTCTGTGATTTTAGCCAGCTTAACTACATTCATGCAAAAATTACGAAGATACAAAATTAATGCACAACAGTGGTATAAAATATTATGCGTCCAAGAAAGCGGCGGCTTAGAGGCTGCTACAATGGGCATAGAGCGGATGACAGCAGGTGTTCCCTTGGCCGTCCGCTACGCCAGTATATAAATACAGCCCGAGAGGCGGGACTTAACTTTTGTTATGCCCATCCCGCCTGGATCACCGCCCCTCTTACCTTCTACAAATCCTTTCAAACCCTGGAACGCCATGCGCTCCGCCTCGCCTATCGCATCCGCCTCCCTTCCCCCTGGTGGATCCTCTACGACTTAATTCCTTTCCCACACCTCCTCCTTTTCCTCGAACGGATACGGATCCTTTACACCTCCCGCATACTTGATCCCCCTCACCCGCTTGTCTCCCCCATCCTTTCATACCCCTGTCCGCTGCCACACCTGTACTCCTGCATCCCACCTACTCCCCATCTTGCCACACTCCATACCCTTGCCCAAGGTGGCTTCCGCCAACTCCCCCTCCCTCATGATGCCCTCATCCCCTCCATCTACCCCTCCTACCAATTTAGATCCTTCCCTTCCTCCTCCTATCTTTTCCTCCAGAGCACCCTCTTTCCCATCTTTCCCTCCTCACTTCCTCCCTCCCTCCCCTCCCCCCTCACTGGGCTTCCACACACACACCCTACCCTTTCCCCTCCCCCTCCCTTCTTCCCCCCACTAGCATCAACCCCCATCTCCCTCCTACCCTCACCTCTTCCCTCTGGCAGGCCCCTGGCTTTTTTTGTGTGAACAGTGCGTCTTCGTGCGCCGGAGATCGTCGCCGCAGTGCTCGTGTTTGTCGTCCCGTCGGTGCATCAGTGTCTCTCCGTCCGAGCTCCTCCATTCACGTGTGACATTCTGTATTCTCCGTTGTGTGCAGTGTTGACCTTTTTTTTATCCGAGCAGTGCGTCAGTGAATTTTACTATGTTTGTCTCCCATTTTTGTCCTCCATATATGTTTGCTTTTCTGTATTCCTGTTGTACTGTATGTCTTTTCTATGGCCGAAGAGCGGCATAAATAGGCTACTGCCGGCCTACCATGTTTGTAAGGAATAAAAATGACAATAAAGAAAAAAAAAAACAGGGCTAGTCTTCACTTTGCACCCAGCCACTGAATGATCCGCGTCAGTGCCAGAGTAAGTGTCTGCCTCAGATGACGTCAGAGACAAGCTATTACTCAACGTTTACTTTCAGTAACAATAGAAAATGAAATCGTGAGAACTGTACACTGTCCTGGATCGTTTAGATTTTGAAAGACTCCACTTCCTACCCAGCCACCGTTCGACCTGCGCAAGTCAAACGCCGGAGTACACGATGCCTCAGATGACGTCACAGCCAGACCGCAACTAAACTCATGTTTTAGGTACAAATAGGAAGTGAAATCGCAAAGACTGTACACCGTGTTGGATTGCTTAGATTTCGCAGAAGTAACTATTAGTGTGCCGCCCGTAAGCTTAACAAATCCGCGTGGCAAGTGGTGACAATTATTTTCACTTCTGTGGCGAGCAGTTATTTTGATTATCAGAAGTCAGGGCGAAAGATAATTTAATAGGAACTTACCGTAGGGGTCGCTTCTGAGCTACTCATAGTGCTGTTTAAGGTAGAGAGATTTATTATCAGTATTAACATAATTAATATTACTACGTTGTGAGTATGAAACCTTACCAAATATATCTCTCAATTAGAACTCAAAATCTTCTTTTATGATCATAGTCTTGATCCCGCTGAGCAAATAGAGAATAGAAACATTTCTTTCAGTGGGCTAGGCAAGAATGTGGACTTGCAGACTGGGAACTATGGTCAGTCTTCTCCGCCGCTTTCTGGCTGAACACAAAAATACACTCCTGGAAATTGAAATAAGAACACCGTTAATTCATTGTCCCAGGAAGGGGAAACTTTATTGACACATTCCTGGGGTCAGATACATCACATGATCACACTGACAGAACCACAGGCACATAGACACAGGCAACACAGCATGCACAATGTCGGCACTAGTACAGTGTATATCCACCTTTCGCAGCAATGCAGGCTGCTATTCTCCCATGGAGACGATCGTAGAGATGCTGGATGTAGTCCTGTGGAACGGCTTGCCATGCCATTTCCATCTGGCGCCTCAGTTGGACCAGCGTTCGTGCTGGACGTGCAGACCGCGTGAGACGACGCTTCATCCAGTCCCAAACATGCTCAATGGGGGACAGATCCGGAGATCTTGCTGGCCAGGGTAGTTGACTTACACCTTCTAGAGCACGTTGGGTGGCACGGGATACATACGGACATGCATAGTCCTGTTGGAACAGCAAGTTCCCTTGCCGGTCTAGGAATGGTAGAACGATGGGTTCGATGACGGTTTGGATGTACCGTGCAATATTCAGTGTCCCCTCGACGATCACCAGTGGTATACGGCCAGTGTAGGAGATCGCTCCCCACACCATGATGACGGGTGTTGGCCCTGTGTGCCTCGGTCGTATGCAGTCCTGATTGCGGCGCTCACCTGCCCGGCGCCAAACACGCATACGACCATCATTGGCACCAAGGCAGAAGCGACTCTCATCGCTGAAGATGACACGTCTCCATTCCTCCCTCAATTCACGCCTGTCGCGACACCACTGGAGGCGGGCTGCACGATGTTGGGGCGTGAGCGGAAGACGGCCTAACGGTGTGCGGGACCGTAGCCGAGCTTCATGGAGACGGTTGCGAATGGTCCTCGCCGATACCCCAGGAGCAACAGTGTCCCTAATTTGCTGGGAAGTGGCGGTGCGGTCCCCTACGGCACTGCGTAGGATCCTACGGTCTTGGCGTGCATCCGTGCGTCGCTGCGGTCCGGTCCCAGGTCGACGGGCACGTGCACCTTCCGCCGACCACTGGCGACAACATCGATGTACTGTGGAGACCTCACGCCCCACGTGTTGAGCAATTCGGTGGTACGTCCACCCGGCCTCCCGCATGCCCACTATACGCCCTCGCTCAAAGTCCGTCAACTGCACATACGATTCACGTCCACGCTGTCGCGGCATGCTACCAGTGTTAAAGACTGCGATGGAGCTCCGTATGCCACGGCAAACTGGCTGACACTGACGGCGGCGGTGCACAAATGCTGCGCAGCTAGCGCCATTCGACGGCCAACACCGCGGTTCCTGGTGTGTCCGCTGTGCCGTGCGTGTGATCATTGCTTGTACAGCCCTCTCGCAGTGTCCGGAGCAAGTATGGTGGGTCTGACACACCGGTGTCAATGTGTTCTTTTTTCCATTTCCAGGAGTGTAGTTTCCAGGCTCTCGTAAAAGACGGCGATTAATATTTTCCTATTACCTACTTACTAAATATTATTATTATTACTAACCCGTCGCCCCACAACTGCCTGTTGGCTTCTGTCTCGCGTTCTTCGGCGGACGTTCGTCTGATGATTTTTCTGACGTTTCGAAGGTTCACCTTCCATTGCTGGTACTGGACACCATCAGCAATGGAGGGTGAAACTTTGACAATGCCAGTCACTCGTGCTGGCGAAACGTCAGAAAAACTATCAGACGAACGTCAAAATGGTTCAAATGGCTCTGAGCACTATGGGACTTAACCTCTGAGGTCATCAGTCCCCTAGAACTTAGAACTACTTAAACCTAACTAACCTAAGGACATCACACACATCCATGCCAGAGGCAGGATTCGAACCTGCGACCGTAGCAGTCACGCGGCTCCAGACTGTAGCGCCTAGAACCGCTCGGTCACCCCGGCCGGCAGACGAACGTCGGCCGAAAAACCCGAGACGGAAGTCAACAGGCAGTTTGTTTAATGAGTGAGTTTGGCAGTATCAAAATATGTGACATAATCGGCCGTATCTTTTGACTTCATTTACACATCGTTTGTTACACCGCCTGCTCCGCCCGTCGTAGGTTCGAGTCCTCCCTCGGGCATGGGTGTGTGTGCGTTGCACTTAGCGTAAGTTAGTTTAAGTTAAATTAAGTAGTGTGTAAGCTTAGGGGCCGATCATCTCAGCGGTTTGTTCCCATAGTACTTACCACAAATTTCCACAAAAAGATTGTTCCAGGGACCAGAGACCTTACTATACGACATAAGGTTCAACCTGACACATCTATCCGTTCCTAATAAAATGGGGTATTAACAAACGGGCAAACAAAGAAACGATCTGATAACAAATGACAACTTTTTGTTTTAGTTAAAAATTAACAATTTTCCTTTGGTTGTACTGTGAAACCTTACTTATTGCTAAATTCCATGATTCTCGACCAACGGGAAGTATCAAGTTTTGATGAGTGAGGTTTCTAGTGTCAAAATATATGACGTAAATGACCATATCTTTTGATTGCACTGACTTAAGAGCTTACATTTACTACATTGCCAATGTACTGTAGACCTTAGTACGTAATATAGACCTTAATGTGTTCAAAATGTTTTTCTGTAAAGCTAGTTGGTCCAAATGGCTCTGAGCCCTATGGGACTTACCATCTGAGTTCATCAGTCTCCTAGACTTCGAACTACTTAAACCTAACTAACGTAAGGACACCACACACATTCATGCCCAAGGCAGAATCGAACCTGCGACCGTAGCAGGCGCACGCTTCCGGACTGAAGCGCCTAGAACCACTCGGCCACAGCGGCCGGCTCCTTAATAAGTAACATAAGTTTCAACTTGATACGTCTACCCCTTCCTGAGCACAAGTGGTCTTAACAGACAGACGGAGAGATAAACAGTCTGACAACAAATGACATATTTTTGTTGTGCTATATTTACAGATTAACAAATTTACCAGCCAGGGTAGCCGAGAGCGCTAACGCGCTGCTTCCTGGACTCGGGTAGGCGCGCCAGCCCCCTGATCGAATCCGCCCGGCGGATTAACGACGAGGGCTGATGTGCCATCCAGCCTGGATGTGGTTTTCAGGCGGTTTTCCACATCCTGCTAGGTGAATACCGCGCTGTTCCCCACGTTCCGCCTCAGTTACACGCGTCGCAGACATTTGAAACACGTCCGCACTATTTCACGATTTACACTCGACGCAGACAGTTGGGGTACACGATTCCGTCCTGGGGGTACGGGGTGGCGGCAGAAAGGGCATCCGGCCATCCCTAACACTAACACTGCCAAATCCGTTGTAACCACGCCGACCCTACGATCACTGCGGGACTATGGTGTAAGTGAAAGAAAGAAAGAAAGATTTACAGATTCACAAATTTCTGATCTTTTCCTTAGGTTGTACTATGAAACATGCTTTTTTTTGCCAAACATCAAGATCCTTCGTCAACGGGAAGTATCCTACAAGTTTTGATGAGAGAGTTATCGAGTAACAAAATGCGTGACGTAAATTGCCGTATCTTTTGATTAAATTGACTTAGAAGCTTCCATTTTTTACTCCACCAAGGGACTGTAGACATTAGTATGTGACATAATTTTCAACTTGATATATCTATTCGTTCCTGAGAAAACGGGTTTTTAACAATCGGACAGACAGACAGACAGAGGAGGACGGGCAAAGAAGTGATCTTGTATGGGCACTGCTTTTACCGATTCACGTCCGAAAACATAAAAACAGTTTTCTGACTTAACCTCGCACAGTTTGTGACATACCTGCAGTGAATGTTGGTTCGATTAGCGAAAGCCGAGCGCAAGAGAAGGTTTAAAATTGAGCAAGACAAAAAAGAAGGCTTCTCGGCGAGTAACGAGGTCCGCTCACCGCAGGAAGCACGGTGTACTTTCGTAAGGATTAATCGTGGACTGGACCTTGTTGCGGTTAGCGTAGCGTGCAGATTGATGAAGACTGCTGGACTAGATGAGATCACGCGGTCGCGAGCTAGCGAGACTTGTATCAGATTAGGTCGGAACATAAATCTAGGGACGGCCGCTAACCGTGTCCGGACCAGTCAGGAGCAGCTGTACGTAAGGCCACCTGCGGTCCGTGGTTCGGACCTCGGGGTGACGCGGGGCGCACAGTTCAGATAGGAACTGCGCGACACAATGCCTCATGCAGCGTAGACAAACGAGCGCAGCCGGTGGCCACGTTCCCCTTCTCCCTTTTATTCTTTCTGTTCTTTCTCTTCCACTGTTTTTATCTTATAATGTTAGTGGGCTTCGAGGCTACCAGAAAAGGAGTATGCCTCTAAGCTGTCTCATGCTCCATGGTGAGCTTGCACCTGGGAAGGTAACAACAGTTGCTCAAGTTTTTGCATGCTGTGGGGTATTATATCTGTTAGTTAGTTAGCAGTGGAATCTCAGTCAAAGTCAGTACACTGTATAGTTCCTATGTTCTTTGTTATGTTATTACCAGTATTGTAATATTTGTGTACAATCTAGTATATAGCGAAATAAAGTGTGTGGTTTTCATATCCGTGTATTACTAGGCGATCCAGTACAAAACCTAACAGCTGGGGACGAAGACGGGTGAAACAACGGAAAATAACTGGTTGGAAAACGTAAACCCACATCCGGTAAATGCCAAGAACCAGCAGTGTCTATGGACCTTGCTGTAACTGACGATTCAATGATTGACCATGGGTATAAAGAGGCTTCTTCAAGCAGAGAGCATCAAGTGAATTTGCAGTCTGAATACTCACACTGCTATTGTTGTGGCAAACACGGACACATGAAGCCACAATTCTCATTGAAATGTTCCATTTTTAAAATGTATAGAATTCAAGGGCATGTTACAAAAATATGTCACAGTAAAAGCAAGCACTTAGCGGTAAACAAGTCGGGGCCAAAAGGAAACCGAAGGGAGTAGAAGAAAGACGACAAACTACGCAACAAGAAGAAATCTAGGAAAGTCTATAAACTGGTATCGGAGGATTATGACACCGATTCAGAGGAATCAGATTCAAGCAGTGGGGAGGAAGAGAAGCAAATAGTATTAAAAATTCTCATGCTTAGAAAATTATGTAGAGCAACAGCTGTGCACCAAAATAGTAACTTAAATGAAGAAAATTTCAGTGTGTGCAAGGAAAGCTACTGCGTTAATGTGTGTTCCACTGTGGCAAATCAACTGCCAATGAACAAAACTGGTGTCATTAAAAAAGTGGATAATAGTGTTCGAGTTGATTAGGAAAGCATTTCCCTAAAGAAAAGTTGACTAAAATCAGTACAAAAATTATACTACATGTGAACGGCTCTATATATTTGTTCCCGTTGCTGCTGAAAGTGACAAAGAAAGCTATTCATTGCCTGTATACATTGTAAAGTCATCGGCTAGCTTCACTATGCTGGGGAAATATTGACTTAGATCCTTTCCATATAAGTGAGCCAATATTGTCAAAACACATCAAGCCAAACAATTAGACGTTTTCCACCCACAAATAGTTTCAGTGCAAAAAATTATGAATGTATATCCTGAGACTTTTACAAAAAAAGGTAAGGATATTAAAAGGCGCCAAACTTACCCCGCTGCTAAAAGAAAAGACTCAACCCATAGCCGTTCGTGCCAGGTCAGTTTCCGTAGCCACTAGCTTGCATCTACCATTCAGCAGGTTAAAGGCCGAATGTCTAAAATAAGAATTTGTGGGTACTTTGAGGTAACTGTTAATCCTAACTTTGTCGTTTCCAAATTCCCTTACAATAGATAGATGAGATTTTTGCTAAGCTAGGAGATGCGGAGAAATTCACCAAACTTGACTTAAGAAGTGTCTATTTATAATTATAAATAAATGTGCAATCTGTAAATCTACAAACCTTTGTCATTTCTTAGGAATTACGTAAGTTTGCTAGACTTCTTATAGAAGCCACAACAAACAAAAATGAATAATATTCATGATGGTCTTACGAAAACATATTGGCGTCTGGATGATACAATCATCACGTCCTTCTCCCCTGAGGAGCATTGGTTTCATTTAATTATGTTAACTGAAATCTATAAGAATGCAGGACTATTTGTGAATATTGAGAAAAGGAAGTTTTTTTTCAAAATCAGCTGGAACATTGTGGTCACATTATTGATATAAAAGTATTGTACACTAGCAGTAGAAATGAAGGATCTGTTCGGGAAAGCCATAAGATCATACCAAACTCAGATCTTTTCATTTTGTGGTATGATGAATTATTATGGAAAAGTTTTACTAAGTTTCTCTAGAATCTTAAATCCTCTGTACTTATGTGCCAACAATCCGAAGTTTGAATGGCATGCAAAATGTGACAAAGCTTGCAGAGAACCTAAATGTAAGTCGCTGTCTCACAAATTTTAGAGTTTTTATGACTTGTCGTTGCCAGTCGTTTTAGCTTGTGATGCTGCTGAGTCAGCCATGAGTGCATGTCTTCGCATGGAATTAAAAGATCTCTAATATTTGCTAGGTCCGCTTGGAGCAAAGCACAACAAAATTCTTGTATCTTGGGCAAGGAGGCTAGGGCCATTGTAAAAAAGTATGATCTGCACCTAAGAAGGCGTTACTTTACCGTCTAATACACCATAAACACTCATCTATAAATTCAGCAGAAAGCTTCACTATCTTCCGTTTGAAAGAAGACGGCAAATGAATTTTTGTCTCACTAAGATTGTGACACTAAATATCGTAAAACTTATGAAAAATGTAATCCTGACTGTTTCTCAAGATTGTTATCACCTGGAAAGACTGAAGCTGATGCTAGTATTGTATAAGTGAATGTCCTCGTGCCTGACTGTGCCTCTATTACGGAAATGGAGATTTCAAAGAGACTGCAAAAAAAAAAAAAAAACTGTTGTGTTGAATAGTGTAAAAAATAACCAATGACCAAATAAGGTACCAGACATTGTTAAAGAGTAATCTGCTGAAGATGACTGTATTGTTAGAGAGTAGGAAGAGCTATAATCCCAAGTAATGTAAGATCTCAAGAGTAATGTAAGACTTTAGCTCTAAGCTTTGTATGGTGGCCTGGATTGAATAAAGAGACAGAGAAAATCACAGATGTTTGCAATGGATGTTCTGGAGTCAGTAGGACTCCAGCCAAGGCCTCTTACCACCCATCGGAATGGCTTAGAGAACCATGTGAGAGACTTCATATCGATTTTGCGGAGTTTTCCAAGGACATAAATCTGATAGAAGTGGATTCCCACAGCAAGAGGGCAGAAATAATCAAGATGGTCTATACCAACACGTGTGCACTACTGGATGCATTAATTCCTTCTGGAAACCCAGAATCTACTCTGTAGGAATCAACATGGAGTCCGGAAACAGCGATCGTGTGAGACCCAACTCGCTTTACTTGTTCATGAGACTCAGAAAATATTAGATACAGGCTCCCAGGTAGATGCCATTTACCTTGAATTCCGGAAGGCGTTCGATACAGTTCCGCACGGTCGCCTGATAAACAAAGTAAGAGCCTACGGAATATCTGACCAGCTGTGTGGCTGCATTGAAGAGTTTTTAGCAAACAGAACACAGCATGCTGTTCTCAATGGAGAGACGTCTACAGACGTTAAAGGAACCTCTGGCGTGCCACAGTGGAGTGTTACGGGACCACTGCTTTTCACAATATATATAAATGACCTAGCAGATAGTGTCGGAAGCTCCATGCGGCTTTTCGCGGATGATGCTGTAGTATACAGAGAAGTTGCAGCATTAGAAAATAGCAGCGAAACGCAGGAAGATCTGCAGCGGATAGGTGCTTGGTGCAGGGAGTGGCAACTGACCCTTAACATAGACAAATGTAATGTATTGCAAATACATAGAAAGAAGGATCCTTCATTGTATGATTATATGATAGCGGAACAAACACGGGTAGCAGTTACCTCTGTAAAATATCTGGGAGTATGCGTACGGAACGATTTGAAGTGGAATGATCATATAAAATTAATTGTTGGTAAGGCGGGTACCCGGTTGAGATTCATTGGGAGAGCCCTTCGAAAATGTAGTCCATCAACAAAGGAGGTGGCTTACAAAACACTCGTTCGACCTATACTTGAGTATTGCTCATCATTGTGGGATACGTACCAGGTCGGGTTGACAGAGGAGGTAGAGAAGATCCAAAGAAGAGCGGCGCGTTTCGTCACAGGGTTATTTGGTAACCGTGATAGCGTTACGGAGATGTTTATCAAACTCAAGTGGCAGACTCTGCAAGAGAGGCGCTCTGCATCGCGATGTAGCTTGCTATCCAGGTTTCGAGAGGGTACGTTTCTGGATGAGGTGTCGAATTTATTGCTTTCCCCTACTTATACCTCCCATCACGAATGTAAAATCAGAGAGATTCGAGCGCGCACGGAGGCTTTCCGGCAGTCGTTCTTCCAGCGAACCATACGCGGCTGGAACAGGAAAGGATGGTAATGATAGTGGCACGAGGCACATAAAGTGCCCTCCGCCACACACCGTTGGGTGGCTTGCGGAGTGTAAATGTAGATGTAGTTTGCTCGGTGTGGGCTGTCTAAGTAATCATGGCAGGCAAAGGATCCTAATTAATTAAGATTTAGCAACATTTTGTGTGAAAAATGGAATTAGGCATTTAGTCATTGCACCATATCATTCCAATGTGAATGGGCAAGGTGAGCTAGACGTCCAAAGTTTTAAGCATACACTGCAAGCTCGTATATTCGATAAAACATCCAACCTCAATAAACTGTATACCTGATTACTCCCTTATCGCAATGCAGAAATTCATTCATAGACCAAAGCCCGGCCATGCTTATGTTTGCGAGGAATCTAAGAATTCGCTTATGCCTAAATCGCATAATTTGATGTCCAGCCATATATCGGACTCAAGTTGACACCAGATAACGGTCGTTCATTCAATGTGGGGAAAAGGTATCCTTATAAAATAGGAAGGAGGTGATGTAACTTCTCTTCTTTATAAATCTGTGTGTGTGTGTGTGTGTGTGTGTGTGTGTGTGTGTGTGTGCAGTACATTGTGTAAGTGCACGAAAGTAAGTGCTGGAAAATATTGTTACTTAAGCCCTGTATTGTGCAGTCGAATGAACAGTGGTGTTTTGGCTGACGTCACAGAGGACTGTTTCCAGCATATCAAAAATACACCAAAATAAAATCAATAAAAATTACACTTCAAATGAACTTCTTAATTTTCTGTGAATAAATTATCCAAATTACTTTAATTAAAATTCCACTGCTGATTTACATACCTAACTTGCAAAACAAAACTTAGAAAACGAAAAATGTTTCCCACGCGAATATAACACACTACTCACCGAAATATACTTTGGAAAGCAAGAAAATAACTTCCAAACTGAATGTAAGCTACCTGATCTAATCACTAATTAACTTTGTAATGACGTTGTTCTGTATCTGTAGTGTAACTGTATGACTATGGCCCTGAACTATTCTTGCACTTACCTTGGTACAGTAGAAGTTCTCTCGAAAACGGAGCGCAGCAAACAGCACCGCAGCGAAGATGAATTAAAATGGTTAACTAGAAACGACATTCAAAAGCATGTGTACCGCCACGTACAAAGCGGCCGCAAGCAACGTAGTATTTATTGCATGGGAGTAATTCTGGGTCCTAATGTTCTACAAAATGATTTTCTTAAAATAAGTTTATGGCCAAGAATTACTTTACAGCTTCAGTGTCAAGATCGTGAACAGTACTGACGTTGTACAGAAATGACTGATCTTAGAATTAATTCTAACAGGGCGATTATTAAAAAAAATTATACCTTAAACAAGAGATTAACTTACCCAAAACGGTCTCTAGTCTTTCACAGAACGTATATGTGGGGCAGAAGAACCAACTTCCATAGCTGTGAGCAATCCACGAGGTATGTTTCAAACAAATTTCGGTACGACAATTAATTTTATAACAGAGTGCTAACTACACACAAGTATGCAAAGCTGCGAATTTCCCTTAAATCAAGTCTTTGCTAAACTCTTTTCAGAATTCGTAAATATTCTCATCATTGTCTTTTTCAATCATTTCCAGCAAACCTGTATTCTGTATTTAGCAGCTCAGTTCCCTGTAAAATTTTCTTGACCGTTCAGTTCCACGTCTGTTTCCCAAGATCCCTCGACTACTAATAATCTCTCACTCTCTCAGCGCCCTCAGACAGAGACGATGCAACAGCACAACCAAAGCGTGCGGATTAACGTGGCTTGCTCTCACTTATGACCACATTGATATATGAAATCGAGATGTTAACAATGCTACAACAGCCAAGATGACAAGCACCCCTCACATTATATATTGTATGAAAGATTTTAATAGTACTATTGGTTTGAAACATGTCGACCAACCCATTCCATTCATTTCCAGTGATAAGAATGCCATATCTGAAGCAAATGTAACACTCGCAATTGCAGTTGATGTTATTTGTGAATCTGAAGCTAACAACATTCCTGAGAGTGAACCATTACCATTTCTACAAACGGGTACTTGTGGCACATAGAGTAATGAATCTACTGTGACACCAGCTATTCAGTAAATCGTCCAGGACATTTCAATGCTGCGGCACAGCTCTAGGTTGATTATAAAAACAGAGAGACTTAATCTCAAGTTGTCCCTGTCTTAGAGTGGAGGGTTGTTACATATTTTACGTAAGTTGGCGGTGGAACTTTATAGATAGTGAAATTCAGTGTGTGGTTTTCATATCCGTGTTTTACTGAGCAGTCCAGTAAAAAATCTGGAGAATACGCAAAGCATAGTGATACATAGAAGTATGTACCGTAATCCAGTAATCACTCCAGTACTTACTAGTTTATTTATCTTTTTCTTCAGTCTGCAGTTCGATACACACTAAAATCAAGTATCCAGACACACGAACACATCATAATCGTCCAGGACTTGACCGTGCTTGCTGAGCTATCCGCACGTTTTCACAACCCTCAAGGCGTCAGTCGACTAGAGTGTAAAACTTTGGGTTTAACAACAATCCTTGTTCTAATTAAGCATCTCATAGACAAGCGAAATGCTTTCCTCGCAGTGAGGAGTGGAAGCTCTTCAGTAAGCGATGCCAGTTGGGAGGGGAGCTGCATTTATCGTTCTCCTTCCTGGAGAAAAAATACGTACGTATAACTCATAATTTGGGCACACGTTCATTAAAGACTGCAACAGCAAGAGGGACAGAAAACAACAAAATTTTATGTATTGGTCGCAAGCAAATTTTGGAGTAAGAGTTAAAGTACAGAGAGAAGAATTAAAACCTTCGAGGTTTTCCGATGACATTGCAATTCTGTCAGAGATGGCAAAGAGCTTGCAAGAACCGTTGAACGGAATGGACCGTGCCTTTAAAGGAGGGTATAAGATGAACATCAATAAAAGAAAAACAACAATAATGGGGGAACTTACTCAAATTAAATCAGGAGATGCTGAGGGAAGTAGATTAGGAAACGAGAAACTTAAAGAAGTAGATGAGTTTTGTTATTGGCAGCAAAATAACTGATGATGGTCGAAGTAGAGATGATGTAAAATTTATTCTGCTAATGGCAAGAAAAGCGTTCCTCAAGAAGAAATATTTGTTAACATCGAATATCGATTTAAATGTGAGGGAGACTTTTCAGAAAGTACAGTATTCGTGAGAATGTAGCCACGTATGACAGTGAAAAATGGACGATAAACAGTTTATGCAAGAACAGAATAGAAGCTTTTGAAATGTAGTGCTACAGAAACATGCTGAAGATTAGATGGGTAGATCACGTAACTAATGAGGAGGTGCTGAGCAGAAATGGGAAGAAATGAAATTCGTGGCGTAATTTGACTAGAAGAAGGGGTCAGTTGATAGGACGCGTTCTCAGAAATCAAGGGATCACCAGTTTAGTATCGGAGGGAAGTTCGGGGACGAGGGGGTAAAAATTGTTGAGAGAGATCAAGAGATGAGTACACTAAGCAGATTCAGAAGGATATAGGTTGCAATAGTTATTCGGAGATGAGGATGCACAGGATAGAGTAACAAGGAGAGCTGCATCAACCTAATCTTCAGATTAAAGACCACGACAACAACAACATCATTATAGAAGGAAGAATGTGTGATTAAATTTGTGGGTGATTTGGGAGTATTCAGATTGTGCAATGCACTACACAGGGCTTCCACCACTGGCAGTGGCTCCTATCCTCTTGGATACCGTGTCTAACAGAGCGTGTGTGACAGATACGGGAACATCATTCAGTGCTGCTTCAACTCTGTGCTATAGTTCATCGTAGTGGCTGACCAGTCGTGGCGTGCCAGTCTCTCCTTAAGTTATGACCACACGTCTTCAGTGGCTGATAGATAGCAACAGTCGAACATCCTCTATATCGAGGTATGTCAGAACAGCGCGGACGTTCGATCTTGCATTATCTTGTTGGAAGATATAGTCACGGATGTCTCGAAAACGGGGCACTGCCACTGCAGAACTTTAACGGCTTATTCAAATACAGGTGATCTGACGTGTACCATGTGGTACCCTATACCTTCAGCCACATTCTGGGCTGGTACGACAATGACGAATGCAATCCGGCATCGTTGGTTCACCTCGGAACCTCCACCACGGATACGCAGAAGCCGCGCGGAGTGACTGCGCGGTTTAATGCGCCATATCACGGATTGCGCAGCATCCCGCCGGAGGTTCGAGTCCTCCCTCCAGCATTGGTGTGTGTGTTGTTCTTAGCATAAATTAGTTTAAGTAGTGCGTAAGTTTAGGGACCGATGACCTCAGCAGTTTGGTCCCTTAGGAATTGACACACATTTGAACATGACTGGAAAGACCTGTCGAATAATCGACCACTTTTCTCGCACACTGGTCCGCCTGTTCTTTCTAGATAATTTCGACACGTAAACTGGTGCGTAAAACTTAAAGACGAAAATAATTTTCGCATGATGTATCACAGATGAGTAACATAGCTCGATGAAATTTGGATCATACATAGAAATAACTGCTACAGTATATTACAGAGCATAACTGAAAAAAATACATGATGAGACGAACAAAAATGACATATTCATTCAAATACAGTTTTCACACTGAAGTCACCGCGATTTATGATGGCCCACAGCACATTACAAAAGGCTAGATAAGGTTCTTAATAGGGTGTATGATGATCACGAACAATAGTGCATGCTCTGCAACGTGCTCCAGTACTGGCTACAAGCAGCTCTAGTTGCAGGACATTACTTTCCTCCACCAACGCCGTTGACGACTGTCAGATAGTCGTTGGTGCATGTGGACGTGCTGCGTCACGTCTCCCCCAACGTATCCCACACGTGTTCTACGAGACTGAAGTCGGGGGAACGGGCAGGCCAATCCATTCGACACGTATCGTCTCGTTCCATGAGCTTCTCCACTTGAGCTGTTCGATGCCGTCGAGCATTGTCATCCATAAAAGTGAGGTTAGGGCCGAAATCACTCCCGAAGATACATACATGGGAAAGGAGTACAGTTTCACTATAACGTTGACCGGCGAGTGCTTCGTGTTGAGGGATATACAGGTCAGTAAACCCCTGCAACATTATGCCTCCTAACACCATCATACCTGGACCACCAAAACGACCATGTTCGACAATCCTGGACGCACACTCATACGGCAAGAGTTGTGAAGGCGCTCAGAAACATTGTCGAACAGAGACCTGAGACTCGTTAAGGATGTACTGTAAACACGGTTAACGTCTGGAAGAAGAACAAAAAGGTTTTTTCTACTATAATCGCATAAACTATCATTAATAAAGAAGGGATGACGAGAGTAGCTTTATTTCTATACCGTTTTTACACAGTGAAGTAAGTAGCAGCGTATATTACGTTAACTCCATAGAAACATAAAAAACTCATCGAAAATTTCGAATGCCTGCTTATTAAATCAGTCAGTCTTCTCGCAGGTAAAATATATCAGCATGCGTCTCACATGTTCTCAGAAAACAACGGTTAAAAAAAGCTCGTTTTAGTTTCAGCGGAGCTCTTTGCATCTTTCCGTGCTGTAATGATAAAACTTTGAATTCATTTACACCAGTACCAGTGTAACTTTCTTTAAAAATTAGTTCTTTGCATTAAGTTAAATGAATGTCTGAACTGTGGAATGGGTACCGAACTCGAGTTATCGTGTAGCGTATTGTAACTGCAGGTGGTATTATTATTAGCAAAACTTTACACGAACTGATTGAGCAATGCAACCAGTAAAGAAATACAGTCACTGCAAAATACTTTCAACCTCTTAGGCACTGTATCCTCTGGCCCTGTTCAAAAATGATAGCTTTGGTTCCTATGCACATAAAAAATAAATTAAATTGTCTTACCTCTAAAGTAGCAACGGTGTAAAGCGATACATTCTGGTCTCTCATAAATAAAATGCTAGCTTCAGGCTCAGCGGTGTGCAATGCTGGCCGTGATACTTTGAAACGTAAATGAAATTCTTTTGGCTGATAAATGAAAACATTTGAGAAAAATCCAACTTCTTAGAAAAACATATGATCTGGACAGGGTGGCAGTACTGATTGTGGCAAATTACTAACACTGATTCTTTTAACAAAATTATATTTCAAGTTAAGTTCGTCTTTTCAAAACTTTTGAAAATAGAATTTGGTCAGAAAAATACATCATATTTACTAATTGGTTCACGAACAATGAGATTTATACAGCAAGTATTATCTAACCTCACTAAACTAGCATAAATGCAAATCATCAAAATACATATAGCTCTGTTAACGCATCTTAGAAACATTACAAAACTGAAATATCTAACTAGCCTTTTTTTATCAAATCAGTTTACGTACATTCTGAATTACTTAACAACTGACAACATTCAGCCAACTCACCTATACTAACGCGCTGACAAAACGAAAATCATAATTAGTCAAAGTCTTTACCTTGCTTGCACGAAGACTTCTGCTTATATAATCTCGTAATTCCTACAGTAATCTAACACTTAGTAACTTCACACAGCACACCCCAAAACTGCCTACTCCATCGTCTTTCGCTCACGGACAACTGTGCGCCCAGCAATCTCTTACTCCAATGCTACAATCTCAGACCAGAAACAGTATCTTTGGCTCTGCGGTCGTACACAGT
This sequence comes from Schistocerca cancellata, assembly GCF_023864275.1. Classification (NCBI taxonomy): domain Eukaryota; kingdom Metazoa; phylum Arthropoda; class Insecta; order Orthoptera; family Acrididae; genus Schistocerca; species Schistocerca cancellata. The sequence goes on along the minus strand of NC_064626.1, from coordinate 906,434,310 downwards.
CAGTGATCCGCATTATAAAGTTTATCAGGGACATACATCACTTATAATATACTAGTTTCATTTTAATTTACATTAATATTATTGCCATATTCGGGTGCCACATACAAGCGTGCCCCATTAGACTCCTTTCACCAGGTAAATCAAATTTTGTACTCCAGTTGCTTTTCCAGAATTTATGCGTTGCCATAAATCATGTCTATTTGAGCCATAGAAATGACAAGTATTTTATGTGGATACTTAAGTTTATAGTTCGAGAATCACTGATCAACCAGGAATCTCTTAGCGTAGCTCACGCAACTGCTTTTGCAGACCGCAGTATCACATCTCTGCTTAAGGTTAACAAGGCTATTAAATGAGATCAAAGTGTATAAATGAGGTATGATCAAATTCTGAGTCGGAGTCCGTCCTCTAAATAGGAGCGCATTTATTACGACTTATCGCGGCTTGGTGACCTGTAGTGTGAGGACGTCACCCACTACGCTTCACTCAGCGTTCTGCGACTCAGCGGCAGAGCAGAAAATTGCAGTTCAAATTCTGAGAAATAATTCTATCAAAACTTTAACCTGCCATATCAGTATTGACCTGGGGATGATTCCGCTGTGGTACTGGCGTTTTCCTCTGCTCAGTATCGCATTCGTCTATGACTTTGAGAACATATAAATCCTATTCTTAGACGACGAACCATCTGAACACTTGGATTCCTACGAAGGAATCATTCACTTCTTTACATTTAGACAGACTGATGTGCATGAATTGTTAATATATTTTAATGTAAAGAAATATATATTTCTGTGCAGTCAATGTCTCGTTCCCAGACGGCAGATCAGGTTAAAATGAATGCCAGTTTACTGAAAAAAATCAGCACTGCTCCATTATTTGCGCCTGAGACAGGTGGAAACAGAAGACGTTTCGTAGCCCTTAATTCGAGAACTCTGTCTCCATTGACAACTCTGCGCAAATAGAATTAGCAGTTTTAATGTGAACATCTTAGGTTATCTTTGACCGTGACTGTTATGAATATCAACTGATATTATAACATAGTGTAACCATTCAGTATCTATTATATTGTCTGCTACGCGTCTCGGATTATACCTTCTTTATCAGATGGATTTATGCCTGTTAATGTATTGTATGTGCGGCTTACGGTAGGCTGTGGTACTGCATTATATTCGGTGGTCACAAGCTGCTTTCCCAGTCGTATTTCCACCATATATGTACGACTATTGGTTAACATGTAGCACTGTCTGGCAGTAGCCAAAGGCTACTTTCTTAGCTTTCAAATGGATTGGTACAAGTGCAAGTGTAATACGAGCTAAATTAAAAGATAAGAATTTAACTTCGATATAAAGAGAATCAAAGTCCATTTCTATTGAGGCCATGTTGAACAGTCCGTTACAGAATGCTGACCAGAATGAAAACTGGAAGTTATTATCTTAATACCATGGTTCTAAACATAAAAATACCCATTCATCAGGAAACCATTCAATTCAAAATATATAGTTCTTGGAAACACAAATTATGCAGAAAAGGATGTGCTGTGTCAAAACGCACAGTTTACGTTGCTATGAGGTTCGCCGATGACATTGTAATTCTGTCAGAGACAGCAAAGGACTTGGAAGAGCAGTTGAGCGGAATGGACAGTGTCTTGAAAGGAGGATATAAGATGAACATCAACAAAAGCAAAACGAGGATAATGGAATGTAGTCAAATTAAGTCGGGTGATGCTGAGGGAATTAGATTAGGAAATGAGACACTTAAAGCAGTAAAGGAATTTTGCTATTTGGGGAGCAAAATAACTGATGATGGTCGAAGTAGAGTGGATATAAAATGTAGACTGGCAATGGCAAGGAAAGCGTTTCTGAAGAAGAGAAATTTGTTAACATCGGGTATAGATTTAAGTGTCAGGAAGTCGTTTCTGAAAGTATATGTATGGAGTGTAGCCATGTATGGAAGTGAAACATGGACGATAAATAGTTTGGATAAGAAGAGAATAGAAGCTTTCGAAATGTGGTGCTACAGAAGAATGCTGAAGATTAGATGGGTAGATCACATAACGAATGAGGAGGTACTGAATAGGATTGGGGAGAAGAGGAGTTTGTGGCACAACTTGACTAGAAGAAGGGATCGGTTGGTAGGACATGATCTGAGCCATCAAGCGATCACAAATTTAGTATTGGAGGGCAGCGTGGAGGGTAAAAATCGTAGAGGGAGACCAAGAGATGAATACACTAAGCAGATTCAGAAGGATGTAGGTTGCAGTAACAACTGGGAGGTGAAGAAGCTTGCACAGGATAGAGTAGCGTGGAGAGCTGCATCAAACCAGTCTCTGGACTGAAGACCACAACAACAACAACGTTGCCCTTACTAGTACCCGATAACTTAATGATAACACCTGGTGGTTACTGTAAATATACGTGTAAGACGTATTAAGAAAAAAAAATATGTTGTAGATGATCCGAGAGCGTCGACGAAAAAACAGGTGGTGAGCGCACGTGACTTCAGCGATGCAACAACTCGTCATCGCTGGGTCCAGAGATACTGCATGAGCGACGCACAGCAGGCGGCCGCTGTCGTAGAGAACCGACAGCAGCAACGAATAATTAATTAATTGTGAAAAGTTGGCTTGGCGCTGGGTGTTTGTTCGTTTTAAATGGTTCCTATGGTATAACATAAAGAGTTAGTTCCCATGTAGACCTCTCACCGACTAAGTGGATATATCGGTGTGCGTCTAGGTCTGATAGTAGAGCGACCCACTGCGTAGTGTAGTGAGGCACCGTAGCTGGCGGTTAAGGCTTCGGAGAGGGAAAGGAGTTTTGATTGGTAGTACCAGTATTTTAATTTGGGTACAGTTCGCGGAGGCAGCGTGGCTATTTAGTCTGTTAGGCCCCTGCTCATATACGTGGCTGCGACGGTTGTTTCCTTCCAACGCTAAGGAACGGAATATACAGAGATTCTGTGGGATTTTCTGAATAGTCGCTGGTGGTACACTGGTTTTGGCGAATTTAGGTGCACGAGCTATCAAATGATTGTCGTCTTGTGGACAGTTTCGGTCGTCAAGTTTGCTGTGGTAAATCCAGCGTAAGCCTAGTTAGAGAGAGAAGTAGATTTGCAGGTACTGAGTTTTTGGGAATCGGTGGAACCGATATCCTGTCCGTGTTGTACGATTAGCTCGCCCAGAGGTAATTGGGTTGTTAGCCGTTTTGTTGAAGTGGTTTGGTAGTGGTTGGTGTGTGTGTCGAGAAGGGAAAGCCTCGAACACATGTTCGTAGTTGTTGTTTAAATACCACTATCTTACAACCGACCGAGAATTGGCTCGGATAAAGACGAACTGTTTCACTATATTGTGATAGAGTGCACCAGTAGTTGAGTGGATAAGCGACGTGAAAATAAAGGAACCATTTTACAAGCAGCACACAGCTAAATAAAAACTTGATTAGCCAAAGTGACGAGTGGCCGAATTCAAGTAGGGAACTTAGCGGGTAGCGCATTGTCAACGCCTGAAGAGGTTCAGAATTGTTTTAAATTGTTACTTAAGGTTAGATTTAAAGTGGCGGTGGCACTTAGGGTTTTTGTTTAATTTTTTTTTTTTTATTACTGAATTTCCGTGTTGTCGGAGTGTAGTATTTGATGGCCCTCGCACACTTGCATGAATAAAAGTGTATTGAAATACCTAGAGACAATAAATTCAAGTTTTTTTGGGTTAATAAAATCCTTACGTGTACTCAATTAGTGTCTGGTGCGTGTATATATATTTTACGAGGAAAGCAAGGGGTGAAATTCAGAGATCTTAATACCGCTCCGCAGGACACAAGTATACGCTGGTATTTGTAAGGTTACCTGATTAAAGGTTCATTTATTGAGTGAATCCACGATAAATATATAGAAGGTAGATTTTCTAAATAGTTAAAACGAGTTCATATATGGAAAGAGTGTCCTCAGAAAGTGCAAGTAGAATTGAAGTTGTTGTAATTCATAACGGAACAGTCAACGATTATACCTGTAACAAAGACTGGTAAAT